>NC_140781.1:204585100-205135100 GCF_044657685.1 Stegodyphus dumicola
AGCAAACGCAGTCTGGTAGACTGCGAGCTCAGCGAGAGCGTAGAAAAGCCTTAACAAACCCTTTTGGGCAACCGTTGTTGAAATCTGAATATCTTTAGAATTTTCGAAAGACAGCACCACCGGCTAGATTTTTTTTCCGTACACTGTTACGAAATGCTCGCTTTGCATTCTTTGAGTTTGTTAATCAAAAATCCATTAAAGCTTAAAATAATATGAAAATAGACAATAAAATGAATTTGATCAAAGTAGACCATATATCTTTACCACAGTTTTTACATTAGTTACAAAATTTACACAATTTTTGGGATAACTTCAATACAAAACAATTGTTTCGTACCTAATTATAAGCGCTAATGTGGCAGCGCGATAAAGAAAAGAATACTATTTTTTAAGTTACCATGGAAATCGCAGACGACGTTTTATTTTTAGATTTTGGATTCTAACGGTTTGACAGAATAGAGTTAAAATGTGTCGTGAGTGTTTTCAAAATGAAAGTAAATAAAGTTCTTTTAAAACACTGAAATTTTTTAACAAACGTCTAAAATCATCAGCAATTTCTGTGAGATTTTAGTAATGCGCGATTTTTTCAACTAAATATTACTGTGGAATTTTTGTTCACCCACACAGCGTTTTGGGATTTTCCTGAAAAAACTCCTTAATTTCACTTGTAATTCTGCCGAATAATTACTTTCAGATATAATATGAGTCTGGAGATTTCCTAAAATATGTGAATGCCTAAACATCTACGGAAAATATTACAACAAACATCTTTTTAATAAAGTGTTTCAGTGTGAGCTGAGCTTCTTACGTTTCTGCGCGTAGTTACCTAATTTCTTGTAATCATTAAAATAGTAAGTTTCATAATTTCCACGAAAGTACAATATATTTAAATACTGCTTTTTACATCTTAAACAACTCGTTGGAATGTGTAGACGAAACATAATATTATTTTCTGTATATCTACATTTTTAGGATAAATGCATAACTTCCCGGTTAATTTATATATGTAACACACATTTTATATTTGTATGTGTTTTTGAAGTTTTTTTCTTTCTTTTTGGCCCAAAGGGCGTTATCACAGAAGGGTTATTAATTTCGTTTCGGCATTTTGCATCGATTCTTTTTCTGCGTTGATTTAATTTTCAAACTGTTGCCACCAAATATTGACTATTACGCGAGAAATCACGGCATTTCTTTTAAATCATCGAGTTATTGTTTGCACTGTGGAAAAACAACGATACCTAAAGCCATAAAATTTTCAGTAACGTAGTCCTCCACCCGCACCTGGAAGACTGAATATTGAATTTCGAATTTGTTTTATTATCTATTCCACATTTTTTTTTATATTTTAATTAATTTTTGATTAAGAAACTTAACGACAATTTTATTTGTTATGTGAAAATGCTATTTAATACAAGATTGCATATATCAGTTGATTTAAAAATATGACAGCTACGTATTTATTTTATGATTTGATAGAAAGTTTGCATTGGTATTTGCCAAATTACGAGATAGCCATTATTCAATTTACTCCTTGTATTCTTATTTTGTAATTGACTGCAAAATAACAGCCTTTATGATAATACTACGAGAATGCCAAATTACGAGATAGGCATAACTCAATTTACTCCTTGTATTCTTATTTTGTAATAGACTACAAATGAGCCATTACGAGAATACTACGAAAATGCCAAATTACGAGATAGCCATTACTCAATTTACTCCTTGTACTCTTATTTTGTAATGGACTACAAAATAAGAGCCATTACGAGAATACTACGAGAATACCAAATTACGAGACAGCTATTACACAATTTACTCCTTGTCTTCTTATTTTGTAATAGACTACAATATAAGAGCCATTACGAGAATACCACGAGAATGCAAAATTACGAGATAGCTATTACTCAATTCAGTCCTTGTATTCTTATTTTGTAATAGACTACAAAATAAGAGCCTTTACGAGAATGCAAATTATGAGATAGCCATTATTCAATTTACTTCTTGTATTCTTATTTTGTAATAGACTACAAAATAAAAAAATACTACTAAAAATAAATTACTTATTTTGTAATAAACTACAAAATAAGAGCCATTACGAGAATACCACGAGAATGCCAAATTACGAGATAGCCATTGCTCAATTCAGTCCTTGAATTCTTATTTTGTAATAGACTACAAAACAAGAGCCATTACGAGAATACTACGAGAATGCCAAATTACGAGATAGCCATTACTCAATTTACTCCTTGTACTCTTATTTTGTAATAGACTACAAAATAAGAGCCATTACTAGAATACTACGAGAATACCAAATTCCGAGATAGCTATTACTCAATTTACTCCTTGTCTTCTTATTTTCTAACAGACTACAATATAAGAGCCATTACGAGAATGCAAAATTACGAGATAGCTATTACTGAATTCAGTCCTTTTATTCTTATTTTGTAATAGACTACAAAATAAGAGCCTTTACGAGAATGCCAAATTACGAGATAGCCATTATTCAATTTACTCCTTGTATTCTTATTTTGTACTAGACTGCAAAATAAGAGCCATTATGATAATACTACGAGAATGCCAAATTACGAGATAGGCATTACTCAATTTACTCCTTTTATTCTTATTTTGTAGTTACAATATAAGAACCATTACGAGAATACCACAAGCCAAATTACGATATAGCCACTACTAAATTTACTCCTTGAATTCTCATTTTGTAATAGACTACAAAATAAGAGCCATTACGAGAATACCAAATTACGAAATAGCCATTGCTCAATTCAGTCCTTGAATTCTTAGTTTGTAATAGACTACAAAATAACTGCCATTACGAGAATGCCAAATTACAGGATAGCCATTACTCTATCCTTGAATTCTTATTTTATATATTACAAAATAAGAGCCATTACGAGAATACTATGAGAATGCCAAATTACGAAATAGCCATTGCTCAATTGAGTCCTTGAATTCTTATTTTATATATTACAAAATAAGAGCCATTACGAGAATACTATGAGAATGCCAAATTACGAAATAGCCATTGCTCAATTGAGTCCTTGAATTCTTATTTTGTAATAGACAACAAAATAAGAGTCATTACAAGAATCCTACCATAATGCCAAATTACGAAATAGCCATTGCTCAATTGAGTCCTTGAATTCTTATTTTGTAATAGACTACAAAATAAGAGCCATTACGGAGAATACTACGAGAATGTTAAATTACGAGATAGCTATTACTCAATTTACTCCTTGTCTTCTTATTTTGTAATAGACTACAATATAAGAGCCATTACGAGAATACCACGAGAATGCCAAATTACGAGATAGCTATTACTCATTTCAGTCCTTGTATTCTTATATTTTAAAAATAAGATACTTTACGAGAATGCCAAATTACGAGATAGCCATTATTCAATTTACTCCTTGTATTCTTATTTTGTAATTGACTGTAAAATAAGAGCCATTATGATAATACTACGAGAATGTCAAATAACGAGATAGGCATTACTCAATTTACTCCTTCTATTCTTATTTTGTAATAGGCTACAAAATAAGAGCCATTACGAGAATACCACGAGAATGCCAAATTACGAGATAGCCATTACTCGAATACCACGAGAATGCCAAATTACGAGATAGCCATTATTCAATTTACTCCATGAATTTTTATTTTGTAATAGAGTACAAAATAAGAGCCATTACGAGAATACTACGAGAATGCCAAATTACGAGACAGCCATTACTAGAATACCACGAGAATGCCAAATTACGAGATAGCCATTATTCAATTTACTCCTTGAATTTTTATTTTGTAATAGACTTGCCCTTTTGTTCCTATTTTTCTTGTAGAGAACCTTCCATCGAGATTTTCATATTACATTATACAGAAAAATTAGAAAATTTCAGACATAATTTGATTAAAAGTATTTATTTATATATGTATAAAATTCGTAACAGTTTGGTAAATATTTATTAAGGAGTTAAATTGCAATATTTGTATACAGTAATAATTTGTATATCTATTTAGGTGCAATGTGAAAACGAATATTTATGTAGATAATACAATGTGTTTATCTATCTGTGATAGTGCAGTTCAAGAACTTTGAATTGTTTTGTTACTTAAACGCAGGTTGTAATATTTGGGGATGTAATTGTTAAATTTTTCGTTTGGTCTTAAGAATAACATTTTTCTGCTTGTTAATTTTCTGTATGATTATTGAGAACCGTATATATACGGCGGTCTTTATCATTATATTAATTGTAAAAGTGTAACATACTTTAAACTTCCGCAATAAATCTCCTAAATATATTGCTATAATTAAAACTAAATTCTGTTTGATCTGTTATTTTAAATTCTATTTGTATCGTATTTAAAAAAAAATAAATATTATGATTCTGTAAAACTTATAAATCAAAATATACGTCTCTTGGGTTAAACAGTCAAGCAGCAGCAGAATTGTTACACTTATGGCACTCAAAAGAACAGTTACATTTACGACACTCTAAAGAATACTTCTGCCTAAGCCATTGTAATGAAACATAAGACACTAAAAATTGACAATCGAGATCACACTCAACAAACCACTTTAGGTATTAAAGGTAAAAAGTATGGAAACATATTTTCACATAAATTAAACTTTTAATACATACAATTGTTTCTCCATTTGAAAATGCAATTTAGTGTTAATATATATTAAAATTTTGATCTCATTAGCTCCTTTTCAAACTTAACAAACATAGCAAAATTTTTAAGTTCTATGTGCACCTGAAACGAAAATGCTTAGAAACGTATCAGTATGAATGAAATCAGTTCATTCTTTCAAAGCAGCGAACGATTCGTAGATAATTTTTTGTTGCCAAATCGGGAAACAAAAACTTCAGGCTAATACGTATACGTACGACATCGAGATTTGAATTTAATGTAATATAACAGCTTTTCCTTATAAAGAAATTTGGCAATAACATATGGTATCAATCATCCTAACATGAGACAAAAAAGCTGCCAACAGCAAATACTTATTTAAAATCCCGAAATTAACGAAATACGTTTTTGACAAACAATGACGTCACACGCAATCGCGTGCTTTTTTTTTCAATGTCAGAATATGATCTTATATAATAATAATATATTTAATGATTGACAATGCTATTTTTATTTCATATTTTGCAAAACTTACGAATTTTTAGTAAGAAACTCTACAATTTGCAAGGAGGCAGTGGCAACACTTTTCGAAGTAAAGCAGATTTTTATCTCCAGGGCTCGAAACTGTTGCCACTCGGAAAAATTGAATTCGAAAATTGGTGTTTTTCGAGATTTTAATTAATACCTCGGCTGATTAAAGACGTAGGAAGAAGTAAATGATCGAAATGTTTTCCCGAAAATTTTTGGAATCCCGGGGTACCTCTCCCGAAACTCCCCGCCGTCCCAGAGGAGATAACCCCCCCCCCAAAAAAAAGAAAACAGATTTTAAATACACAGCGGCAGCCTTTTTAATAAATGACATTTATTTGTATTTTTTGCTAAGAATTATCCAGCTTAAAGCATTTCTTTATTTATGAACTGAAAGACAAACTGTAATAAATGCTGTGAGTATGATATGTATATCGACTACATTGTTGGTTTGGATTAAAAAATGGAAAATTGAAAAAAAAAGTGCAGAATCACACACTGCTTCACGCGTTTTTAGCGAAATAGCGATGCAGGCATCCATTCAGTTATGTTTAGCAATTTTTATATAAATTATAATAATGATCTGAAATAGTTATTTACTCTTATGCTTCCATTCAGTCACGTTTAGCCTTTTTCTTATAAATTATAATAACAAAAAAGTATTATATGAAATTAACCTTTCATCTAAATTAAAACATCAATCTTAAATAGTTATTTACTATTATACTTCCTTTCTTGCCGCAATTATTAGGGTTGCCGCAATTAATTTTGGCAGCATTGGTATCAACAATAGTTTGGCCCTCGAAACCGAATAGTACCCATTTTTGTTTAAAAAATAAATGTTTGAATTTGATTCATATATAATCGATTCGTTGGCATTTATTTTAAATTAAAAATATAAATAAAAACATCTTAGTATGTCATGATGTATTAATTGCAAAGTCCCATTCAACTGAAAGAAAAATTTGAAAATGTTTCTTTATTGGAGTTTTAACAAAATTACCTACCCCGCGATAAATATCCTAATTTTCACAATCATGTTTTATTAATGTCTTCAGCTTTTGGCAGTACCTATATTTGTGAACAATTGTTTTCAAAAATGAAGCATACAAAAAACTAAAATACGACGAAGATCACTGACAAACATCTTGAAAATGCATTCAGAATTGCAACCTCGTCCATTGAACCCGATATCGATTTGCTTGTTCAACAAAAGCAAATTCATCCATCTCATTAATTTGAATTTTTTCCATTTTAATGAAATCCAAACTAAATTAAACTAAACTTTTACAATTTAATGATAAATATGTACCTATACATATCTAACTCAAATTTTAAAATATAAGAATGAAAGAAGTTAATTTATTTTAATAAAACACCATAGTTTAATGGGTTATTCAATTACGGCAAAGCACACGAGGGCTATCTGCCTAAACGGAGGGATGCCTTCGTAGAGGACTTTCTAATAAAAACACCACAGAGTTAATTTTTATTTGAATTTGTTGTTTGCTGTATGTGGGGCTTCGCAAATGTTTTCCTTTGCAATGCGACTCTCAAACGGTCATAGGCCAAACCCATGCATTAAACGATTAAATATTAAATAACAGCGACGGGTTTTTATTTCATGGACTCGTAGACTATATGCAATATGCGGTAAATCTTCAAATTATGGTAATTTGGCGATTTTTTGGCGAAACTATGGCGACCAACCCTGCTACAGCAATCTGCAAGTTTTTTTTTTTTTTTTTTTTTTTTTCTCGGACGCAATTTTGTTTTCACGAAGTAAAGTTTTTTATTATTTTTTTTTTTAACTGAACATTTTTTCCAACAATCTGCTAACCGAATTACGCTTATGCTAGAACTTTTATGGAACAAAAGTGCTTAATCATGACAAAGATTAGGCGCGAAATTGGGAGAAAGAGTAGAATCGTCCACTGCTAGCCGCGTTTTTAAGAATTGCATATACACGGTATCCATGTACACGTAGATCTATTTTCACTTAAAAAAAACATCCTAGAATTGTACAAAAATGGCATTGCGCACACTCTTGACTTTATCCATGTACACATCGACCTATTTTCACTTAAAAAGTCAAAGAAAATTGACAAAAATCCAATTCTTCTTACTCTTGTAAAAAGCGCCAAACAAATAAGTGGGCGATTCTGCACTTTAGCAGCGAAATTGTTTCTAAGTGCTTATTAGCTAAAATCCCGATCGGAATTTTCCGGAAAATATCAAATGACATGTCTCATGATCTCTCATTTCTCGGAGACAAAATAATCTGCGATTCGAACTGTGTACTTCTCAGATTATTGCTGAAGTCCTAGCTAGTAAACTTTATCGCCTTACCAAAATGTCGCCAAACTACCTGTTACCATATTCCAAAGATTAGCACAATATGCTTTTATGCGAATATGCTCTTTTACTTCAATTTACAAAAAGCCGAATCTGTAAACAAAATAAATATACGATTATTAAACGAATTACTAAAGAAATAAGAGAACGAATGAAAAATAATAAAGGGTTTTGAATATTTTACATGTCCAGCTTTGGGCAGCGACGCTTGCAGCTTTACTTTTCTGCCGCCCATTTGATATTCCAGCTTGGGTGCTTAGACTTGCACAACCATTTTCTAACCGAAGTTAAAAGGCGCCATTAAATTTTGAACCAGCTTAGTAATGTCGGTGCTTACGTATTAACTAAAGGTACGAACTTAACGGTGGCAAGTTGGTAGTTTTCGCGCCTTTTTTTTTATAAAGGTTCCCAAACCGCCCATACTTATCGAAGTTTGTAAACATGATCAACATATGAAGAAAAAAAACCTGCTTTAGCAATACTACATTATAAAGAATAAAACACTTACGTTCCTCTGCAAATCTGTCATTCTTCTCCGTAAATCTTCGCTCGAAGCTCGCAGTTATCTGTTTCGTTTAAAAATCTTCACAGAACTGTAGACACTAGCAAATTCCAGAAGTGTGTTAAGTTGGAGGCAGAAAATATCATCATTTATTTGTAAGAACCACTGGAACCTGGAATACAATAAATGAAAAAGAACGCATACGAAAGTGTCGACATTGCTTGACTGAAGATCTGTAATCAGCATGTTTGTTTGAAGAATGGTTTTGCACATGGTTACCAGAAATTGGCACATTCTGAACATTTGGCGACTTCTTCTCGGGTGTGGGCAATAACGCGTAAATACTGCTAGCCAAATATGTGTAGGGTGTATCTATGATGCGTTGGCTATGGCTGCATGGGCGTTGTAATTTCATATTAGTTTACTACCTGTAAACGGCAGAGTTTTGTAGTATGCATTGTTTAAAATCACTTTTAAATAAAATTGTTTATTTAAAACCTTCGCAGAAATTTGCCGTATAGCTGAGTTTCTTAAACTTTTTTTCAGTCGCGACCCTTTTTTATGACTGAGAATTTTTCTCGACCCCCAGTACCAACATAAAATTTTGTAAGACCCCATAAGTATGGCGCAAATCTGACACACGCGTGAGTGAAACTGTCAATTTTTCACCTGTACGGCAGATTTCGGTCATTAACTTTAATTTCTAATTTTAAGACATACAAAAAAAATTTTAATAAGTAACAGACGAAAAAAAATAAAAAATTTTAAATACGTAACAGACGGAATGACAGCGTCATGTGCAAAGCGAGGAAAATGAAAAGTTTACATTATAAAAAATCTGATGTGTACACCACACGACTTCCCTGTACGGAATATTAAATTATAGGCATTTTTTCTTGCATTTCATTCAAACTTATTGGATTGAATTAAATCTGCTTCGCCGACAGCGCATAAACCACAATAGATTAAATGCATTCTTTAAAATTCACTCTAGTATTTGTTTACCATAGCGATATTCTGGCGCTAGATTCACTTAACACTATTAAATTTCGTTCATATTATAACTCATAATGCACAAAATTGATATCATTTAAAGAATAGAATTATCTAATCGTTGCCACGTGTTCTATTCAAATACTATAATAAAGCTAGAGTGATGTATACACGAAATTAAGCAAACAAAACAAAAAAGAAACAGTTTTTGAGTATTTCTCATTCAATTAATTCAGTTCTCACTTCGCGAGAAGGCGAAAATACATAAAAACTCAAAGTATTTATAGTAAAAATTACGAAGTAAATCTTAAACACTTATTTCCTCGAAAAAATTAAAGAAAAATTAATTTTTATTAATAATTTTTAATAAATAAAAAATGTCATTATTAAAAATGTCATTATTAAAATGTCATTTATTAAAAATTATTTAAAAATAATTTTTAATAAATGACATTTATTTGTATTTTTTGCTAAGAATTATCCAGCTTAAAGCATTTCTTTATTTATGAACTGAAAGACAAACTGTAATAAATGCTGTGAGTATGATATGTATATCGACTACATTGTTGGTTTGGATTAAAAAATGGAAAATTGAAAAAAAACGTAAGAAATTTATTCACCCTTCCGTTTAAGCTAGGTATTATTTAAAACTAGGAAACTGTAAAAACGATTTTGTAATAGGTATTCAAAATTAAGAACTACTTTTATTTACTTAAAGAGGCACAAGGTCGTTCTGGATAGGGTCAGAGAGGTAAGAGTGCTTTATAGTGTAACATTTATTTATTAGCAGGTTCAAGTTAGACACGGACATTACATTTAACTTTAATAAAATTACAGAGCAGGAGTCTGAAACAACCTATCAGGTTAAACATTTGGCTTTTTCCTGAAGTCCTTCTCTTCCAACTTACCAGAGGGCAGCCTTGTTGTTGGAATTAGTCCAACAGTATTAGCAGCAGAGTTTATATTAAATGATTGGTTACAATGTGAAAATATTCGTGTCCAATTTAATGCGCTCTCTAATTTTACGTCTTAGGAGTATGAATAAAAAGCATGAGTGAAATTCGAAGTAACATGGCTGCTAAATTTCTGTAACTGCAGCATATTCGTCATATTTGTCTTCCATTATATCTTCATGCACATCATCGAATTCTGTTGCATTTTCACTGTAATTTTACTCTGATTCATAAATATTGTATAATCATCTTTCGCTCCTCCTATATTGTTAGATGTACTACATATTTAACATCGGTATCTACCTTCTTTTAAAAGTAATCGTCTGTACTATTAAAAGCTATGCACGTTTGTTTGCTTGCTTGTTTGTGGCATTATCTCCTCCGGACGGCGGGGAGTTGAATTGCGAGAGAACTACTCTCGGATTACAAAAAAAAAATCGTGGCAAGCCAGTTCGACTATTCTCATCTTCGTACGACTTTAATTAGCAGAGATGTTTTCATTTCCTTGTACGAAGTAAAAAGGAAGTATTGTAATCGCGAAAAATTTCGGGTATCATAGTTCAACGAAAATACCGATTTTGATCGCTATCCAATGCAATTTAATGATGTTTTTGCGTGACATCCACAAGCGAGGACAGAATAAAGGACTCTTTCCCCCCCCAAAAAAAAAATTATAAAACTGATTGAAAATGAATTCTGAAGAGTGCATACGTATCTCGCATAACTCTAAAACGAGTAGCCTCAGAGCGGTGAAATTTTGTACGTAGGACTGTTATAACATGTAGATGTGCACCTCGAATTTTGGTTGCAATCGGCCGCACCAAAAGTATATAAATATATGTATATATATACTCTGTTACCCGGCTCAGTGATCTCAGTTTCTTTATTCTTATATATTTGTAAATTGCGCATCTTTTGCTTTAAAAATGATAGAATTATGTTGTTTTTATCTTCCTGTTAAGGGTTTTTATGCATTTAGTAAATCTGCATGCAATATTTGTGGAGTTATCAATCAACAATTTAAAAGTTGTTTAAGTTCAGCTAAGCCTAATTTTTTAAATATAGCAGCCATATTTATTTACATTTGAAACTTAGCAGACTAGTGGACTTGTTGCCAATCTAGATAAACTAAGCTTCGAAACAATAAAGCAACATCACCTTTTATTATTGCGAATTAAATCATGCTTAATCCATTCTGGAATTTATTCGAGGAAATAAGTGTTTCATATTTACTTCGTAATTTTTAATAAAGATATTTTGAGTATTTATGTATTTTTGCCTTGTGGGGAAGTCAGAACTGAATTAATTGAATGAGAAATACCGAATCGTCTGTGAACAACTGTTTCTTTTTCGTTTTGTTTGCTTAATTTCTTTTACACATCGTTTTAAATTTATTATGGTATTCGAATAGAACCGATTTTGATGTGGCAACGATTAGATTATTCTTCAAATGATATAAATTTATATGTATTCTGAATTATAATGTGGACGAAATGTAACACTGTTAAGTGTACCTAGCGCCAGAGTGTCGCAATGGTAAACAAATATAGTGAATTTTAAAGAGTGCGGTTATTCTATTGTGGTTTATGCACTATCGACGAAGTAAATTTAATTCAATCCAATTTGAAATACAAGAACAAATGCGTATAATTTAATATTCCGTGCAAGGAAGTCATGTGGTGTACACATCAGGTTTTTAAAAACTGTGAAAACGACAATTTTCGCCCTCATTTTTCCGAGTGGCAAGAGTCTTCCACGCTGGAGATAAAAATCTGCTTTACTTCGAGAAGTGTCGCCATTGCTCGCTTTCACATCGTAGAGGTTGTTACTAAAAAATTTGTAAGTTTTACAAAATATGAAATAAAAATAACATTGCCAAGCATTAAGCATATTAGTATTATTATAGAAGGTCATATTCGGACGCTAAAGAAAGCAAGCGATTGCATGTGACTCTACTGTATGTCGAAAATTGTTCGCTAATGTTAGCATTTTAAATAAATAGCTACTGTTCACAACTTTTTGTTTCCGGTTAGTACAATTGAAACGATATATTATTGCCACGTTAGTGCTTCGTTAATTCTGAGAAAATGTTGTCGTATTACATTAAATTTAAATCATGAGGTCATACGTATTAACTTGGTGTCAAAAGTTTTTGTTTCCTGTTCCAGCAATAAAAAAATATATTTATGAATTTAATTGTTGCTCGGAAAGAATGAACTAATTTCTTTAATAATGAAATGTTTTCATACATTTGCTTTTCAGATGTACGTAGAACTTGAAAATTTTGCTTTGGTTGCAACCTGCTAATAGGCTTTAATTTTGTACCTTCTGTTAAGCAGATTTTACGTGACCTGCTGTTTTTATATAAACTAAATTTTTCGTTTCACATCAACTGTTTCATTTCCTATCACATCAAGCATTACTGGAGTTTATAAAAAATTAAAAATGTAGTTTGAAATTATAGGCCCGCTTTAAGCCTCGGTGCGCTTTATAGGCGAAATGTACTATGCGTTTAAATAAAAAAAATAATTTATTTTTATCCTATTTTTTCATCACAATTTATGATTCAAGACATCCAAGTCAAATATCTACAGAGGCTGTTCGGACATTTTTTAGACGATTTCGGTAAGCGGTAATAAAAGATTGTTTGCTGCAAAGATGTAATTGCAATTGTACTACGTTTTTAAAAGTCAAAATTATCGTCTGTGGCTTCAAAGTTTTGTTTTTATTCAAAATGGCGAATTTAACAAAGCAGTGGTTCGAAGGCTACATTGACGCTCTTTCCGAAGAGAAATATGCATTTTTTGATCTGTCCAAAACTTCCCCGACGAGCAGGCGTTAATGGTATACACCTTACGGATCGTCGTACAAACAGACCACCATTGTGCAGCCTCCTGGCTATGGTAACACGCTTGTTCCATATGTCTTGAGACTTTCCCGATAAATTTCTCTAAACAGGAAAATGTTTGAAAATCTTCCATTTCATGGAATATGTGTATGCACTTAATAGTTAAAAAATATGAAGCAATAAATATGAAGCAAAATAAAATGAAATAGCAAATTTTTATGAGAATTTTATTTCTGCAGAATGCCTGAAATTCTATATTAAATTTTCCAAACCAAACCAAAGAGGAAAAATCATTTAAAATATAGCCTATTATGCCTCCTTTAAAAAAATTTACTTATTTACAATCAGTTTAATTTTTTTTTAAATAACATTTTTTTCGTGCATAAAGACGACAGCAGCTGATCTGTGCTTGCATGTACCACACATGCGTGGAACTCCTGATTAGTCTCTCAGTCCGCTCTACGTTCTTCGTTCCACTGATAAGCTAATTTTTCACACCAGTGCACAAGTTGAACTGTTTTACTAGAAACCAGTATATTATTTAAGAATATATTATAATATAAATTTATTTTTTCCTTTATTCTGTAAATTATCAGAAAATGAACCTGTTTATTATGGATTACATGCTGATTCTGATATTTTATCTTAAATTGCCCAAATATCTTTAATGGTTTATAGACGCTTTTATTTGTGATCTATGAAGTGAAAACGCATCAGTAGGTAAGAGTCTTTATTGGGCTCTTACCCACCGATGCGTTTTCACTTCATAAATCACAAATAAAAGCGTCTATAAACCTTTTTTATTTATTATAAATCATAAAGGAATAAATTATTTTAAATTATATTCAGCAGTCTTATAGATAAATTTTTTATGCAATTATATGTAATAGTTAAATATACAATCGATTTTGTTTCAGAAATATTGAACGCTTGACGCATGATTTATTCATTGCTTACATGTCATGAATGTGTTAATTCTGTTTTTGTCACGATATAAAAATTGTGTGTATTCAATATCCAATTGTTTTCATATAAATAAATTTTTTATTTCATTATTGTAATTGTGTTGTCTTCAGTTTTTACTCTAAAAGATTTCATACAAATATTTAATATTTAGTTAATTTTTATTAGAGATGAATTTAATTGCTGATCAGCATTTTTAATTTCATCCTGTCAAAAAATAAAACTTTCCTTCTGTGATAGGGTTTTCACGACATTTTCATTTCCTGTTTTAACAGTGTATTTTTAAAAATTTCTAGATATTCATGCATTCAAAATCAAAGCATAATGGCAGATATTAATTTTATGACATATACAATTTCGAAAATAATAAACCGTATCTTTAAAATATTCTGCAGTTCAGGAGATTTAAACTTATAACTCCAAAATTAATTCTAAAACGTATAAATCGAAATAACGCAAATTTTAACGTAATAAATTTAGTAGTTTAATAAATTTTAGCGTAATAAAATTTAAATGTATAAATTGAAGATTAATTCTAAACAGAGAATTGTATAACTAATCAACCGCGCATGTATATAATGACTTCATGAATTATATCCCCAACCATAGTTAGTTTAGCAATGGACAGTTTTCCTGCCTGTAGCTTTGTAATGCAGTGAAACACATTTACAGTAAATAGAATTCTTTCTAGCCAATTGCTCGTCCTTTTATTACTACCTACATACTGCTCAGAGTGTTCACACATTTTTGGAACCACTTTGAAAAGATTTATATATAAACAAACGAAGAATTTCATTTTCCAATATTCAGTCATAAACCTTTGTATCATTCTTTGGTTGAACTGTCATATTATATCTTTTTTTCCGGGATAAATATAATAATATAATGCATTAAAATGTAGATATATCTGTTTTATCTTAACAGGAACTTCATAAACATGTTAGCTAAGAATTTTATTTTTGCATAACAAAATTTTTTGCCAAGTGAACGGAGAATACCTACCCTCTACCAACTCACAATAAACTTCCCCTCAACATGCAGTTACGTAAGAAAAGTAGCGTTTTCTATTCAGAATAATTGGGGGGAACAAATGCCTCATGGCCTTGTAGGGACGAGTCGAAAATGAAAAACAAAGTCGGGAGTGCTCATGTTATTCTAATTTCAGAATATGAAGAAAAAATATTGAAAAGCCACCTGCATGAATATAACAGCATGTTCGGAGGCGAGCTGATGCTATAAAACGAGCAATTAGCTGGGCAACATAGCGAAACGTGAACCTAATCAGCATTTACTCAGAGAATGAGGCAGCTTACAATTGCCCATATTCGGTTATTCAGATTTTGAGAAATTTGGATGCCGTTGTTACTTCTGAATGCGAGAAACACATAGTGGCAGCAATTTGAAAAGTGACAAGACCCTTTCAGTGATTTTTTTCGTGATATTATACGTAGCCGGTATATTTATATATCATTTGAAATGTTCAATCTTGTTTTAAATAGCATTTTCATATAATAAATAAAATTGCTCGTTTTTAACCTTATAGTTAGAATCACACGTCCGGCTACAGATCGGAATCGGAAAGTCTCGTGTTCATATTCCGTCGAAAACACATTTGATAGTCCAGTTTCCTTCACTGAAACAACTTGATGATTCAAAAACTATAAATGTAATTTCCGTTATGTTTTTGATGTCTGAAATGACTATATTTCATGGCTATTTTCTACGGAACTGATAATTAATATATTTCCAAGTACAAACAGAAACAAATTAATCCAAGGCGTAAATACATATTATTTACTTTCATTTCGAAAACACTCGCAATCGTTTTAACTCTATTCTCTCATTCAAAATCTAAAAATAAAAAGTCGTCGGCAGCGATGCAAAGGCATTTTCATTTCCTTGATCGCACTGCCACAAGCGCTTATAAGCACATGATCCTTGATGAAATCCTACATAGAAATATTTTTTTTATTTATTTCTTATACGTCGCAGCAATAATTGGTGAAGTCTTCAGACTCGTATTATTATATCTCAAAATAATTATTCGACTGTATTACAACAGGAGGAGGGTTTCTTTTTTCCAAAAAAATCGTAAAACGCTGTATGGTTAGACAAGGAATTTCACAATAAATCACACAATTGCGGATTATAGACACTTGTTACAAAACTTTCAGTGGAGTGTATTTTAAAATGGTTTACTTTCATTTCGAAAACACTCGCAACTCTTTTTAACTCTTCTCTCATCCAATATCTAAAAATAAAAAGTAGTCTGCGATTTCCATGGCAACGGAAATCATTTTCTTTTCCTTGATCGCACTGCCACAATAGCGCTTACAATTAGGAAAGGAACAATTGCTTTGTATTATTAAAGGAATCTAAAAATTTAACTAATGTAAAAATTGTGTTAGAGATGTGCGGTCTCTTTTAATAGAAAAATACTTTTTGGTTTAATTCATTTACAGCGAATTTCAAAAACTGTCACAAATACATGAAAGTTATTTATTTATGGGTTGCGAAAATACTTATAAATTATAATGAAAGAATATACTCAGTGGTGATTTTTACTACATGGAAGTAACACTAAATGAAATTTATAAAATTTAGAAACATATTTTAAATTGAAGCGCTTCTAAAATGTGAAAATGTAACACCCCAATAACTTTGTGGATAAATGATAAATCCAGATATGTAGTATGCAACATTACGAGAATGAAAACCTAAAAAAATGCTTTCCTAAAATATAAACTTACACAGTTGCTGTAAACCAGGCTATAAAGCAGATAATTATACAGATAGGTGGAGCGGTTTAGACCAGGCTACCAATGCAGAAAGCAAACAACTCAGGAATGAATGTCCTATTCTAATATTTACATCAAAATAACTTACTGCATTCTAGTTATTCATTACTAGAATGCAGTAATGTTTCAGCTTGACGCAAGAAGATAAAGACAATTAAAAAAGTGCGACTACTCTCTCTCTCTCTCTATATGTGTGTGTGTAATGAAAATAAGCAAAATTAGTAGCAATGAAATGTAAGTAGCAAGCCTGTTCCGGTAAGTCGGCAGATAACATGGTAGAAATAGTAGAAGTAGAGTAGAAATCGGTAAAAGCATTTACTGGCCTCAGTAAATATACTCTGCAAAATATAGGAAATATAGTATATAACTTACCATCATTATAATGTTATTCAAGTGCAAAAATTCATCACGCTCAAAAGCAAAAGTGTCTGTTATTGGACATCATCCTAATAGACAAGATAACTTCAGCTCCATCCCAATTGTGAAAGAGAATCAAATCCTACGTTATAAAATTTAAATGTTTTTCGATATAAGTGTATGATTCTAGTATTACAGAATTTTAGCACACAATTAAATTTAATACATTTTTCTCAGTTTCCGAAATTATTTTGGACTTTTGCACTGTGATACCTTACGGCAATTGGGCATTTATCACCCATTTGGCTTGGCATGGCATGCATTTTAGTGCTACAAAACCATTTTTAGAATTATCATGGTACTTAATTCAATCCACACGTAATCTAGCTTATAACTAGTTCTTACAAAATATCGTCTGAAGTTGCACAACCCTATTTCTAGCTTTCAACTTATAAACGCCACCATCAGCCGGGCGGTAAAGTTGCTGGACAAATTTTTAAGGATTCCATATTAACTACTATATATAAAACCAAAAAGTGCATCAATATTGTATTTTTCAGTATTAACTTCATTCTGAAGAATTTTCTGCAGTCTAGTTTGCGTTATTTTATTCATAAGTCTCAAATAAAAACAATTATTCCTTATATGTCATTAGAAAATTAACCAAAAAGGCAGGGACAACAATGTAATTGAAAAACAGTCCTTAGACGTGAAAAGGTTGAAAGCCATACGGTTATGACTATTATCTCACATACACAGCTACTTCGCATACATGGAACATAGCATTCGAAATGAAAAACTCGATATTTACTACAAATTCATTGATGTAACAAATATCTGTCTTTCTACTCCTATGGCTTTAAAAAAAGATGTTATTTACCTTACAGTTTTTCGTTCAATAATACATTTTCATTGTACAAAATTGCATTCATTCCAAGAATACAATTTGTACTTTCCTCTGTATAAAACTGAATGTAGAGAAGTTAAATGTTTAAACGATCCCCAGATTTTCTCAAGATCTCCAGCATGAGTATCCCTCCTTTTCAGCGGAGGGAAAGGGAAGCGCTTTCCACCGCTTCAAGTATCCCTCTAAGAAATGCGTTCATCCAAAATCCCTAAAAATGTTTTTATCGTTAAATTTACTCATGAAAGTGTTTTTCATTACAATAAAAATCCCTACAAATCCTTAAAGATTTACCAAAAAATCCTTAAAACTCCTTAAAGAGGAATAAAAATCCCCATAAGGAATGTTTTCAAAGCAGCCAGCAAAGTATAGAATGCTTTTCCCAAATAATAATAATAAAAAAAAAAGAGCATGGCAGAAAAGACATGCGCATAAAAATTAGAAACCGCTGATTCGCTTACGTCCACCATGACGTCGAAGAGGCGAGGCGAGAACAGGGAAGTAGAAGAAAAAATAAAAGAGCAAGGATCAGCAGACTTATATATTTATCTAATATATATCCACTAGATTCGAAGAGAAACTGTATACTTATCCTATTTCTATAAACCTATCCTTTTTTACCCAAAATCTTTTAAAAAGAGATTGTCACATCTTACGAAAGTTACATGTTACCTTAGTATAGAGAGAAATATAGGATAGTAACATATGTGCTTTTTTTTTTGTTTTTGTTTTCGCATTGGCGAGTTGGCGAGCTTGCTTTTGGCGTTTATTTTGGCGAGCTTTTGGAGGAGCGCCGAGAAGCATCGGGGTTTCTTTTCGGGGATTGAGCCATGGAAACCGGTCGGAATACGCGAATGCTTCGATGGTGCCACGGAACCTTCCGCGACGGATGCCCGTCGTCGCAGCGGAATTACCGGGAAGCTTAGAGGCGTTGCGAAGCTTCCGCAGACCGAGAAAATATTTTTGCGTGCTTCCATACCTTTCTCCCGTCGTCGCAGACAAAACGTGGATGCACTGGAATTACCGGAAAGCTTAGAGGCGTCCCGGAACCTTCCGCCAGAGCGGCAAAGGATGCGCGTATCCTGCCGTCGGATTTTACCGGAAAGCTTGAAAGGGTCCCGGAACCTTCCGCGACCGATGGAATATTTTCCCGTGTTTCAATACCTTTCTCTTGTTATCGCATACAAACGTAGATCCCTTCTGCCACCGATGAAATATTTTCCCGTGTTCCAGTACCTCTCTAACGTCGAATAGAATCGTGGATGCACTGGAATTAACGGAAGATTTAGAGGGGTCCCGGTCCCTCCCGCCACCCATGAAATATTTTCGCATGCATGGTCGCATAGAATTGTGGATATAGTGGAATTTTCTGAAATAAGAAATCATTGAAACATGAAAAGTTTACTAAAATGAAAATTTTCGGTAATTATTACAAAACCAGTACAACGTTTTTTTAATCGACCGTTTCCATTCCAATAACAAAGCCACATTTTCTTCAAAGCAGAAAAACAGAGACGTGCGAAGAAAATGATAAAATATATAAGAGTGATTAAAAGAATGTTGTGGATGGTGCTGTTTTCAACGGTTCGTGACAGCATTTATATTCATGTGATATTTTATATCAAAGTAAAATAATATCCATTTTACGAGTGAAAATGCTGGTATGGATTAAGGAATGCTGTTACCAGTAAAATGTTAAGATGGTCAAACACGTTTGGAGTACCAGACTGAGCTCGTCTTGAGGTAAGAGATTATACTTATTTTTCTTTTTGTGCCTACCTATCTTAACTATTATTCTATGTATTATATTTTGCATTCGTTAAATTTCCCAGGCGGTAAATCGAAGAAACAGGAAAGCTCTTCAGTGAGTTATAATAAAGGCAACCCGAAAAGAATGGGAAATAAAATATGTTTTATAATTTTTTAAGCAGAAAAAAATGTAAAAAGCCCGGAGAAATTTGACAGTAGACTGACCTTATAATCGACGGCATTTTACTGTCTTAGTGACTCCAGGTATTGATTTCATTACATTCGATATTATAAGAGTGCTTTGCTCATCAGCCTAAAAAAGTTCTATCATGTAAATACTGCGTCAAGTGTTTAAAAACTTTTCTGAAGAAAAATGTTCTTTTATTAAATGTGTATTAATACAGTACATGGTCTGCAAAATTTGTAAGTTTCCATGAAAATAATATTTGCAGGTCAGGTATTGTGGTATTGTACTTTAAATTAGAATTCCGGCCGAACGGGCTGGCAGCATCGGCGTTTTCGTGGTTTTTTCTTAATGTTAATTGGAATAATTTAAAGATTGGAATTACTTAAAATTTTTAATAAATGCCACTGATCTCCGAACCTGTTCGACTGGGTCTAGCAAATTATATTTTTAAACTTAACCTAGCTTGACTTCCACAAAATGAGGAAAGGCGACGTGTTCTACAAGAAAAAATTCATCGGAAACTTTAGAACGTTCTTAAAATACGTCTGGATGCTACAGTTCTATAACGTAAAATGGCACTTTAATGACTGCTCCTGGTAGCCCTTTGTCATAACATCTAAGGAAGGAAGGTCCTGTAAAAGTGCAGCAGAAACATGTCACAAGACGGCATATTTTGACGAAAATGTGTCTTCTTTTAATATTTATATAAGATTTTCGTATCACTCAGGGACAGGTTTAAATATCAATGCAAATTTTTTACCAAATTATAAAATAAATACGTAGCGGGTATTGAACTGTATATGGCGTAAGTGCGAAGAAAATTATTTTTAATAATAAAGCTAAAAGGACAAAAAGAGATAAATTAACAGGAATGAGTGCAAACGCAGTCTGGTAGACTGCGAGCTCAGCGAGAGCGTAGAAAATCCTTAGCAAACCCTTTTGGGCAACCGTTGAAATCTGAATATCTTTAGAATTTTCGAAAGACAGCACCGCCGGCTAGATTATTTTTCCGTACACTGTTATGAATGCTCGCTTTGCTATCTTTGAGTTTGTTAATCAAAAATCCATTAAAGCTTAAAATAATATGAAAATAGACAATAAAACGAATTTGATCAAAGTAGACCATATATCTTTACCACAGTTTTTACATTAGTTACAAAATTTACACAATTTTTGGGATAACTTCAATACAAAACAATTGTTTCGTACCTAATTATAAGCGCTATTGTGGCAGCGCGATGAAGAAAATAAAACTATTTTTTAAGTTACCAAGGAAACTGCAGACGACTTTTTATTTTTAGATTTTGGTTTCTAACGGTTTGACTGAATAGAGTTAAAATGTGTCATTAGTGTTTTCAAAATGAAAGTAAATAAAGTTCTTTTTGAAACACTGAAATTTTTTAACAAACGTCTAAAATCATCATCAACAATTTCTGTGAGATTTTAGTAATGCGCGAGTTTTTCAACTAAATATTACTGTGGAATTTTTTGTCCAACCGCACAGCGTTTTGGGATTTTTCTGAAAAAAACTCCTTAATTTCACTTGTAATTCTGCCGAATAATTACTTTCAGATATAATATGAGTCTAGAGATTTCCTAAAATATGTGAATGCTTGAAACATCTACGGAAAATATTACAACAAACATCTTTTTAATAAATTGTTTCAGTGTGAGCTTCTTACGTTTCTGCGCGTAGTTACCTAATTTCTTGTAATCATTAAAATAGTAAGTTTCATAATATCCACGAAAGTACAATATATTTAAATACTGCTTTTTACATCTTAAACAACTCGTTGGAACGTGTAGAGGAAACATAATATTTTCTGTACATCTACAGTTTTAGGATAAATGCATAACTTCTCGGTTAATTTATATATGTAACACACATTTTATATTTGTGTTTTTGAAGTTTTTTCTTTCTTTTTGGCCCTAAGGGCGTTATCACAGAAGGGTTATTAATTTCGTTTCGGCATTTTGCGTCGATTCTTTTTCTGCGTTGATTTAATTTTCAAACTGTTGCCACCAAATATTGACTATTACGCGAGTAAACACGGCATTTCTTTTAAATCATCGAGTTATTGTGGGAAAACAACGATACCTAAAGCCATCAAATTTACAATAACGTAGTCCTCCACCCGCACCTGGAAGACTGAATATTGAATTTTGAATTTGTTTTATTATCTATTTCACATTTTTTAAACTTTAATTAATTTTTGATTAAGAAACTTAACGACAATTTTATTTACACACACATACTCTTTTATTATATGTAGAGATGGATCATTTAAGGATGTTCCTATTGCATCTCTGTTCCGTCGCATCGCCAACACCTCTGTTAACTGAGCTATTTTAAAGAAATAATTTGGAAACTTTAGTAGTATTAGCTAATTTTGTTAGTGATGGATTGTTTGGCCTTTCTTACGATCATTTAACAATCTGTCTATTGCATATTACCATAAAAAATCTAGTCTGCAGCTGTTATAAATAAAAAGATCGCTAACCGGCATTTGATTCAAAGATGAGTTGTTGCTGTCGTGTCCGTGTTGCATGGAAAAATGGTTGCCACAGCCTACTCCAAGGAGAGGTTGGACTTCTATTTTTCATTCCAATTTTGAGGAAGATTTCCCTGGGGAATTCCCATCCCTCTCCCTTTCCACCAAACTCGGTTTCGCAGTAGGCTGCCCTAACCACTATACCGTCTGGGCGACATTCAAAGATGAGTTTCAAGGATAAAAGAATGATGTTTTTGAATGGGTAATGTAAGAAACAGCGAATTTCCAAGCTATTAGACACTAAGAAATCATTTGAGGTTTAGTTCCGGGGAAACAAAACGTTGTGGCGATGCTGAGGATGAGCATGAAACTAGAAAAATGAAAATTAGCCAGGCTGAAGTCTTGGTTTATTTTCATTATGGAAAGCAGACGAGGGATGTCTCCCTAAAGAAAGGCAATTCCTCGTAAGAGATTTTCAACGGAGTTCACTCTTATCGAAGTTTTATTTGCGAAAAACCACGAGAGCTTCCGTACAAAGAGCCAATTCTTCGGTATCTGAGATCGAGTCGAACTATCAGTATTCAATGGTTTTGCCATTGGGGCCATTAATAGACAATAAAATTTTCTTGAATAAAATTTTCTAAAATTTAAGGAGCCATTCTATGAATTCTTCTCCTATAGATCTTTCTTCGTCAAAAAATGGTACCTGATAGTTTTTAGATTTATCACAAAAAAAAAAATTATTAAAATTTTCAAAACAAAATTTTATTCTATAAATGTACGACGAAACTTGATAGCATTTCACAGTTTGTGTCAATTTTGATGCAGTTTGTTTATTGCATTTTTTCATAAATATTTGTCACAAATTAAAATTTTGTACAGAATTTTTGGTAACTGAAAATAAAAAGATAGTAATAAAGTAGTAAGTAGCAATAATAAAAGTATACACATAGTGTAATAAAAGAATACATATTGTTATACATTAATAGTTGCCCTTATGCACTTCTTTTTAGAATTTCAAATATACAGTTTCAAATATTCTTATCGAAAGAAAACTGGCATGATTAAAAACTCAGTCTCAAACCGCGTTTTCGTCAATCTAAGGTGATGAAGTCCCAATTACATCGGATCATTGAGGTTCTAGTCTATTTTTTATGTTTTATTTCCGCAAAAGTAATGCATAAATGTATTTTTGGTAAAAGTATAGTTTAGGGTACCCCTTGGCGATTTTTGGAGGTACATGGATACCGATTTTGTGCAATTCTTTGACTCGTTATTTTGGCTTGCGAAGCGGCGATTTTTTCGCCAAAAATCGCCGCTACACAAAGCCAAAATAACAAGTTCAAACAATTGCACAAACTCGGTATCCATGTACACATCGACTTATTTTCACTTAAAACAAAATCCCCGAATTGCACAAAAATGGCATTGCGCACTCTTTTAACTTTATCCATGTACACGTCGACCTATTTTCACTTAAAAAAAATCCCATAATTGCACAAACTTTCATTGCGCACTCCCTTTACTTTGTCCATGTACACATGGATATATTTTCTCTTAAAACGTCAAAGGAGGATCGAAGTCTACAATATAGGCAAAAACAAAATACATAATCTCAATAAAATACATTTTAAACCAAACAATAAAATAACATAAAAAAGGAAAAACATGTTATACATTTAAGCACTACCAAAAGCTTACCATGATTCACCATTCACTTACCATGATTTTCGAGTTCGCTTCGTACACCAGAGCCACGTAAAAATCAAAATATCAATCATACTCAAATGACTTTTTTCAAACCAGGTACTCTTTCTGATCGAACGCTTCACATAGTGACATCTGAACCTTTCTTCCTACAAACCCATTCAAATCCATCTAAACGGTTTTAACACACACCACAAAAACGCTTACAAAACATCCCATGATTCAAAATTTCCCAGAATCATGCACCCGATTACGTCACAATAGGGTTTCTATAACATTCAACTAGTCAGGCTACCATAAATGAAACAACTTGGCGATAAATCAAACAACAACTTCGCCATAATATAAGGGGTACCTTAAAGTCTACTCTACCCGTGTTTTTGATAGTTTTTCCTCATCTACACATAAATGTTGATGTAAATGCCTGATGTAAATGAGTCGGAGTCCTAGTCTGGAACTCTGTCTTATATACATATGCAAATATTCAAAGAGAAATAGGTGAAGTTTCATTATTTTTAGCAAAAAGCGCAATGTGCAGTCTTTCCTCGTGAATTATTCCTTTTTTCCTTTACAGCATATCTGAGACATTCCCCTTGCTACAAGAATGTCTCATTATCCGAAGAAAAATGTGCTCCGAAGTACAGACATTTAATTCACTTGTCTGAGAATGTCGATGAGCAGAGAAACATTGACGAAGGTCTGCGAGAATCCTGCTGGTAAGATTGTAAGATTTTTTTCTTAATTTCAATCTTACGGAGGTTTCAATTTTCAGAATGTAACGTCTCAAGAGTATAAGATGAAGGTACAAAAAACATATACAAATGTAATTTTAGGAGGAATAAAAGAAAAAAATAAACTTAAAAATATTTATAAATAATAAAATTAAGGGAAAAAAAAGAAACGATTAATTTCGCGCAAATTTTTCAGGAAGTAAAAACTATGTCATTTAGGTTTATCACATTCCAAGTTTATATTCCAAATAACAATTCATGCAGTCATGGTACATTCTTAAGTGATCATGTGTGAAAATCTAAATCTTTCCTCCGCCTCCGAGGTGCTATAAGCGATTTCATAAATTCTAGTTTATACGTTAAAAATCAGTTAAAACGCAGCATTCATTCTCAGGGTGACACTTGAATAAGTGTTTTCGGAGAGAAGGGAATTTCCAACCAACGAGGGAAAGGGGGGGAAGAATTTCATAATTTCATGAAGGAAATAAGGTCAGCAATGAATTGTGAAACATCAAAAAGTAAATTGGAAAGGGTAAAAAGCTCCATCAATGTTGGAATATTTAGAAATTTACTTATTTATTAATCGTATTCGATATTTATATATGTTACCGTGAAAGACCGAAATTGGAGAATGTTGACTTTCACCGGAGAATGTCAACATTCACCAAATACGTCGGTGAAAGATCGAATATTTCTTTACATTCTTTTACATTCGGCCCCTCACCGGTGTATGTCGAAAAGAGAGGAATATATGTACACGCTGCCATTCCAAAAGGAAGTGTTCCACAAATAAATGCAGTTGTAATAGCAAGGGCCTCTTGTGCAATTCAAAGTGTCATAATAGTTTAAGTTGTTGCAATAAATAAGATTTGAATCACATAATTTGTTAAGTTTAGAACTTCTATTATTTTCCTTTCTCATTTTGAATCTACTGTGTGTTTTAAGTTCTTATATTCTTGAGTTCTTATTCTAAGTCTCAAGTGCGTTTTTTCGCGAATGAATTACGGAGAAGGAAATATAATATTCTTTCATGCTCAACATTCACCATTAGTACATGGTGTAAGTCAGAAATTGAGAGTATTTGGAAAATATTTCGGACATACACCAAGCAACTATGTGAATGTTGGCATTCACCGGTGAAAGTCGACATTCTCCAGATTTCGGTGTTTCACCGTAACGTATGTACCACTCGTGTGTTCAGAGCTCACTGTTTTTCAGTTCTCAACCATCTATTAGGTTTCGCATTTTGGGAAGTTCTGATTTTATAAATGTGTCTAAAACGGTGAGCTTTCCCATACTCGCGATGAGTTTTGAGGGTATTGTCAGCTGTAATAATTGGCTACTCGTTTCAACTCAGCCTGATCTGGATGTGTGACCGCCTGCATGTGACCTAGATCATTTTTTACTTCATCAGAAGGTTCTTGCTAGGCATGTATTTGATTCACCAGTGAACGACTGACTAAAGCTGTTGAACATCGATATTTCGGCCTGACCTCATAGCTCAAAGAACGTATTGACTATAGGTGCGTTTTCGAGCTTTTCTACGTGTGTAATAATACTTGCATACGTGTGCCGACACATTAATCACTACACGACCTAGACCCCTCTCATAAACCTCCTTAGTAGGCATGTAAGGATCCTAAGTTTTACTTACGTTTATTTTATTTTAAAACTGTACTATCACGTCTTCTTTTCTACTTCTGGCCAAAATTAAATGCTTTAACTTGTTTATGCAAATTGTCTTGCTAACGCCCAAGTATTTAAGTTGTGGCTTTTTGCCAAGAGGGAGAGAGAAGGAATTTTTAAGATGCAAGCCGCTTGCCACTGCAGTTTTACGAGTTTTCACTCGGTTGCTGGTTGTCTTTAAGGCCAGAGGTTTAGCCCTCTTAATATTTGAGAACGTATTGTAGTTTCAGCAGCTCGGCGTACTACATATGTACTCTTTTAAGTAAAGGCCAGTCTTAGTGCTAGGCATTTGTATACTAATTCAAAATTAGCTTTAAGTTAGAGTTTCAGTTAGTAGTTTTATATTCTTACGTTCAGACTACAAGTGGTTGGTCTTTGTATCCCGAAGTTCGGGAGTACTTGTAAATTATCGAAAATAAAGGGTTTCGTATACCCTTCCTGCTTGTGTCGTCTGTTACACACAAATCTTGAACATAGCTTGAGTAAGCTTCCTGTTCTTATTCAGGGCACACCATGTTTCCAAAGCAAATCAAGAGAAACACAAGTCCTGACAGGCGGGAGGCATGATCCAGGCAAAAAAGCATCTTAAAATGGTTCGTTAGTGTCATTTTCTAAAGCCCAACACTTACCGCGCGACAGACCTTTTTATAGTACCCCTACCCAACACGTGGTCCTAAACCCAAAACGTGGTCCTGGCCGCGGGATCACCACTCCCTGTTCTTGAACTTCGTGATAAACTGCGGCCATATAAGCCCGAAGACTGGTCGTCTAAACGTGCTACCCGCCAGTACTAGGCGGGCTGCCCCGCCCTCTAGGCTGTACACAGAATACGGTGGACAGCACATCTGAAAGCACAAGAACTCGCTACTGAGATCCTAGCTTGGTGACTTGACGCCAATCCCCCTTGGCCCAATCGTATAAAACGATCTTCCCTCGTGGTTATGGAACCGCCAGTCTCGTCATTTTAGATCCCCATGTCCGAAGCTCCCTAACTACAGATTCTAGCCAGTAGCTTCACAGATTTTCCTGCGTCGACTATCAGGTGGCCTACACGGGTAAGGCGAATGCGATAAAGTTGCCCATAAAATGTCCTCCACGAATTTATCCCTCAGCTCACGCCGATAACCTCTATACATTTTGCTAGAATCAATTAACCTAAGGCTTGTTCGTTTCCATCCTTCTCGGGAGAAGCAACTTTCCTCCAGAATTTATTGAGTTTCTATTCAAACAGGGCTTACAAATTTTTTAATAATAATATAATATTTAGAAATGTATTTACTTTGCCTGCTCTTTTATCCATTTTGTCTTTCCTTAAAAGCGTGCGTATTTTCTGGTCCTTTGGCCTTCTTAAACAGATATAATTTTTGTTTAAAAAATTTAACTACAAGTTTAATATGTTAATAATTTATGCGTCAGAATGTATGCGTGGAATTTATAATGCAAGAAAGAATTCGTTTTGCAGAGCACCTTTTAGTGCGGCTCGTACATTCGTTCATCGTGCAAGATCTGTTCTTCTTGTGACTTATCTCAGAGTATCATCAGAACAAACCCAACAAAACTCATCGATTGCGCTTTCGTTTGCAAAGAGCCCTGATCACCATACAAGTAACAAGGCTTTGCTCAGTTCCGCACCCCCAATTTTGATAAAGAGCATCCTGGAGGGGGCGAGTCCTAGGGTCTTGCACCCCTCTTCTCCTACCACAAACCTCTCGAGAGGACATTCAGCTCGATGCATATTTAGAGTCCTCCCATGCCGCAGAGACACTGTACATTTACAAATATCCAAGCCTTCTCCGGGATTCAATCCCGAGTCCTTCGTTACGCCGGTCAGCGTCGGTAACTACTGTCCCGGTTGGGACTATTACTTTTAACTTTGTTATTATAAGAATTGGCGAAGATAAATGTGCATTTTTTAAATTAGATATACGAGGGCATTTCGAAAACTAAAGATACAATGGCTCGCATTCCCTAAAAAAAAAACATTTATTTTATCCCTAAAAAAAAGATCGTCATGAAACCTAAACACGAACTTAAAATAAGTTTCGTGTTTCAATAAATCGATTAAATACGAATTTATTTAACAAAGGGAGCTTAACACCTTTTCAACGGGATTTTTTATAAAATAGTTTATTTTTAAAAATGTACAGTTTATTTTTCTTTGATTTTTGGACACGTTAAACTTTCATCCTTGCGACTGCTTTTACAAAAAGAATTTTGGAAAAATGATATTTTGTATTTCAAAAAAAAATTTAATGAAGCTTCAGAGTACACTTCTCACATCTTTAAAAATGTGATTTTGGCAACAATTTTCCCATCTTGTTGTTGATAGACTTTTGATGAAATCGCATCATTTTGAATAGTTTCATTCTTTTAGAAATATTTAGTTTGGCAACAATTTTTCATCGTATTTCTTATGCCACTGTTTTAAGAGATTGGCATATTTCATTGTCATTTATATATATATATGTATAGTACATTTTTATTTATTTATTTATTTATTTATTTTGATAAAGTTGTTCTACAGAGTAAAATTCTGCACGGAATTTTATGTTTTTTGAGTTTCTTTCATGTTACTATTTGCTTATATCACTGTTTGTAAATATTGAAAAGTTTTGCGTGATTTTCTTTCTTCAACGGAAAGTTGGTTAATTTTTTATTAGGATAATTAATATTTGTGTTAAGGGATATAGCTTATTTCATTGTAATTTTTTTCTCTTGAAAATATAAGATAAAATATCATTAATTATACTTTGCTTTTCAGAATTTTTTCTTTTTTGAATTCTTCTATGTTATTTATTGCTCATTTCACTGTTTTTAAGATATTGAAAAGTTTTGAGCGATTTTTTTTTTAGGAAACAAATTTCTTTACCTCCTTTATACCATTTGAGTTCTTAAGATTTTGCAAACGGAAGTTGGTTAATTTATTTATTAGAATAATTAATATTTGTATTAAGGGATATTGCTTATTTCATTGTAATTTTGTTATACGTCATAACTTTTTTTTATGAAGTTGTTCTGCAGAGTAAAATTCTACGCAGTTTTTAAAATTTAACGTTTGGTGTTCACTCGGTACATTTAAAAGCCAGACGAAGGCTGGCAGCGAAGCTGCTAGTTTAATAAAGGGAAGACACAAAATATTAAAGAAAAACCCTTTTGAACATAATTTAAAATCTGAAACCTTTCAGATTTTTTTTAGAAATAAATAATTTGTTATTGCCTTTGTAAAATTTTTTTGGGGGTGGGATCGACCCTCGTAATATGTCAATGATGAATATGATTGAATCAGTCTGTAGAAAATAATAATAGATGTGTTTCTTTTACAGCGCGTTCAATGAGTTCGTGTTGTGCAAGTACATCCATGTCAGCCAGGACTGCGGACAGGAAGCTGCCGATTTCCTCCAACAGCATCTCGACCGCATTTCCAGCCCACTCATACACGAGCATTGCGCCCATTACACCTATGCCAGGGACTCTTGCACATCCTCCTTCGCTCCAATTTTTAACAGGGACGCAACTTCCTTACCATTTCTTACCATCTTGATAGCAACACTGTTGAAAGTTATCTCTTGGAAACATGACTTATAAACGAAGGCGAATGGCAGAGAAATCTGAGCCCACGTAAACTTTATAGTCCTGTGTGACTAAGAAAATCCAGATTTATTTTTATCGGTGTTTCAGGGTCGTGTTCTACAAGACTATCTTTTCCTACCGTCAGCCCCTTTAATAAATACGTAAAATAAAAGAACGAACTTAAAAAAAAATAGCTATATGGTTCGTAATTTCGTTTAATGAATTACTTAATAAATTCCATATGAGGCTAGAAAACCAATTTCTGAGAGTATAATTTTTGAGTGAATGAAGTTTAACCATAAACGAAAATTTAGTTTAATTAAAAGGGGTGTTGGAACCCCAAAATCTTCAAAAAATTGCGATTTCGGATTTTTGCATTTCCAAATTCTCTATATTCTTATCTTTCTAAACATACCATTCTTTAATCTCTATGAAAATTAGAACTGTGAAAAAATCTAGTTTTAATATGTCATCGAATGCTTTGATCAATGAGGATTTTTGTATAAAAACGCGTTTTTCTCCAAACGTGATTTTTTTTTTTATATTCGATGTACCTTTTCTCAGGAACTACTGCTCACAGGTATCTAAAATTTTTATGGCTTATTTATTCGGTTTCCTAATATTTACTGAAATAAGCTTTCTGTGATAAAATTAGAATAAAAAATTTTAAAAAGTAATTTGTGTGAGGAAAGTGCTAAATTTTAATATGCATAACAAAATATTCTGTAAATTACTCTAAAATTCAAAATGTTTTAAAAGTTCATTTCAGTATAATCAGATAGGTATACTTTAATTACAAAAAAAATTTCCAGCGTGTATCTACAGCAGATTTTGAGAAAAGGTACATCGAAAATGGCCAATTTAACATTGTCGGTATAGGTGTTTCTGATACCCCTTAAAAAAAGGATTAATTTAGTTAAAATAAAGTTTAAGCAAAATGATTTTTATTTAGTTAATTTAGTATAAATTTTAGTTAAGTTAGTATAAATCATTAAATGATATTTCAGCTAAAATGACTGAAAATGGCTCATTCATTCACTTTTACCATTTGCCGACTTTAAGATAGCTTAAACCTTCAAGAAATTGTAAGCACATTTACTAATTTATATTTTCTTTTAAACCTTGTTAATTACAATAATCAATGCTATCAGGTAATTTTTAGAACCCTTTTAAGAATTATAAGGGTTTAAAAAAGTGAGAATAATTTAAATTTTTGTTTCTGACTGTGATATATCTAAACGTAAGTAATCACAAGTTGTGTCATATATTAAACAGATATGATATTAACTTATAATATAATCAACTGTTTGTGTTTACATATTTGTTCTATGATAATCATTACACAGGGGTTATAATATTTCTAATTTTATCTGCTAAAAGTGATTGAATTTAATGTGAGTCCGGAAACGATAACGATGTTATTTTCTCTTGACATGACTTTTGTTATTTTTCTGTTGAGATTTACATATTCATAATTTCTGTAGAACACTTAATTCTGCCGTTTAATTAAAATTGATTGAGTGAAAGATTCAACTTGATAAATTTTAAAGATACAGGAATGATGAAAAGTGCCAATACATTGCAAAGTAAAGGAGACTGTTTTAACTGCCTTTGAAACCACATTGCACTTCGTTACTATATAGGAAAACCATGACTCCTCTATACAGTCAAAGCATTCAACTGCGGAAATGCAATTCGGCCATCCTTCCGCAGCTTTAGCGTCTTAGCCACTAGTCGGCAAATTTTCATTCGCTTTTCAGCATCATTGAACATATCTGATCACACAAAATGTATGCAAAAATGGTAGTTGGTCTATTAAAAAAAATCTGATGTGTACAAGACATGACTTCCTTATACGGAATATTAAATTATACGCATTTTTTCTTGCATTTTGTTTAAACTTATTGGATTGAATTAAATCTACTTCGCCGACAGCGCATAAACCACAATAGAATAAATGCATTCTTTAAAATTCTATTTGTTTACCATAGCGACACTCTGGCGCTAGGTTCACTTAACAGTTCATATTAAAACTCAGAATGCACAAAATTTATATCATTTAAAGAATTATCTAATCGTTGCCACAGGTTCTATTCAAATACTATAATAAACCTAGAACGATGTATAAAAGAAATTAAGCAAACAAAACAAAAAAGAAACAGTTTTTCACAGACGATTCAGTATTTCTCATTCAATTAATTCAGTTCTCACTTCGCGACAAGGCAAAAATACATAAAATATCTGCATTAAAAATTACGAAGTAAATCTTAAACACATATTTCCTCGAAAATATTCCAGAAAGGATTAAGCATGATTTAATTCGCAATAATAAATGAAGGCTTTATCTTTGTTGTCGCGAATTGCACACAGATTTACTGAAGGCATAAAAACCTTAACCGGAAGATAAGAACAACATAATTCAATCATTTGTAAAGCAAAAAATGTTGCAAATTTACAAACATATAAGAGCAAAGAAACTGAGATCACTGAGCCGGGTAACAGAGTGGATATATATATAAATATATTTATATACGCTTGGCGCAGCCAATCGCAAGCAAAATACGAGGTGCACATCTACATGTTGTTGTAGTCCTATATACAAAATTTCAATGTTCTGAGGCTACTCGTTTTTGGAGTTATGCGAGATACGTACGTACATACGTTCGTACACAAGCTACGAAAAATTCTCTTCAGAATTCATTTTAAAGCAGTTTTATAATTTTTTTGGAGGAAAAGAGTCTTTTATTCTGTCCTTACGTACAGATATAAAGCAAAAACATCGTTAAATTGCATTCGAAAGCTGTCAAAATGGATATTTTCGTTGAAATATGCTGCCTGAAACTTTTTGCGATTACAATGCTTCCTTTTTACTTTGCACAAGGAAGTAAAAATCCAAGTAAAAATGTGCGCATTACATGAAATACATCAAATACAGATGACTTCCTTGTACAGCCTATTAAATTAAGCACATTTTTGCTGCATTTCATTTATTTCGGCCCACCAGCGGCCGAGCGGTAAAGTCGCTGAACACTGGTAGTTCGGTCCGAGGTTCGAATCCCGCGAACGGGCTGGCTGCATGGGCGTTTTCGTGGTTTTCTCCATGTGTAACGTGTATACGAGCCAGTTTCCCTTAGAAAGTCCTTAGGGATATTATATTTTTGGGTAAGCATTAAAGATGAAAATAAGCAATGCCCTCGCCGGGACTCGAACCTCGGACCTTCTGGCAAAGAGTTGGTGATAGGGCCGGAGCCGCAATACTTAGCAAGCTTAGGCAGGTCTCGTCACTCTGTGAAGTGCATCTTCAGTGGATTCCTTCCCATGTTGAAATATGGGGGAATGAAATGGCAGACATTCTTGCGAAGGAGGCTTCTGAAGAACCTTTGCCAATTATCAATTCACTGACATATCTTGAACCGCATTCCATTAGAAGACATGTTGACAGTCAAATTTGGCTCGTTCCCCTGAGTCATTCCCGGTGTCAAGCTGATTGTCCTGGAAGATCCCTTGCTATGGATTGCGAAAGATGTGTTCAGACAACACTTTCCCGATTCTTCAGTGGGCACCTGAGGGGACTTACTTTTGAGAGTGGTATCAGGATGCACCCAATTTGTTCTAAGTGCCACAGTGCACTCGCATCACCGGCACGTATCCTTGAGTGCCTGGAGTTGTCTCTTGTGGACCTTTACGTGTCTCCTAAGCTTGATTTCGGTTTTTTAAAGGTCAATGGACTCGTGGACCTCGTCTAGTATGTTCCTAGGCATGGAGATTAGTAACAAAAACAACAACTTCGAATACGCGCCGAGTCTGCTGACCATTACGCAACAAAGGCGTGCTGAGAAGGCGGGCGGGAGAAATATCTTATATACCCCCTTTTTAAAGGGCGGCTGGGATTAGGAAACCCAATCGCAAATCCTGGTGGTGGAGAATCATCATCCGTCACCTTCTTTAGTTCGGGCGCCACTTCAGAGACATTAAGTTTTTTCGAAGCAAGCGAGATGAAAAATGGGCAGTGCTGTTGCACGGACTCGAACCTCTAAATTCTTGATACCCGTCGTGTGTGCTAACCATTACACCGGGAAGGCATGCTAAGAAGGCGGTAGAAATAACTTACCACTCATTTTCGCATTCCCCTTCATTTTAAGAGGACTCGTACACCTTAAAACCCATAAGATCTTCGAATATGTGACTGTTGCAAGAATTGGGGTAACTTATTTATTTTAAAAGATATTACTTCCAACGTTTTACAGCTGACTACATAATATAGCTGCTTTCTGAAATAGTCATCAGAAAGTTTGTGTTGCCACAAATATTTTTATAATTAAATCCGCTTTTTGACAAAAATTTCGTCATGTTTCCACCTTGCGCGCACAGTGTAAAACATTCTGTTGCATAATTTAATTCCATATTTAATATATAGCTTTTATAACATTTGGAAACTACTATGAACCAAAAATTCTAAGAATTTCATGTTAAATTTTTATCTTATTTCGAGTCGTGTTTATAAAATGTGTTTTATTAAAAAAATCTGTAATGTTTTCGTGCACAAATTTTTTTAATATTAAAATATTCATCAGATTTTAGGTTCAGTTAAAAAATAGGGTTCATATAAAGAATTCCATCTAATTTCAAGTATGTACAATTAGCCATTTTAAAAATATCGTGTGCGCAAGGTGGAAACGTGACGAAAACTTTTGTCACAAAGCGGATTAAATTACAAAAATATCTGTGGCAACACAAACTTTCAGGTTACTAGTTTCCATAGCAGCTATTTTATGTAGTCAGCTGTAAAAAGTTGGAAGTAATTGATTTTAAAATAAATAAAATATTCCAATTCTTGCAAAAGTCACATATTCGGTCAAGGGATTTAAGGTGTATGAGCCCCCTTAAATTAATGTTCCGTAATGCGTTTTGCTAGCAGAAACTGATTCCTTTAGATGCACCGCTTACTTCCCTATTATTCTCTAATTTGTTTTAACCAGGTCAGTATAAAGACTGAAACTAGATATATCTAATACATTTATCCCTTGAGAGAGTTTCACTAAAGCAAATTCCTTCAGATTAAATTTTCAATTTTTTTTTCTTTCGAATTTAACCCGTTCAGGACGAGCGTCGCGTGTACGCGAAGAGCTCCGATCAATCTCTACAGCAGAGTGTGGCATATATGTAACATGAAAACTGAACGATATATTTGAATTTTCAAATGCCAGCAGATGGTCCTAAATGGTAACGGTTTTCACATCGGTTAATTCGCGGGAAGGCGCGTGGGGTGTATTATACCCCAACCCTACATAAAAGTGGAATATTCCTAACTTGTGAAACTGAAATTCTGTGCTGCTTTCAGTAGCTGAGTTTCTAGTTGTGGTTGACTTTCAGAACCGCTTTTTCTTTGCCTGTGTGTTTAAGAAAAATATTTATAGGTATTTTGTTGGAACGGGGGTATGACACACCCCACGCGCTTGTCCGCATAAGTGTTTTCTGACTGAATATTTAGTTCAGAAATTTATTTCTAGAGTGTAACAGTAAATATTTCTACTCGCAAGTGATTTTAAAGTACTTGACATTAAATTCTAAAAAATTTCTAACTGCATGTAAAAAAAATGAGTTCCTATGAACTGGAGATTCAACACGTGTGAGATTTATTAGAAATATTTGAAAGCGATGAAGATTGCATTTCGGAAACTGAAGATGAATCTAAGAATATTTTCTACAATGTTTTGGTTTCGAAAAAGATAAAACATTAATTCCTGATGTTCCTAAAAAAGGAAAAACTGTTCTTATGCTTTATATAACGATCATTATAACATTATATAACGATCATACTATAGATGATACTATTGGAGAAAATAAAACGTTAGGAATTATATGTTTTAATAATATGACTAAAGGAGCAGTGGATATGGGGGATGAAATGTCAGTCAATTATTCAATTACCAGAATAACGAGAAGGTGGCCAATGGTAATTTTCTTTCCTGCACTGAATGTTGCTGTAATAAATGCTTGAATTATATTACATTGAACTGCTAATCCACCAACAAGAAACATAAGTCTGTTTTTGAAGGACTTAGCATTACAATTAATGAAAAAAAAAAGTATTGAACAAAGATCAGAGATTAATACTTTTCCAAGAAATTGACGTACTGCATGCAAAACAAAAGCAGAAGTTTCGATGAAGAATTAAAACGAATACATGAAATTAGAAACAACTAAGTATGAAAGATGTGTTAAATTTTTTTCCCTCGCGCCAAGGACAGAAGAACGTGAATGCAATGTTTAAAATGTGAAAACATTCTGTGCCAAGAACACATGAATGTATTTCGTTCAAAGTGGGAAGAAATAAAAAAAGCATGGTGTATTAGAGATGCAATGAAACGTACAGGCATGATGTTTTTTATTTTCATTTATCTTAATTTTAACTCTAAGATTATTTCGGAACTTAACACGTTACACATGGGGAAAACCACGAAAACGCCCATGCATCCAGCCCGTTCGTGGGATTCGAACCTCGGACCGAACTACCAGTGTTCAGCGTCAGTAATTTCCCAAAATTACTATTAAAATAAATTATGTTTTGATTTTAATGTAAAAACTCTCCTGGTATTTCATACCTGGATTTGTTTTCTTTTGGTATATTGCCTTAATTTCGTTGACATATTTTAATATATACGTATATATACGTTCTTACAGATATCACAATAAATATTCTAGGCCGTATATATACGGCCTTGCCGCTTAGAGGGTTTTAATGTAAAAATCCTCAAATATCAAAAGATTCGATGACAAATTAAAACTAGATTTTGTTTTACAGTTCTAATTTACACAGAGATCAAAGAATGGTATTTTTAGAAAGATGAAAGTGTATAGAATTTGAAAATGCAAAAATACGATATCACCATTGAAGATTTTGGTTTCCAACACACTTTACAGAAGATGCCTGATGGAAGAAGTTCGTTTTTACAACGTCACACGCATCTTTATAAGCCTTATGTTGACATTATAAGTCTTATGTTGACAGTATAGCATATATGTTATAGAGGCCTCGTCTGCGTTTTTTCACAGAACTGTTCCATCCAATGGCGTGCAGCGCCATTTGTCGGTCACTAAAATCCACACCATATTTCAAGCTCTTCTTCTAAAATTGTGCTAAAGTGAGCAAACATTACTTTTCCTTATTGCTTTAGTATTGTACCGTGCATAACTTAAGCATCCAATAACTTATTACTTTACTAAGAGACGATCGTCAAGACAGAATCGTCGTCTTTACTTTCGTCTTATTTTAATTACATATATTTACCCTAAGTAGATTACATATATTTAGACTTTTGCAAACTGTACTATATTTCCTCCGTTGTATTGGATGCCAAAACGCATACTGATGAAAAAGATCGCTAATTATGTTTGCTACATTGTAGAAACAACTCAAACTGCAAAATTATACAGCACTAGGATAAATAGTTAGGATAAGAAATACACTGCTCGCCATTGTGTAAAGTTCCTAATAGCAGTTGCATAAAAATTGTTATTATTAAGAAGCGATTTGATTTAGAAGAAAGATGATGACGCGTTGCCGATTTGTGAAGAAAATGTTTTAGTTGCACCATTATAAAAGAAAGCAAATGAAGTAATCTAGCATTTACCTCAATCTACATATAGATAATTACGAAAGTTTTATTGCTTGTTTCATAAACGTAGTCCTAACAACATGAACTGAGCACATAAACAATTTTATTTTCTGGGACTGTTTTTTTGCTGTCATCGTTCATATTCAGTTAGCTATTGTAATCTGCGAAATAATTATGTGAGTATGTTTTCTCTAGGTAATATTTGTAGTTATATCTACAAAATAGACATATTATATGCAATGCATAGCATACAAATGAAATAGTGAAACATTCTAAAGAAACGTTTTCTGAAGAGGAATGTTCGGGAATTGACATAGATTGATATTCATATGACGTAGATTAAGTAACTAATAAACTATTTGGAAAATTCAGTATTATGTGAGAAAAAAAATCTATTTGGTAGAAGCAGTGTACAATAACAATACGGATTTACTTTCAGGGATATGCATTCTTTAGAAACATTCTAAAGAATGCTTTTTTGAAGATGAAGTTTCAGGGATTAAGATTCACTTGGCATAGATTAAGTAACTTATTGAGAGGAAAACACTGGTTCGGAAAACTAATAAACTATTTCAAAAATTGAGTATTACAAGATGCATTTTGTAGAAGTAGTATACAATAAAGAATACAGATTTACATTCGAAAGCTACCTGGAGGAAAAAGACAGCAGGTTTCGAGGAAAAGAATGGCAGGTATCCATTATCTACACACAGCATTTCTTTATATTCTTTCTATTTTTACATCCTTGTACAAAGTAAAGGAAAATTAAAAATTTCCCCAGCAAATACAGAAAATTTCCCGCAGCAATTCTCTATGTTCCTTCTATTTTTACTTCCTTGTACGAAGTAATCACGAAAAATTCTGGTGTCATATTTCAAAGAAAATATCCATTTTGACATCTATCGAATGCAATTTAACCAGGTTTCAGCGTGACATCTGTACCGTAAGGACAGAACAGTCTTTACGTACAGTGGACCTTTAAGGGACTTTCCCCCCAAAAGAATTATAAAACTGATTTAAAAAGGATTCGAAAGAGAGATTTTTTCGTGGCGTCTGTACGTACTCGCATAGCTAAAAATGAATGTATCTGTGTGAATGTATCTCGCATAGCTAAAAATCAAGTAGCCTCAGAACATTGAAATTTTGCATGAAAATGTCAAGGAGTGAAAATGTCAAGGAGTGAAAATATCGAAGTGTAAAAATGTCAAAGAGTGAAAATGTCAAGGAGTAAAAATGTCAAGGAGTGAAAATGTCAAGGAGTGAAAATGTCAAGGAGTGAAAGTGTCAAGGAGTGAAAGTGTCAAGGAGTGAAAATATCAAAGAGTGAAAATGTCAAGTGAGAAAATGTCGAAGAATCAAATGATCACCTGGAAAAATCTATTAAAGGATATCTTATCTACATCGAAGTGTACTCAATGTCAGTGAGAATGTGAAAAATGTCATGGTCGATTAAATGTGGCGAAATATACATCATAATTGTTCAGAAATCAGTAATGAAAAAAAACCCACAACTTTTATGCATCGTTCTAGCTTATGAACGAAATATAATACTGTTAAGTGAATCTAGCGACAGAGTGTCGCTATGGTAAATAAATAGAGTGAATTTTAAAGAATGCATTTATTCTGTTGTGGTTTATGCGCTGTCGGCGAAGTAGATTTAATTCAATCCAATAAGTTTAAATGAAATGTAAGAAAAATGCGTATAATTTAATATTCTGTACAAGGAAGTCATGTGGCGTACACATCAGATTTTTTCCAATTAAGTTCTCAGATTTATATGTCGTCAATATTTATACTTCACAAAAGATAAATAGGATTCCTCTTAAAAGTAGTTTTGTTCAAAAGATAAACATACCTTTATATGAAGCTTTCAAGTATACGCTTTCTAACGTCTTTAGAAACAACCTTAGGGTTTTTTCAAAATTTTTCTGTTCCCTTAATTTGTTTTATGGAAGCACATTATAAAATATTTTATAAAATGATAAAGAAATCCTGAAAAATATTAATGATATATTTTTAAGGTATATGAGTTTTTCCTTTGTTGCATGAGATTAAATTTATGTTTTCTGTGTTAGAACACGAATGATATTATATATGCACACAAATAAACACTCATTGTTGTATTATCGTATACTAAGACGTGAAAATAAAAAGTAGACTTTTTATAGTAGCATGTTTGCATTTTATAATATGCCTTTAGTAAATCTGCATGAAATATTTTTAAGAGTTATCAACAATTTAAAAGTCGCTTAAGTGCGGCTAAGCCTAATCATTTTTGCGATGGCGTACATGTTTGTTTACATTTGAAATTTAGCAGAATAGTGGATTTGTTGCCAATCTAGAGAAACTTAGCTTCACAACATCAAAGATAACGCCTTCTTCTATTATTGCGAATTAATTCATGTTTAATTCATTCTGGAATTTATTCGAGGAAATATGTGTTTAAAATTTACTTCGTAATTTTTAATATAGATATTTTGAGTTTTTATGTATTTTTTTGCCTTGTCGGGAAGTGAGAACTGAATTAATTGAATGAGAAATATTGAATCGTCTGTGTAAAACTGCTTCTTTTTTGTTTTGTTTGATGAATTTCATTTATACATCGTTTTCGATTTATTAAAGTATTTGAATAGAAGATATGGCAACGATTAGGTAATTCTTCAAATGATATAAATTTTCTGCATTCTGAGTTATAATATACGAAATTTAACCCTGTTAAGGGAACCTACCGTAGAGTGTCGCTATGGTAAATAAATATGGTGAATTTTAAAGAGTGCGTTTATTCTATTGTGGTTTATGCGCTATCGACTAATTAGATTTAATTCAATCCAATAAGTTTAAATTAAATGCAAGAAAAATGCATATGATTTAATATTGCGTACAAGGAAGTCATGTGGTGCACCCATCAGATTTTTTCTTTTGCTTTTTAAATATACCGACATCGCTTTTTTAGTTGCTGCTTTGTGGCTAATTTTATTCTTCCTGTTAATTATACTTCTTGCTCCGAACAAACTTTTTTCGCACTTCTGAATAAGCCACTCTGAAAAATGTTTTAAAAGCTTTCTGAAGTTGGTACTTCCAAAAGTAAAATTAAAAATATTTTCCTAAATTTAATTTTAATTTTTTTTGTCATAGCACTTAAGCAAATTTTATTTTTATAGCAATGAGTTTTGTTTCTTTATAATGTTTCCTATTATTGTTGTAGAAATAATAAAAACAAATGTGTTTCTTCTTTTCCTATCTCATTTCTGTTGAAGCAATATTTTGATTTTATTTGCTTAATGCATTACTTTTTTTTTTATTCTGTTGTCAGAATATTATATTTTCACATTGTTGCTGAAGAAACATGATATTTTCGATTTTATAAAGATAAATTTGTAGAGAAGAACAAATTAAAAATGATCCAGTTTTTGCTACATTAAGAATATGACTCGATCTCAATCACCACGAAGCTTCTTGCAGTTTCCTGGAAAACGTTAAATTTGCTTAATTCTTCTGGAGTTAAATGAAGCGTTTGATGCAGAAATATTGTTTCAAAGAATTAATAAAAGCATATTATAATAAAGTCAGTTTTATTTTTTTAATGAAAAGCGTTTTCTAAAATCACATTTGGCAAATCAAATCTCTTTTTGGTTTTCGTCGTTGCCAACAAATTATTTAAATTTTCTCTCCTTTGATTCTATAACTTTTTACATGAAAGCTGCGAAGAAAGCTTTTATAATAATTTATTCAAAAATTTAAATAATGGACTTACAGGGATCCTGTATGATACAGATGCCATACATACAGTTTTTTTTTTTTTTTTTTTTTTTTTTTTTTTTTTTTTTACGTAAAGTTTTAGTTAGATTATTAGATTGTAGAGACATTAGGTATTTTTTGGAGCAGACAAGATCAAAAATTAGCAAACGCCTTCGCCGGAAATCGAACCACTGACATCTGGAATATCGGCCCAGAGTGCAGAACCACTACACCACGAAGGCTCTCTAGGAAGGCGGGAGAAATACCTTATATACTCCACCTTTTAAACGGCGACTGGGGTTTTTAGGGGACCCAATCGCCAAATCCTGGGTGAGGAGAATCATCATCTATCAACCTTTTTTAGTTCGGGCGCCACTGTAGGGACATTAGGTATTTTTTGGAAACAGGCAAGATGAAGCATTAGGAAAGATCTTCGCCGGGAATTGAACCGCAGACCTCTCAATAACGCGCCGTGCGTGCAGACCACTACACCAAGAAGGCACGCTAGGAAGGTCGGAGAAATACCATATAAGATATAATTATGATTTTCTTCAGTAACTCGGACATTGCACTTCTGTACGTCTTGTTTTCTTGCCCATTGCTTGTGAACAGTAATTTATATTAATTTCTGCTTAATTAGGTTGGTTAATTATTTATTTTTAAAGCATGTAATAATTAACAATGTTAACGATAAAAAGTGAGGAATATATATTTTGAGACTACGCCTGCAGAGCCATTAGGTACTTTCTCCAGGCAGGAAAGATGAAAAATGAGCAGTGATTTCGATAGACCTCGGACCTCTCGAATACGTGCCGAGCGTGCTGACCATTACACCACGAAGGCATGTTAAGAAAACTGGAGAAATACCTTATATGCTTTTTTATCGCATCTTGAAATGATTCGTTTCTATCCATGGGCAGCTAAGCTTCATGAATTCTAAAATAAAATACAGGTGGCATTTCGATAAATTCCATGTAAATAGTTGTCATTAAAGTTTCTTCTTCAATCACAAATTATCTCTTTTACAAATTTGGTGATAAACTCAAGCTCGAAATAATCCTCGCAAAATTATGAAATAATCAATAAATAATTTTAACTGGAACTCAATTTCGAGACACTGAACCGTGCCATCTTCTCGAAGCAGGGCATCATGATAATCACATTTAATACATCTCAAGCAATATCGGATCACGTTTAATTTTGTGGATGGAAGAGTACATAACCCCGTATGCACAAATCTCTTTTAAATGAGTTAAGAGTTTAATTTCCTGAGAAGCAATTAGATCCTGAGAAGATCGAAATATTTTCAAACGAAAAACGAACTCAGCGTATAGCGGGTTCGTCAGAAAACTGTATTATGCAATTTAGAAGACGGTGTCTGTCTATTGGTTTCAGACGTTAGTTGAATTATGTTTGCAGTGTGTCGTATAGTGTTTGCCCATCGCAAGTGGGGAATCCGGTGATCTTTGATATTTTTGGCGACTTTTATGACGCTAAGAATGGCGCCAAGAAACTATCTTTCCAAAATGGCTGTCATCCAAAATAACGCCGAAAAGGTATGATACGGTAAACAAATAATATACATAATGGAAATCATGTAGTCCCGGAAACGATCTCGGTATTGGCGACGCCACATAAACTCCGCAAATAACACAAAATGTCATCCGACGACTGCGGAAGATTCCGCTAACGGAAGCTCGCGCTTGATGTGGCTCCACATGCCCTTCATGGTGTTGCTATCGACTCCCGTTTCGAACGCCTCTCTCGCGACAAGCACACTGATAGACATTCAGTTGTCCATTAAACTCGATCAGACGCATATTTTTCGTACAAAGACACTTATAACATATTTCTCCCGCCTTCTTAGCATGCCTTCGTGGTGTAGTGGTCTGCACACTGGGCGCGTATTCCAGAGGTCCGTGGTTCGATTCCCGACCAAGGCATTGTTCGTTTTTCACTTCTTCTCCTTCCAAAAGAAACCTAATGTCTCTATAGTGGCGTCCGAACTGAAAGGTCGGTGGATGATGATTCTCCGCCCACAGGATTTGGCGATTGGATCCCCTAAAACCTCAGTCCCCCTCTAAAAGGGGATATATCGGGTGTTTCTTCCGCCTTCTTAGCATGCCTTTTTGATGTGATGGTCTGCACGCTAGGTGCTTATTCCAGAGGTCCGTGGTTCGATTCTCGGCGAAGATATTGCTGATTTTTCATCTCTTCTGCTTCCAAATTACCTCATGTTTCTACATGCTAACAGAGAACTAACGCTAACAGAATAAAGAGAACTAATTAAACAATTATTCATCCACCAGTCAGCTATAGCCTCGTTACCCTTTCGCTCTAAATCATGAAAATAAAAGCGAGTATTTATCTTACCAAACACACATTTTTGTGAAAATGACAGGAGATTGATTAATTAGAACCAGGACAATGATTAATTAGATATAACGAAAATCAAAGGTTAATTAACGGCAATTAAAATTCTAATAATTCAAAATACGGTCAAAATTCAAAATATGTGATTTATAATATGTGATATATGAACAACAAATCATGTTGCTCTCAGTGACTAACCTAAGACGATCCAATCGGATTAAACTTGGAACAAACTTTGGCACGTAACAAAAATATGGCTGCCATTACATGGAGGAAATTAGAGTGGGTTCAGCATTGCCAGAGAACCGATGGCAGTGTTGGTATTTGGCACCAAATCAAAGGGCACCGTTTTCTATACCAAAACTGAAGTCGATACTCTCCAGACTGTAACATGTGACGTATGACGTAGGATAGTAAACCAAAATAGACCCCTGGGGGGAGACTCGAAGGAAGTCGTGTGGAATAGGAAGTCGGTTATACTGGAGGCTCTGCATCACAGAATTAGACCGTGAAAGCAGCATATGCAGCAGTCCCCGTGGAAACATTTACCAGTGATTTTTCAAGTAACCGCATCCTGGTGTGCTGTTTGTCAGAACTTTAATTGCCACCACGTTGTCCATCTGGGCATTATAAGTAATCGTACTGGTGCAGGTGCAAGAAAATTGTATGAAATATACCATAGTACGATTATATTAATGTAATTAAAGTTCGATGCTAGCGCACAATAAAGAAATTTTTTTCAATAAAATTTGTATACGTTTTTTGACGGACATATTATTTTAGATTTTCTTCGTTTTCTTTCATAATCCGAATTCTTTGTCTTTTCTTGTTTTATAGGTAATTGTATTGAGAGTTACACGTTTCCTTGTTGGGTGCGAAATTGTTTGGTACTTTGGTATTATCTCAACTACCTTAATAGAAGTCACCAAATTTTCAGAATGTGCCAAATTCTGGCAACCGTGCGCATAACCATTCTTCCGGCAACCATGCTCATAACGGTCAGCAACTGCGCTATTTTTGTATGCATTCTTTTTTGTTGTATTCCAAGTTCAGATGGTTTTTATAAAAAAAATCGTTCTTTTTTTACTTCCTTGTACGAAGTAAAAAGGAAGTATTGTAATTGCGAAAAGTTTCAGGCAGCATATTTCAACGAAAATATCTATTTTGACCGCTATCGAATACAATTTAACGAACATTTTTCGTGACATCTGTACGTAAGGAGAACATAAAAGACTCTTTACCACCCAAAAAATTACAAAACTAATTTAAAATGAATTCTGTAAAGAATTTTTCTTGGCGCCTGCACGAAGGCCCACCAGCGGCCGAGCGGTAAAGTCGCTGAACACTGGTAGTTCGGTCCGAGGTTCGAATCCCGCGAACGGGCTGGCTGCATGGGCGTTTTCGTGGTTTTCCCCATGTGTAACTTGTATACGAGCCAGTGTCCTTTAGAAAGTCCTCCACGAAGGCATCCCTTCCCTTAGACAGATAGCCCTCAAGGCTTTGCCATAATCACAGACACACACACTCACTTGGCGCCGCTACGTATGTACGTATCTCGCATAACTCATAAACGAGTACCCTCAGAACGTTTAAATTTGGTATATAGAACTATTATAGAATGTAGTTGTGCACCTCCCCTTTTGGTGTCAATCGGTCGCACGAAATGTAAATAAATATGTATATATTATTATAATTATATAAATATATAAATTATATTATAATTATATTATAATATTATTATTATATTATAATTATATATTATAATTATATAAATTATATATTATAAATATGTATAACCCACTTTGTTACTCGGGTGAGCTACTTCATAGTTTTTTATTCTTATGTGTTGGTAAATTGTGCATTTTTTCCTTTAAAAATGATTGAAATAAGTCGTTCTTATCTTCTGGTTAACGTTCTTATGCCTTTAGTAAATCTGCACGCAATATTTTTAAAGTTATAAACAATTGAAAAGTTGCTTAAGTTCTGCTAAGCCTAATCATTTTTGCGATGGCGGACGTGTATGTTTACATTTGAAATCTAGCAGAATAACGGATTTGTTTCCAATCTAGAAAAACTAAGCTTCGCAACAACAAAACGCCTTCTTTTATTATTGCGAATTAAATCATGCTTAATTCATTCTGGAATTTATTCGATTTATATGTGTTTAAGATTTACTTCGTAATTTTTAATATAGATATTTTGAGTTTTTATGTATTTTTGCCCTGTCGGGAAGGGAGAACTGAACTAATTGAATGAGAAATACTGAATCGTCAGTGAAAAACTGTTTCATTTTTGTTTTGTTTTCTTAATTTCTATTATACATCGTTTTAGATTTATTACAGTATTTGAATAGAACATGTGGCAGCGATTCGATAATTCTTCAAATGACATAAATTTATATGCATTCTGAGTTATAATATAAACGAAATGTAACGAAGTGAATCTATCGCCAGAGTGTCGCTATGGTAAACAAATATAGTTGGATTTTAAAAGAGTGTATTTATTTTATTGTGGTTTATGCGATATCGGTGAAGTGGATTTAATTCAATCCAATAAGTTTAAATTAAATGCGAGAAATAATGCGTATATTCCATGCAAGGAAGTCATGTGGTGTACACATCAGATTTTTTTGTTATACAAAAGATACATGTGCAAAAAGTGCGTACATGTAAGCATTCATCGATAGTAGAAATTACATGTTATTTTACATAGCATTTTAAATTTAATTCAAAGTGCTTTTTCTCTTGTGGTGCTAAGTAAACCTGTTAAGGGGACGCATACACCTTAAACCCCTTATGACTTCGAATATGTGACTGTTGCAAAAATTGGAATATTTTATTTATTTTAAAAACAATTGCTTCCAACGTTTTATAGCTGACTACATAATAAGTTGCTTTGGGAAAAAGTAATCTGAAAGTTTGTGTTGCCACAAATATTTTTGAAATTTAATCCACTTTGTGACAAAATGTTCCGCCATGTTTCCACCTTGCGCGCATGATATTTTAAAAATGGCTAATTGTATATACTTGAAATTTGATGGAATTCTTTATATGGACACTTTTTTCTAACTGAACCAAAAATCTGATGAATATTTAAATATTAAAAAATTTTATGGAGGAAAACATTACAGATTTTTTTTAATAAAATACATGTTATAAACTCAACTCCAAATAAAATAAAAATTTAACTTGAAGTTCTTAGAATTTTTAGTTCACAGTACTTTACAAATGTAACTAAATCTGTATATTAAATATGGAATTAAAGTATGCAACAGAATGTTTTAAACAGTGTGCGCAAGGTGGAAACATGACGAAAGATTTTGTCACAAAACGGATTAAATTACAAAAAATATTTGTGGCAACACAAACTTTCTGATTACTGTTTCTAAACGCAGCTATGTTATGTAGTCAGCTGTAAAAAGTTGGAAGCAATTGCTTTTAAAGTAAATAAGTTATCCCAATTCTTGCAACAGTCATATACTCGAAGATCTTATGGGTTTTAAGGAGTCCGCTTAAAGGATGAAAGACTAAAATGAGAGTAAAAGTTAAATGACGTAAGAAATAAGGAAACGGATGGGCACTGAGAGACAAAAGCAGCGAAAGACGCCGTAAATTGCTTTGCTTTTCGCCATAGTAATTAAATCATTGCTGCAATAGCTTATTGCTTTAACTGCAAGGAAATATTTTGGAAACAACAGAAGTCAAGAACTCCACAGGGTTTTAGGGGAAAGAATTTAAATTGTGACAGTTGATGAGATAATGGCATGGCAGATAATCTCTTGGCTTTTAAAACTAAGATGTTACTTTCACGAAGATTTTTCGAAACTGAGATTGCTTATTGCCGCAAACTGTTGGATGTTATTTCATGTTGCAATAGTTTGGGCTACTTTTAATGAAATATTATTTGTTGCTTTTAAGCCTATATTTATTTATAAGGTATTAGATTGTGAGGATTTTAAAAAGATTTCTTCACTACGATCTTGTGGCGTCAAGATTTTGAATTTGTCTGGTGTAGTAAATAACCGGATTTCGAAATTCTAGGCGAAGTTTCAATTTATTTTTGGTCCTATCGCTACCGGTCTCTGCAACTTAAAATACTTTGTTGATTTTAAATGTTTTCATTATTTTTTATATGTGTCTTCAAAATTACAAACAGTTTTGAGACGTCTTATATACGTGTCTGTTTATAATGCAATATTGCATTCTCTCCGTGCGTGATGTTGTGGTACAAGTCGTTAGTATATTCAGTTGGGAAGTGGAAACGCCGTGCTTCGAAATTTGGCGATCGTGATGTCGATATTTCGTGTTTCCTGGCCCGAAATGTCTGATGATCTTGGGTGTCACCGACGTTTAACATACTTATTTAAAATACGGTAAAAGTATAGTTTAGGATACCCCTTCGCGAAACTTGGCGATTTTTGGTGGTACATGGATACCGATTTTGTGCAATTCTTCGACTCGTTATTTTGTCTTGCGAAGCGGCGATTTTTGAGCCAAAAATTTCTGCTAAACAAAGCCAAAATAACAAAACAAACAATTGCACAAACTCGGTATCCATGTACACATCGACTTATTTTCACTTAAAAAAAAAAAAAAAAAAAATTGCACAAAAATGGCATTGCGCTCTCCTCTGACTTTATCCATGTAGCCGTCGACCTATTTTTACTTAAAAAAATCCCAGAATTGCACAAACCTGCATTGTGCACTCCCTTTACTTTGTCCATGTACACATCGATATATTTTCACTTAAAAAGTCAAAGGAGCACCAAAGTCTATAATACAAGCAAACAAAAAATACATAATCTCAATAAAATACATTTTAAACTAAACAATAAAATAACATAAAAAAAGGAGAAACATGTTATACATTTAAGCACTACCAAAAGCAAATATTCACTCACCATGATTTCCGAGTTCGCTTCGTACACCTAGAGCCACGTGAAAATCAAAATATCAGTCATACTCAAATGACTTTTTTCAAACCAGGTACTCTTTCTGGTGGAAAGCTTCACATAGTGACCATCTGAACCTCTCTTCCTACAAACTCATTCAAACCCATCTAAATAACACACCACAAAAACGCTTACAAAACATCCCATGATTCAAAATTTCCCAGAATGATGCACCCGATTACGTCACAATAGGGTTTTCATAACATTCAATTACTCAGGCTACCATAAATCAAACAACAACTTGGCGATAAATCAAAGAACAATTTTGCCGTAATACAAGGGGTACCTTAAAGTCTACTCTACCCATACTTAGTTGGAATGGTGGGCATGTTTTGCATCTCAACAATCTCTGAAACCCTTCCTCAAAATGAAACCTTTCCTCAAAACTCTTCCTTTATCCTAATCGTTTCTGAATCAAAATCATAGCTAAGTGTACGGATAGGGAAGGTTTTTCATTACACTTATCTTTGTAAAGATTTAAGATTTCTTTCTAAGTTTTCGAGTTTAAGTTTTACGCTTTCTAAAAATCGAAATTTGTAGAATTTTGCACCCAATAAATCAACCGGCCAAATTTCTCAGATTCATGTGTCTCATTATGGAAACGATTTCAAAACGAGCAATGGCAACACTTTAAAAGTTTTCAACTTTCGAAAATGGCGAATAGACGTTTTGGTAGTGATTCTTATAGATATGATAGAGATTAGAGACTCATCATTTTCTCTGAAAAGTATTAGAATGAAATAAATTCCCATGGGAAATATAAAAGCGATTTTCATAGTGCAGCTACCCAACTTAGAAAAAGGAGTTATAAATATAAAACTCCTAAGAAATCAAATGAAACATTTACTTAAATCCGAAAGTTCACATTTGTTGTTTTCAACAAACTAATCTTTTTTTGTAGTGTGGCCCTTATTTACAAATTCCAAGATGAACGTCTCTTTATTTTAGTGCCTGCATAACACTATGATACCTAAATATTCTTACTTCATAACAGCACAGGGTGAGTTATTAAGTTTATAGAATCAGGAAGTAAAAAATAAGCAATGCTGCAGAGGGAATTCGTATTTCGTACCTAGCCATTTACTAGTCGGACGTGCTTTCCAGTTCATATTATAACTCAGAATGCATATAAATTTATGTCATTTGAAGAATTATCCAATCGTTGCCACATGTTCTATTCAAATACTGTAATAAATCTAAAACATTGTATAATAGAAGTTAAACAAACAAAATAAAAAAGAAACAGTTTTCACAGACGATTCAGTATTTCTCATTCATTTAATTCAGTTCTCCCTTCCCGACAGGGCAAAAATACATAAAAACTCAAAATATCTATATTAAAAATTACGAAGTAAATCTTAAACAGTTATTTCCTCGAAAAAATTCCAGAAAGGATTAACCATGATTTAATTCGCAATAATAAATGGAGGCGTTATCTTTGTTGTTGCGAAGCTATGTTTCTCTAGATTGGCAACAAATCTATATCCTGCTGTTTCAAATGTAAACAAGCAATGGCCGCCATCAAAAAAATTATTAGTCTTAGCGGCACTAACAACTTTAAAATTGTTGATAATTCTAAAAATATTGCATATAGATTTACTAAAGGCATAAAAACCTTAACCGGAAGATAAGAACAGCGTAATTCAATCTCCTTCAGTAGAACGGGAGAGAAAGAACGGGTAAGTTCTATTTCTCCCGTTCTACTGAGGCGATTGACGAAATTCAAACTGTGTTTTTCATGTCTCAATAGCGCGACTTACGCCATGTATTAGATTTATATACAGCATTGTTCTAATATAGGTATCCTGACACAAAAGTTGACTTTTACTGAAGTGACATGCCAATTTGTTTTGCATATTTCGATGCTACGAATCAAATTACTTATGCCTAAATATTAAAATTTGCAAAATGTGATGAGAAATTTAAGGAGAATTACAAAAATTTATCTTAGCGCATTTTTCTGTTTACGCCAAGGATAATTTACTTGGGGCAAAATACTAGAGTATTTGCCTTACTATATACTATACTAGACAAATACTAGGTATACAAATACTAGAGTGAATTTTAAAGAATGCATTTATTCTATTGTGGTTTATGCGCTGTCGGCGAAGTAGATTTAATTCAGTCTAATAAGTTTAAATGAAATGCAAGAAAAAATGCGTATAATTTAATATTCCAATACAAGGATGCAAGGAAGTCATGGTGTGTACACATCAGATTTTTTTCTTTATATTTCCCCTTTATAATGTAATTTTTGTATTTAATATTGCTGTTTGAAACATGCAAAATGCAATGGAATGCAAGTGCAATGAAAATATAATGAATAAAATCTGTTTTTAAAGTAAAGGAAAATAATTTTAAAAAAACGTTAAAGAGTAAAAGAAAGCTTTTATCACAAAATTGCAAGGAAGAAAAATGAACAAAAATGTAGTTGAAAGATAAGATAATTTACGATACGATGGGGGGGGGGAAGAAATGAATAAATTAAACTGAATAAGAATACTAATGAAAAAATTAAACGAAACTCATATAAGAAAAATACAACGGGATTTGTTTGATATATAAATATGAGCTGTTACACAATACTTGGAAACAAATAAAAGCGAACTCCCGATGTTTACGAGAAACAAATAGTTAAACATCAATTTCGAGTATAAATTAAAAATGTTAATTAGTATATGTAATTCTAAACTAAATTCGGTTTGGAAACATATAAAAACTGAATAGACTATGAACTGATTATCGGCGTGCATTTGCTGCTAAGGCGTATTTTCATCATGACGCAAAAGTTAATATTCCAACATACGACAATTATTTTTAGCTACGAAATCTCATCATAATATGTTTCCCTAGTTTAGGGAAAAGAAACGACAGAAAAGAGAACAAATTCAACAAATTCTTTTATATTATTCCCTAGTCTCTCATCTGAAAATTAACAAAGGCGACCTACAGGAAAAATTGCAGAAGAGTAGTAGTTTCCCTTTACAATGGCAGCTAAAAGGGGGGGGGTGGAAATGCATTTGGATTTCCCGCCTTTTTAAGTGAAATCTTTCCAATCTGCCCCATCTCTTAAAGGTTAACAAATGGCATTAAATGTCAAACAATAATCCAAACTTTCCACGCCTCATCGTGAGCAGAAAACGAACTACTGAAATTTTCCGGTTCACTGGCGGACCGTCTACTTTCTTCAGGTTTATATTAAGGCTATGTTTCCGTGTATAAACTCATGCCCAGCGGTGCTAATTACATCTTAGGGAAGTCTCAGTGCTACTGTAAGGATCACTGGAGCAGGGGCCCACCAGCGGCCGAGCGGTAAAGTCGCTGAACACTGGTAGTTCGGTCCGAGGTTCGAATCCCGCGAACGGGCTGGCTGCATGGGTGTTTTCGTGGTTTTCCCCATGTGTAACGTGTATACGAGCCAGTTGAAAGTCCTCAACGAAAGCATCCCTCCCCTTAGGCAGATAGCCCTAGTGTGCTTTGCCATAATTAAATACACACCACCACCGCTAGAGCAGGAATGCTGCAACGTATAGGGACCAATATCAATTATGACTTTAACACGCATGTGCGACATGACTTTAACACGCATGACTTTAACACGCATGACTTTAACACGCATGACTTTAACGCGACATGACTTTAACACGCATGTGCAAGGAACAATTAATTAGCTTTAAATACTTTATATATATTATTTATTATTACACTAGCAGCTTCGCTGCCAGCCTTCGTCTGGCTTTTAAATGTACCGAAAAAATGGCTGAAGAGAACACCAAACGTTAAATTTAAAAAACTGCGAAGAATTTTACTCTACAGAACAACTTCTTAAGAAAAGGTATTACGTATAACAAAATTACAATGAAATAAGCATTATCCCTTAATACAAATATTAATTATCCTAATAAATAAATTAACCAACTTCCCTTTGCAAAATCTTAAGAACTCAAATGGTATAAAGGAGGTTAAGAACTATGTTTCCTAAAAAAATCACTCAAAACTTTTCAATATCTTAAAAGCAGTGAAATGAGCAATAAATAACATAAAAGAATACAAAAAAAAAAAAAAAAAAAAAAAAAAAAAACAGAAAATTCTGAAAAGCAAAGTATAATTAATGATATTTTATCTTGTATTTTCAAGATAAAAAAATACAATGAAATAAGCTATATTCCTTAATACAAATATTAATTATCCTAATAAAATTTAACCAACATTCCGTTGAAGAAAAAAAATCATGCAAAACTTTAAAATATCTTACTAATAGTGAAATATGCAAAAAATAACATGAAAGAAAATTCCGCGCAGAATTTTACTCTGCAGAACAAATTTATCAAAAAAAAATGTATTTTATATATATAAAAAAGGACAATGAAATATGCCAATCTCTTAGTGACACAAGAAATACGATGATACATTGTTGCCAAACCCATATTTCTAAAAGAATGAAACTATTCAAAATGATGCGATTTCACCAAAATCTAACAACAACAATAAGAAAGGAAAATTGTTGCCAAAATCACATTTTTAAAGATGTGAGATGTAAGAAGTGTTTTCGGAAGCTTCATTTAAATTGTTTTTTAAATACAAAATATTATCGTTTTTCCAAATTCTTTTTGTAAAAGCAGTCGCAAGGATGAAAGTTTAACGTGTCCAAAAATCAAAGAAAAATAAACTGTGCATTTTTAAAAATAAACTTTTTTAGAAAAAATCCCGTTGAAAAGGTGTTAAGCTCACCTTGTTAAATAAATTCGTATTCAATCGATTTATTGAAAGACAAAATTTATTTTAAGTTCGTAAAATAGCTAAGTGCCAATGTTTCATGACGATGGGAAAATGGAGTGTGTAAAATGAAATCTCGCTTCCCTATAGCCCATTATATCTCAAAATAATGCGATTTCGTCACAAAACATAAAATTAAAAAAAATTCTAATTCGAATTTAAAAAAAAATCGTTTCGAGGTGCACTGGCTCTTGTCTAGATGTACAAAATGACCTATGTACAAAATGTGTCAAGCAGCGACACCAGACCAACAAAATTATTCATATAATTGATAAGCTAATGGACATGGGTCCAGACTTATGCCATGTGTAAATATAACTGGTAAGTATGTCAGCAGATTTCAATGTAAATCAGTATCATTCAAGCATAAGTAATTTAGGTATGTCTGCGATGTGTGTATATAGTGTGGCAAGCGTGTCCTAATGTATGTTATTATTATGATTATTATTATTATTATTATTATTTTATTTTTATCTTTATTGTGCTAGGTGTATACACTAGCTCTGTCTTATTATTCCAAAGCAAATTAAGGTAATGTCATGTAGGTATTTAGAAAGTATATGTATGTAACAGTGCTGGATTGCATGTCAGCAAATATGTATTAACAGAAGCATGTAAATAACTACTAATGTATATCTGCCCTTGTTTAGCAATGTACAATGCTATTCTTGAAGATTCAAAATCACTGGTGTGTGTGTGTTTATGGCAAAGGCTCGAGGGCTATCTGCCTAAGAGGAGGGATGCCTTCGTGGAGGACTTTCTAAGGGAAACTGGCTCGTATACACGTTACACATGGGGAAAACCACGAAAACGCCCATGCAGCCAGCCCGTTCGCGGGATTCGAACCTCGGACCGAACTACCAGTGTTCAGCGACTTTACCGCTCGGCCGCTGGTGGGCCAAAATCACTGGACCCGGGCACTTTGGACGGGTGTCTACCCGATGGCATTTGGTTCGCGGAACTGCCAACCTTATGGTCCAGGCGTTGGGTTTGGGCGCCTTGTGCAAGCCTCCCATGTGACCTCTCTGACTTTACTCTGTATAAGGGCGGACGTGGCCCTATATGCTAATTAACTTAATAGTAAAGGAGTGGTGGCCACGTCCTCCGTCACTATCACTATCACTGTATATGCCCGGCGTGGTCTAGTGGCCATATTAAATTAAATGCATTGTTCTTATTGCTTAGAATACCTTACTTTGAATAAGCCCATTGGCGGCTCTGGATAATGGCGGACGTGGTGCTGTACTGATGAACCATTAAGGTAAAGGGACAGTGCCCACGTCCTCCGTCACTTATCACTTACTTTGAATAAGAAGTTTTTAGAAGATGTGCCATTCTAATTTTTCATTCCTTACTAAGTTCGGAAGAATATTTTCCGCTCGGAACTAATGAAGTTGATGCATGTACAGACATTTAACGATAGAGATCCGAAAAAGGATCTTTGTATGAAATTTTAAATTCAAAAATAAAATTTAGTTTAATTAGAGCTGTTATGCCTTAATTTAAAAAGATGCTTTGATCATCAGATTTAATTGTACAGAAGGCTAAAAATGTAAACACAGTGCAATAAAAAATTATTATTAGAATTGTGGCAAAATATGCCACCTAGAGGAAGAAGATGCCTTCATGGAGGATTTTTTTGATAAAAAATGGCTCGTATTCTCACGTCACTTGTGAGGAAAATCACTCAAACTTTCATGCTGTCATCCCAGTCGCTTTGTGTTAACGAAGAATTTGAGTCAAGCCTATTAATCGGAAACTAACTTACGCTTGTGTAAAATGCAGTAAATGCCTCTTAATATTATCATTTGGATATTGTCATCGAATTGCACAACTCCCTCCAGTTTCTATACGAAAACGAGGAAAATTCGTCGCTTATTGTGATCAACAGTTCGGTTAATACGATCTAAAGATGAGAAATACATTTTTTTAAACAAAGGTTCTTTTAAATTTTAATATGGTTTATCAGTAGAGTTTATGTATGGACATGGGTCAAGTGGAATAGCGATACATTTTATAGGACATTAGGTGACTAGATATTGATAGATATAGATTTGTAGGACATTAGACTAACATATAATATAACATATTTCATGTATTTGGAAAGGAAAAAGATTGGTAATGTAATTCTATAAAAATAGTGAAGGTTTTTAATTAGACATAGCGTTAATTAAATGTATTTTATAGTCAATCCCATTAACAGTAAAAAAAAGAACTTTCTTAAAAAAGAACCTTAGATTATATCTATAGAATAACTGGGAAAATGGGCAACGCTCTTGCCGAGATTCGAACGCCGGTCCTTCCGCCTAAGATTGTGTTTCGAGGCTAAAAGCCCTTTTGGGGAAAAAAGAAATAAGGGAAGAAAAAAAAAATTGAAAGCTTTCAGATTTTACATTACGCACAAAGGGACGTTTTTTTTTAACATTTTGTGTGTTACCTTTATTTATTAAATATCATGTTCTTCGCCCTTAAACCATAAAATTCAATTCAAAAGCTATATCGCAAAATATTTAAAAGAGCATATCTTTCGAATTTCCGACACAGTCTTGCGCGATGAAGATAAAAGTAGTTTTTCTTTTTTCGTACAGTGATGCCATTGCTCGCTTTGAAATCTTTGATTTGCTTAATCAAATCAAAAATCTTCAATGATAGTGATAGCCCTTTTCGCTTGGTTAGATTTTCTTCAATTGTCAAGGCTGTCTTAATGTTAATATAAAATAATATTGAATCGCAATATAACCCCGACAGCTTAGAAAATTTACTACGCCTAATTTGCGTGTTGTCCCTGTTTCAACAAATATCGGTATTAAGAAAGGTCATTGCCTCACCACTTTCTTAGTTTAAACCTCTTTTTAAGTCATTTAATTTCTTTAGTCACCCATTCCTTATTAGATTCCAATTCCTTATTCCAATCTGCCCACCAGCGGCCGAGCGGTGAACATGAAAAACGGTTCTCCATTACAGCTATTACAAAATGTGACAACACTCTTTTAGTCTTTTTTTTCTGGCCATTACTCTACCAGCTTCTGTTGCATTTTTATCATAACATAATTTACAATACTTTCGCACTTCAGAGGCTTTTCCCGGTTTTCTTCGGAGTTTATGTTGTGGTATTCTAGATATCCTTGCCCATCACTAGCCCTACAATACCAGCGCTTTTAAGCGAAGCGCGTGGTGCTCAACGTGTTAATGTAGGGTTACATTAATTCCGAATTTAGGATAATACCTAGGTATTTACATCTGACAAAGTTAGAAGATAAAGGCTTTTAGAGTATTAGTTGAAGAAAATTGAGTTGTGTGTAAACATTGTAGTCACGTATGGATTATGGGAAAACTTGCTATTTATAGTTGATTTCTTAAAGAGAAATTTTTTTTTTTTTTTTTTTTTTTTTTTTTTTTTTGTGAAGTTAGCGAGTTCGTTCTGTTGAGATTCTCCAGTATCCAGTTCTTAAAAGTTAAACCTTAACCTTTAGTAAGTTTTATGCATGTAAAATAAATATGTAAAAGTGACACTGTATTAGGATTTTTCGTATACAGAGTGAATGTCAATTGTTTTTACAAAATCAGAAGGGTGGTAGTACCCATCCAGACGAGCAATAATTACACTCCATGGAACACTCCATATGTGGAATTTTAATATCATTTTAAAATTTGTAATCGGATCTTATTCATATTCAAAAAGGGCTGTTAATCTGATTTCTTCCATGGTAGTTTTTCTTATAAGGGCTTTGCAGTATTCAAATAACCCAAAATAACAATCGCAGTTCTAGAAATTAAGGGAAAGGTTGGTTTGGTTTATGTCATTACGACAAACCCTTGCGGAATATCTGCCTAAAGGAGTTTGCCGAAGACTTTCGAAGGAAAATTGGTTTTTATATAGGTTACACGTGGAGAAAACCACGAAAGCGCCCATGCAGCCATGTCGTTCGCAGTATTCGAACAACCAGTGTTCAACGACTTTACCGCTAGAATTAATAAAAAGGGAGGAAAATTACGTTACGAAATACGGAAGTTTCAGGGAACGGGCTGAGATATTTCTGCAGGTTCGACATATTTGTCCTTTCTCTTTTAGGCGTTCTGCAATTTTTGCTACATTGGCTATCTTTAAGGTATTTAGGTGTTAACGGACAAAAAGGCAAAACCGAGCGACCAGTTGTCAACTTTAGCACCATAACACAAACTAATCGCCACCAGAGCCGTATGAAGTCGTTAAATTTTAAGAACGCCTAGAAGTCGCAATTTTAAGATTTGGTTTCGTTTACTTAATTATGGCAAATTGCTCTATCTATCCATTAGTGTACAATGTAAGTAAATATATATGGAACAATTAGAAGTTTTTAAATTACATATATACACACACATATATTATATATTTATAATGAAATATGTATTTATGTTTATATGTAGTATATACATATACACTAAATTGTTAAAGTCGATTAGCATTTTTCTGGCTTCATTTCCCTTTATATTACGCCTTACGTTATATATGTGAGTATATATATATCTATACCAAAGATTGAATTAAAGTAAATATATTAATAAATCGTAAAAAATTGCCTAATACCTTGCGCAAAAGCTGCAAAGTAATTAAATAATAATTCATTTACTTATGGATTATTGAGTATATTATATCCTTTGAGAGAGTTAGTAAAATTTTAGTTCAATGAAGTAACTTATAAGCATTTAAAAATGAACCTTGAATTTTTTTTTTAAAAAGAAACTTCAAATATGAATCACGAAAAAAATTGAAAATGGAATCATTTAAAAATGAAAAAGTAATTATTAAGCCAAATAATTATCGTCTTTGATCGGAATTTCGTTGATTTTGAAGGGGAACAAACTTATCTTCGAGTCTTGTGATTACAGAATGTCAGAGGAAGAATCTATAAGACCTTTTTATTTGAACACCAAAGAAGTTACAATGACTCAGCTTAGGTTTACGCAAGCCACAACTTCTGGGTTAACTTAAATACGTAATGTTGAACTAACTCAAATGTAATAGATTAGCCTAACGGCTCACAGTATAAAGTAACGCGCAGGAAAGGCTCTGGTTTGTAGGAAACCGGCGAGACAAGCCTAGTGCTTAAAAGCACTCAAAGCCACAGAATCAAATCGCTAATAAATCCCGGTACAGCGTGGGTTCAAGTAAGCAGAACATGCTCTAAAATTAACTTGCGAAACCATCTCTTCAATTCCACTTCTTTCTCATTCAATCTGAATAAACGCTCGTTAAATCCTGGCATGAAAAGCATGGGTGAAAAAGAGAGTGGCAGAAAAGTAGCTTAAGACAAATGCAGTACATGAAGTCACATGATAGCTGGAGCACAATGTTAGTGTATGTAAATACAGGTACATCTTGAATGATGAATGATGTGTTCATGAATACTCATGTGTGCCGAAGAGTGCAGTTAGATTGCTAAGGCGTTGATTATTGTAGCGTCGCTAAGAACATAGATAAGAAAACACTGTTAAAAAGCCCGAGGATGTTGTAGCACTAATTAATGGGCAAAGCCCCAGCAATGACTGCACCATGAGGCACACAAGCGTTCACTAACACTGCATGAGAAGATGCTTGTTCACATGCTGTTGTGCCAGTCATTTATTCCCCGGGGTGAACTGTGCAACAAGCCCGCCACTTTGAGCTCTTATTATTATTATTTACGTGTGCCACCCTACACGGCACTACACGGAAGGGAACGATCCCTCCCTGGAGGATTTTCTAAGGGAAACTGACTCGTACTTAACCCGTTACACATGGCGAAAATCACGAAAATGCCCATAAGCCAGCCCGTTCGCGTGATCCGACTGTTCCGGGACTTTACCGTTCGACTACTTGTGTGTGTGTATTTAATTATGGCAAAGCATACGAGGGCTATCTGCCTAAGGGGAGGGATTCCTTCGTGGAGGACTTTCTAAGGGAAACTGGCTCGTATACACGTTACACATGGGGAAAACCACGAAAACGCCCATGCAGCCAGCCCGTTCGCGGGATTCGAACCTCGGACCGAACTACCGGTGTTCAGCGACTTTACCGCTCGGCCGCTGGTGGGCTCGACTACTGGTGAGCCTACTTTGAGCTCATCTACGAATCAGATTATGCAACTTTTTGTATCGTTCATTTGCTTTCTCAGCACTGTTATAAGTTCATGTCGGAATTCTTATTTTACTCTTTTCTGTCTCTCATAGTGGAGTGTTCCATGGAGTGTAATTATTGCTCGTCTGGATGGGTACTACCACCCTTCTGATTTTGTAAAAACAATTGACATTCACTCTGTATACGAAAAATGTTGTTCTTTGAAGAAAAACTAGTACAATGGGTCTTCTTACTACTAAAGAACAAAATCGCGCTGAACAGTTTTGGGTAAAAGCTATTCCCCGTTTTCCCTCCTAAACGAAAGAATAAAAACAAACAATATATTCTATTGATAACCTGTGCTGTTACAAGAAGTGTTCATCTGGAACTAGTTAGTAATATGACATCAGATTAATTTTTTGCTTGCCTTTCGACGTTTTGTATCTAGAAGAGGGCTTGCAAAGTAAAAACAGAGTCATCGGTTATCAGGCGTCCTGTACAACTTTTGCACAGTTTAGAACTTCAGAACTAAAGTTTCATCTTCAGTGTTAATTTACAAATATGTATTGTGAGTGCATCTTTTGTGAGTATTCTCTTAGGGGGTCATTGAATAATCTTCTGAAAAAGGTGAATATTGCTTTTTTGAATTTGGATAACTTTTTTTTTTTTAAATTTTCTAATGTTCCATTTAAATTTTCTCTTGTGTCTGGAACTCGAGTGTTTTTGTTGTACGCGTGTATACTGTTTATATACAAGTTCGATGAACGCCTGTGGTTCATGAGGGGGGGAATTTGTTAAAAATAAAGTGATCATGTAATCAGACGGCGTGATTAACGGTCGTCTGAATTCTTTCCCGGCAAGCCTTGACGTAAATGTTTATGTAAACGAATCTTTAGAATTCTATGTAACGTACTTTTTGGCTTTACTAGGCTAGCTTTTTATTTCTTGTTTCTCGGATTAATTGCACTTGGATTTTTCAGTATAATATGTTTTTGTATGTGATGTGAATAAAAAAATAAGGAAAAAACTGAACAACATGTTCTTCGTGCAAGAATCTCGTTTAATTTACTAGTGATATTTTTTTAGCCAGTACACGGATTCTAGTTCAGATAATTTTAAGAAGTTTTTGGTTGCTGTTAAGGAATTTTGTTTGGCAGAAGACACGTAAATAAGGTAAGTGGATATTTCCTTCATGTAGTGCTAAGATGAATTTCCTTTTTTATGTTATTTCATTGTTTGATTTAAAATAAATGTAGTTTATTGAGATTATATATTTTTTGTTGGCTGGCCCTTTGACTTTTTAAGTGAATATAAATCGATGTGTACATAGACAAAGTCAACGGGTGCGCAATGCTCTGATGTTTTTTCAGTGAAAATAGGTTGATTTGTACATGGATACCAAGTTTGTGCAATTCTTCGACTTGTTATTTTGGATTTGTGTAGCAGCGATTTTTGGGGCAAAAATTGCCGCTATACAAATCCAAAATAACAAGTCGTCCAAGAATTGCACAAACTCGGTGTCCATGTTCCGCCAAAAATCGCCAATTATCGCTAAGGGGCACCCGTAAATATATTTTTAACTTTTATATATGATAATGTATCTCAAAGATAATGTAATGTAGAAGATAATGATAATGTATACATTGATAATGTTTACCGATTTATGATCATTATGGATTTTTTTCGAATTTTTCTATAAATAAGGTGTGAAAACCACGAACTTTCACCCCATGTGTGTTACTTTCTTATGTGTAAAAAAAATCTCCAAATTGCGCCAAGGTGGTTGCGTTAATATTCAAGTTCCGAACGTGCTATGAGTTTAGAGTGAAAAATTTACATCAAGTAAAATACAATTTAATATAATTTTTTTCTCCGTAAGTTCTGAGTTTTATATTTGAAAATTAATAACTAGATCATCTCAATAGATTTTTCTTCCTACCGTCATGCAACGATCTAGATTTAAAATTTTTTAATGTTTATTCATAGAAAAGATTGAGAAGCCAATCATTGGGTGTGAAAATTTATAAACTTAAAATCTAGGACTCAAATTATAGAATAGTACTTATTTAAAAAATTTTTTAACAGTTAAGTTATTGTCCGTTTATAGCCATGAATTATTTATACTGCTTTCGTTAAATTATAAATAGTTTTATACGTATATTAGATATCGAATAAAATAAAAACTATTGCTAGAATAATTATATATATTATTTTGTGGGATTATTTCCCGAAATACAGTAAAAATCTGGACATGGATGTCTGAATTAACTAATAAAAATATTGCCTAATCCTTTAACGTATTTAAATATAAACTAAAACTGAATCACTTAACAGATGGGCAGTTTTAGCAAAATGATAAGAGATCTCAATTTTCAGTTTTTATTTTAAATTCTTGGAATGTAGAACTTGTAACTGAAGGAAAAACAAATGAATAAGAAAAACACACTATCAATAATTTATAAATAAATTATTTCATGTGTAACATTTCTAGAGAAATATAAAGTTATAACATTCGAATTTAATATGACAACTAATCCAGACAACTGCATTGCCTTTTGAATAGGAATGTTTTAGAAAGAAACGGCATTTATTAGCTAAGTTACTTAAGGTTAATAACGAATTTGCATTATAATATGATCAAGAAAAGTTGATTTGTAACGTAATAGGTTAAACAGTAGTTTAAGTTAAAATCGTGTAACTTAACGATTACGTAATAGTTTTAACTTAAAATTTGTAACTAAATACTTAAATGCGTGTTAGTGGCCTACGTTTATTTCTGACAAGTTTTGGTACTTATGAACATTTTCTAGAGTTTTCCTTCTTTAATTTATAAAATACATTAAAAAGTAACCTAACTTAAAATAAATGTATATGTGCTTTTCAAGTATCAGAAAGGGAAGTATAATCGTCTAAACAATTGTAAAAAAAGGTGCAGGAAGAAAAAAAAAAAAAAAAAAAAGAAGGGGGTTGTGGGTTGTGAACTACTGTTATATACGATTCTACTCATCCCAAACTGTTGAGTAATAAAAACAAGAATTGCCAATTTGGTGTAGGTAATCAAACCAATTTTTAAATCTGAGTTTTTTTATCGCCAGTGGTGAAATTTTTGACGAAATTTTAAATCTTTGTGAAATATAGTAGATCTGTGTATATTTAAACAATTCTGATTGGTGGAACTGATTATATTCTGATCTATTCTATTCTGCTCTGATCTATTTTATTCTGATCAATTCTATTCTGATATTGACTCTATTAAACCTTATTTAGATTAACTAATTTTTTATGGTATTACGTACTTCTAAATAAACAAGTATTTTCGGATTTTTGCGAATTGCTGATTTCCAGTAATATTCACGTTTAACCAGTTTTCCAATAGAATTACAATTTGCATTTGATTGAACTTTAACTGGATTTAAGGAAAAATCTACTTGATTCTACACCCAAAAGAAAGCTATAACATTAATTGCTGAATTATTAGAACTCTAACAAATATTAAAGAAGAAAACAGAAAGAAGTGATTTTTTTTTTGTCAACAAAGACAAATTTTTTGTAAGAATTTTCTGTGAAAAATATAAAAATATACATTTTATATTATTAAAAATATTTTTCTGTAGAACGCTATATTTCCAAACTTTCCAGAAGTAAATTATAAGTAGAATTTTATTACTTGAATGATTAATATTTTTTTTTTTAGTTTTGTAACCTTGTCAGGCCAACAGAATATTTTCACAACATTCGCATTGCGAAGCATTTCACCCTGTTCTTTGATGCAAATTACAATGAAATTCTTCATATTTTATTTGTATTAACTTGTATTTATTCCCTTAAAGTGATGCCTATTTTTTTAATGTTTTTATATTCAGAAGCTGGGAATAACTTTATTTTAATATTCGGTTAGCTCAATAATTTGTTTAAAAATTAAAAAATTAAAATTTTTAAAAATTTACGCCGATTCTCAATGTTTGACTTTGTTTTTGATAGAGGAACATTATTTTAGATGTGTTTATTTGGTGGTATAAAAACCGTACAGCAAAAATATGATATTAACAGATTTTAACCAATATACCGTATTTGCCAGCGTATAAGACACACTTTTTTTCTTTAAAAATAGGTCTGAAACACGTGCTGCGTTTTATACGCCCATACTCAGTTTTTGATTACATTCATTACTAGAATTTCCTCTATTCAGAGTTATGCGATTTTGAATGGGCCACAGCTTCACGGGATGCTGTAAAACAAAGACAGTTGTTAAATTGTTTAAGAAGTGTGGCATTAGTAATGCACTGGATGGTACAGAGGACAATTTGTTGTATGAGGACTCAGATGCTCAAGTGACTCTTCATTTAGCTCTAATGATGAGTGTGTCTGGATTTTGACGAAGAAGATTAAAAGGTTTTCTTTCTCAGATTGGGTATTTGCAGAAAGTATTACTTTGTATTACTTTATATTTAAAAATTAGTCATAATGAACAGTAATAAAATTTTATCCTTCAAAAATGTGTATAAACAAGGGGGTGCATTTTATACGCCGACAAATACGGTATATTAGAAAGAGAAATCTTATTTCTGAGACTTAAAAAGAATATGACAGTCTAAGGGGAACTGCAGTTGACGAAGCTATAGGACCCATTTACGCCAAATCAACCGGAGAGACTGGTTCTGAAAATAAATCGAGTGGCAAATTTAAAAGGGAATCAGCAGTTGTTTTGCTGAATTTGGGGAAAAATGTCTAAATGGCCTTTAGATTTTATAATACGTCCGAAGGGGCTTTTCTTCATTTACATACACCTATACGTTTGGGCTAATAATATTTAAAAGGAGGATATCTATAGAATTTCGGTTAGACAGGGCCCACCAGAGGCCGAGCGGTAAAGTCTCTGAACACTGGTAGTTCCGTCCGAGGTTCGAATCCCGCGAACGGTCTGGCTGCATGGGCGTTTTCGTGGTTTTCCCCATGTGTAACGTGTATACGAGCCAGTTTCCCTTAGAAAGTCCTCCACGAAGGCATCCCTCCCCTTTGGCAGATAGCCCTAGTGTGCTTTGCCGTAATTAAATAAACCAAACCAAACCATTAGACAGTCTCGCGCACTGAACACAAAAATGTTTTATTCCGTAGTGTTGCCACTGCTCGTATAAAATTGTTGACTTTTTTAATCAAATATTCTTTACAAAATATAAAATAGATTATAAAACAAATTCGAAATTCAAAAAATAACTTGGGTTTCCAGGTGCCCATGTTCGGGTGGAGGACTACGCTATTCAAAACTGAAAGGCTCTAGGTATCTTTTTCTTTTCCCAATGCAAGAAACATACGTACATTCATGCAGATTGTTCATTATTTAATTTCTTTAAGTACAATACCAGACAGTAATATTTGGTGGCAACAATAGGAAAAGTGATTCAACGCTTTTGGTGATTCTACGCAAAATACCGTTTGAAGATTAAGAGCTCTTTTGGGCTAAAAACATAAAAGTCTTAATCCTGTATCACGCGATTATAAGGGAAAAAGTCGTGAGATTCTGAGACGTAATAAAAAAACTATTTAAATTCAAATTGTAGCTTGCAATATGTTCAAAATAAAATTAAATAAGTGAAAAAATTGTAGCCTTTTGAAAAAATACTTCTTAAGGGAGATGGCTAATATTTTCATTACTCACCGGGCAAAATATGCACGACGTACATTAGGATTTGAACCCACATCAAATGTCTCTCACTGCGAAACATAAAAATGTCACATCAAATGTCTCGACTGCCGGTGGCGTTGAGTTTTGAGACTTTTGTAATTTCATTCAGTTCACTAACTACCAACCGGTGCAAGACAGATTGCTATTTTCATAATTTTTTTACTGCATTTTCTTTTGAGCTATACATTCAATCCGTTATTAGAATATTTATTATTACGAATCGTAGTAGTAGTTGGCGAAAATTCATACAGATCTGGTAAGGGAAAAAACGCTCTGATTCAGCACTGTGAAGAGTGGTTCCATCCGTTCTGGGCATTTGGATAAACTTCAAGTAAGGTTTGTCCAAAAATGTATCAGGTACCTCCTTCGATTGTTGCTGAATCAAGCGTTTTACTGGTTCGTGCCGAAAGGCTGCATGCAATGGCGATCTCTGTGTGCTTAAGAATTAAAATATTTCATTAAATAAAATTTAAAAATTGAGTTGTGTCTAAATTTTCGCTTACAACCTGATATTATTAATTTGTCCATTTTATAAAACCGAGTTACAGCTTTTAGAGCAGTTCCTGCACCCTATATTGAAAGCAGACTAATATAATAAGATGCTTTTCGCACAATTTTAGACGATTTTCATTGTAATTACAAAAATATTTTGCCCAACATTTTTGTTTTATATGTTTTGTTACATAATACTTATTCTTCGCTATCTTTGTACACCGTAATTTCCGAGACAATAAAGCCTTTTGTAGTATCGGTTAAATCCAAAAGCACAAAAATACATTGGTGATAGATTAGGAGATTTAGTACGGATAGGAGTGAAGGGATTTGGCCTTGATACCCATTTCTTGTTCCATTGTTTTCCCAAGAAATCAGCACTAGAATTTGACATGTGTTAAACATAGAAAATGCCGTGGTTCGCAAAGCAAATATTTATTACTGAGATATGCAGAGTAATACGCAGAGTTACATGCAAGCAGAGATAAGCATAAGCAGAGTAATACAAGCACTAGCACAGATAAATAAGTACAGGCAGAATAATACTAAGGCAAGCAGAATAATACTAAGCCGCGATAAGTGGTTACAAAGGTTATATATATAACTTTATAACATATCATGGTTTAACAAATCATAAACAAGACACAATAACTAACCAATCAAAAGTAACATACAGAATGAGATTTAAGTTTCAGAATAACTCGGACCTGGCTGAAAGCTAATGAATGTTTCGGACGTGACAGAAAGCTATACTTCCTTTTAACCAGTAAGAATGCGATTACAAATATCTCAACACTCCCCCTTAATCGCATGTTATACAAAACATAAAAGAATTACACAATTTTTAAACAGCTCAATGATAACAGTTCATAGAATTTTGTTTTGGACAAAGCCTTAGTTAACATATCTGCAATTTGTAAACCTGATTGCTTATATTCAATTCTAATATTATTTTCCTTAACAATTTTACGAGTGAACTTTAATTTTATATCTATATGTTTCAACCTACCTGAAAAGTTTTCATTAACAATACTTTTGATACATGACTGGTTATCCTCAAAAATATAAACATTTTTAACACTGGAAATTTCATTTACTACATTTTTTATCCATAAAACATCTTGAATACCTTTACATAAAGCAATTATTTCAGCTTCTGTTGATGAAAGTGCAATACACTTTTGCTTGTTACAGCACCACATAATAGGACAATTTGAAAACATTATAAAGTAACCAGTAATTGATTTCCTATCTTGAGTATCTCCCCCCCCCCCAATCTGCATCTACATACAAACACAAGTTTGCCCTTTCCAAATCACCCTTTTAGTATATCAATTTTAAATTTAAGGTGTTTTTCAAGTACCTAAGAATTCTTTTTAGAGCACCAGGCAACATCAGTAGGATGCTCCTGCAGTTGGCTCAAGCAATTTACTGCAAAAATAATATCTGGCCTTGTGATATATGCTAAGTAAAGTAAAGATCCAATTAATTCTTTGTATGGGCCATGAAATGCATTTCCTTTCTGAAAATCAGCTGCTGTAGATTTTGGTTGAATGGGAGTTTGGGCTGTTTTACAATCAGACATTTTATATTTATCAAGTAATTTTTCAGTATATGGTTTCTGATCTAAATACAAACAACCAGACTCAAATTTCAGTCTAATACCCAAAAATTCCGAGACACTTTCAGATTTTGACATTTTAAATTCATTTGATAACAATGATATTATAATATTTGTTTCTTTTACATCTGAACCTGCAATTAATAAGTCATCTACATAAAGAGCCATAATTACTCTCTTAAAATTTAAATTTCTGATAAAAATACATGGTTCAGAGTCCAATTGCTTAAAATCTAATTTAATAACAAAATTAAGAAATTTCTGATACCATTGTCGAGGAGACTGTTTAAGACCATATAAACTCTTTTTAAGTTTACACTTCTTACCACTCATATCATCGTATCCTTTTGGCTGGTCCATGTAGATGATTTCATCTAACTTACCGTTCAAGAAAGCTGTCTTGACATCTAAAGTAAAAGTTTGCAGACCTTCATTATTGATAATTACCAGGATTAAACGTAAAGAGCACATACTAATCACTGGAGAAAACGTTTCTGTATAATCTATGCCTTTTTTTTTTTTTTTTTTTTTTTTTTTTTTTTTTTTTTTTTTGCATAAAACCACGAGCAACAAGCCTCGCTTTGTAAGTTCCATCTCGATTTTTACGTATAACCCATTTGCAGGAAATGGCTCTTTTATCAGGGGGTAAACTTTGTAAGTCCCAGACGTCGTTATCTTCCATAGATTTCATTTCCTCGTCCATAGCTCTTTTCCATGGTTCTTGTTCTACTTGCGGTAGATTTGCAATATCTTCAAATGTCAGAGTGTCTTGTGCAAACATTACTTGGTAAATCTCAGGATCAGGATACCTAACTGGCTGTTTCTTTTCTCTTGAAGATTTTCTTTGTTCCTCCTTCTTATTTGCATCATTTAATTCGCCGTTATCAGTGTCTGAAATTGATTTGTCTTCATTCTTAATGTCATCATTGTCATTTTCACTCAAATCAGAACTATCGCAAATATATTTTTGATTTTCTACTTTCTTCTTTTCTTCATTAAATTTAACATTTCTGGAAACAATGATGCGTCTTGTTTCTGGAATCATTAAACGATATCCCATTGTGGAATAACCTACAAATATCATTCTGACAGAATTTTCATCTAGTTTCTTTCTTTGCGATGGTGGCACTAGAGTATAAGCATCACAGCCAAATACACGCATGTTTTTTAAATCAGGATTTTCACCATACTTCAGAAAATAAGGAACATGATTGTCAATTGAACTATTTGGGAGTCGATTATTTATGTAAGCAGCCGTAAGTACTGCTTCACCCCAAAGGAATTTTGGTAATTTTGCCTCAAGTATCATTGCTCTAGCTTTTTCCAGTACAGTTCTATTTGCTCGTTCAGCAACACCATTTAGAAAAGGTGTATAGGGAGGTGCAGGATCTATTTTTACACCTGCTCTTTTAGCAACTTCATGCAATTCTCCACTGACATATTCTTTGGCATTGTCACAGCGCAGTTTTGCAACAGTTGGATTCAATTTAAAGAATAGCTTGAGTTCATCAGCAATGTCACTTTTTCTTTTGAGCAGTCTGATTTCCATAAATCTCGAATATTCATCAATTATAGTCATGAAACACCTTTCCCCATGGAGTGTTTGAGGTTCTATTGGACCACATATATCAGTGTGTATAGTTATAAGTGGTTTGGATTCTTTTATGCGAGGACCCTTTCCTATAGGCAAAGCACATTGTTTGGCACGAACACATACTTCACAAAAGGATTCTTTTGCAGGAAGATTCATCAGTTTTAATTTTTGATCACAGCAGTGTCCTAACCTTCTGTGCCATAAATCATCATTCTTTACAGCTAAAGCTGTAAATAAATTTGGGGAAAAATCACTAAAATATTGTCCGCATTTATCAAAGTATCCAAATCTAAAACGCTTGTTTTTGTTTTCAATATAAACTATTTCATTTTTAAAAATTACGCTCAAACCTGCTGCTTCAATATTTTTAAAAGAAATTAATTGTCCGTTTATGTAATTGTCCGTTTTGGAACGTAAAGAACATCTTTTAACATTATTTCAACACCATTCTTAGTTTTACCGCAAATATCACCAATTCCGGTTGATCTTTACAATATGGTAACTGGTAGTTTGGCGACATTTTGGAGGCGATAAAGGATACTACCTGGGACTTTGGTAATAATGTGAGCAGTACTCAGTTCCGATTACGCATTATTTTGTGTGAGGGAAATGAGAGATCATGGGATACGTCATGTGATATTAATGGACGAATTACGGTTCTTTAATCGGAAAAGAGGGGAAATCGGGAAAAAATCTGGAAATTTTGTATTTGGCTTTATTCTGTGTTGTGTGAAACAGTGTTCGTGAATTTTTGGATCCCATGGCCGTAACTAAAGTGAATTCGAAATGTGTATTTATGTATGTATTAATTTAATGTATGTGCTCATTTATATTTTAAGTAGTGTTTTTGAATTTAATTATATTTTAATTAAATGATAGTTATTTTGTGAATTTTATGTTTGTAGGAATTTGGTATACGTTTTAGTTGAAGTAAACGTGCATGGAAATAATTTAAATATTTGATACTAAGTATTTGTAATGGTTGCGGTATGAATTCGTTGGTGACGTGTATAATGTAATAGATGATTTAGAGGTAAAAGTTTTTGGATATTTTATTTATTTTATATGTGGAAATGTTCATATTTGGAAAGGGTAAATACGTTTTCGCGATCAGGTAATTTCATATATGTTCTTTTTACCGGGTTTAAAGATTGAGAAAATTGTCATGTATTTTCGTGAAATTTTTCTAATTTATGAGAAAAAAGTAGTGTACATGGATATACTGAAGAGTGTGCGCAATGCCATTTTTGTGCAATTCTGGGATGTTTTTTTAAGTAAAAATAAGTCGGCGTGTACATGGTTTATGTGTATGTGTTATTTTGAAAAACGCGTAAGGAGTATGGTATTGTGCACTTTTTCCCAATTTTGCAGTGAATATTTGTCATGATTAAGCAGTTTTGTTAGATAAAATTTCTAGCATAAGTGTAATTCGGCTAGTAGGTTCTTGGAAGAAGTGTTCAGTAGATAAAAAGAAAAGAAACATGTCTTTACTTCGTGAAGACAAAATGGCGGCGGAAAACAAAAATAGAGGGTTGCTGTACGAGAGTTGGTCGCCAAATTTTCGCCAAAAAAACGCCAAGTTACCATAATGTAAAGATCAACCCCAATTCCTTCCACTTCTAAAACCGCCGACTTAGACGCGCACTTAACAGTTCCAGTCTTAGGCTTAATTGAGGTGAACCATTCCTTGTGAGAAGACATATGAGAAGTTGCACCAGAATCAATAAAAAATTGATCATGAACAAGATTTCCAGCCATAAAAGATATTGCAGGGGAAGCATACTTATTACTATTTGAATTTGCCTGCTTTTTAGAATTATCAAAACATTCACTTTTGAAATGACCACTTTTCCCACAGTTATGACAGACACAGTTCTTTTTCCTACAAAATTTAACATAACGTCCTTTTCTTTTACAATAAGTACAAAACAATTCTTTACGAGCAATAATAAAAACAGAAAAACAGAGTTATCTGTATTTGGTTTAGAATACTTATTTTCATTTTTATAATCAAACATAAGAGATTCACAATCAATAAGTCTACTTGTAACAAAATCTAAACTCAAATTATTGCTTGGCTGATTCTCTAGAGATGCCTTAATATTTTCATATTCCTTTGGCAAAGACATTAAAATGTAAATAATAATATCAAAATCGCTTACTTCAGAGCCAGAGACGCGTAAACTACTAACCATGTTCATTATGCTGTCGATATGCTGTCTCATTGACACATCCTTGGATTTCCTTATGGTAGCTAGACGTTTGCGCGTTAAAATTTGACTCACTGCACCTTTAGCGCTATACGTAGCTTGTAGTTTCTTCCATATTTTACATGCAGTGTCTTCACGTTGAAGAGAAGCAATAACATTGTCACTTAGAAGGGCAAGTATTAAGGCATAAGCCTTTTTTGATTGCAACTCTGTCCGCAACTGCTTCTGTTTCCAAAAACGTATCCAATTCTCTTGCCGTAAATACTGCTCGAACTCTTCGACACCAAACAGTAAAGTTATTAACACCGTCAAATGGCGCTACACCAAAAGCTTCCCTTTCACCTCCGGAAAAAGCCATCATTCACAATATACCAAATCAAAATCACGCGAACGATAAATTATTACACTGAAGGTTCAATTAGGGAACTATCAGCGAATTCTAACTTTTGAAGGAACCACGCTCTGCTGTTAAACATAGAAAATGCCGTGGTTCGCAAAACAAATATTTATTACTGAGATATGCAGAGTAATACGCAGAGTTACATGCAAGCAGAATAATACTAAGTAAGCAGAATAACAGAATAATACTAAGTGGCGATAAGTGGTTACAAAGGTTATATATATAACTTTATAACAGATCATGGTTTAACAAATCATAAACAAGACACAATAAATAACCAATCAAAAGAAACATACAGAATGGGATTTAGTTTCAGAATAACTCGGACCTGGCTGAAAGCTAATGAATGTTTCGGACTTGACAGAAAGCTATACTTCCTTTTAACCAGTAAGAATGCGATTACAAATATCTCAACATTAAATAACAAGATGTTACAACCTCTCCCCCCTCCAGATAAACTTTAATTTATATTTTTATAAATTAAAGTTTACGGTTTTTTTTTTTCAAAACAACAATATCAGCACAATACAGAATTGAAATACAAGATATAACATAATAAGATACACTGAAGAAGAGAGGAAGGAACAAAATATTTTTTTATCTATATAGAGAAACAAATTATTTAATCAGGCCAGGGAGTACGACTTAATGCGTCTACATTTTTATGGTTTTTACCACTTCAATGAACGATTGTGTAATTGTAGGGTTGTAGTGCCATCTCATAAGTCGTGGATTTAGACTCACATTATTTTTGAGCCAAAATAAGGGATTATAATCGGTCATGATGAGGAATTTAGTATGCCCGTCTAAATAACATTGAAGTTTCTTTACAGCAAATATTATGGCGGCGCATTCCTTTTCTGTGGTACAGTACTTTTTTCAGTTTCTGTAAACTTCTTACTGAGGTATAATATTGGATGTTCATTGTCTCGTTCACCTTTTTGAGCTACAATGACACCCATACCAGAGTCTGAAACATCAGTTTGCAAAATAAACTCCTTATTGAAATCAGATGAGTGTGACAGAGGCTTTTGTGGCGTTTATTTTTTTTCAACAACTTGCTCTTGTCTGTTTAGTTTCTTTAAAAACTTCTCCTTGACTTGCATCTCAACTCCAGAACTTGGCAATTCATCTGGAACTTTTAACTAAGAATCGTTTAATTTTGTCAGTTCTTTCTTTTCAGATATATTTTGCTTGTTGCGAGATGAACCTTTGTTCTTATCTGTTACTTGCATTCTCATTGAATGTGGCAACTTTGAGTATCCTCTATCATGTTTATGCCTCTTTGCTAAGTTTTCTGACGCAAGCTTATATTCTGAATGTATTTTTAATTTCTCAGCTTTAGAAGCACCTTCATGAGTTCTTTTATAAGAATTTCTTTGATCTGCTGCTAACGAACTGCCAAACACATCTTTACTTTTTGGAGGAGGAACTAGGGAACTTGTAGAGGAATAATCACACACATGATCCATAGAAGATGAATCACCAGGTATATAAGGTGAGTCAACTTCCAGATAAATAACTTCAGTTTTCTCATCAAGAGATGAACGCTTAGATTGTTTGTCAGATTTCTGTGAAGCATTGACAGGAGCTTGACTTTTAGGAGGGTGAGTATTTACCAAATTACCCTGAGTTTTAGCAGTATTATTTGTTTGGTTCTGCATCAAAGTTGTGTAGTTCTGCATTTTATCCCTATATATTTCAGGAATAACAATTACTTCATTTTCATTTCCATTTTTATCTAATTACTTTTTCATCAACAGCTCGCTCTCCTTTACTTTGAAATCATTTCCGAAATTTTCACTTTTAGCTTCGCTAAACAATGAGGCTAGATCTCTGCTTTGATGCAATTACTTTTGCTTGATACAAGTGTAGCTATTTTTATATTTATATAGACGCGCATTGAAGTTTCTGCCTCAGGTGAAAAAATATCTTGGCACGGCTCTGATAAGCAATTAAGATTAGAAATATGCACAAAATTAGTAACAAGGCAATACAAAACTTCCTTTTCTGTTTTGGATTTCCAGAAAAAAATATCTCTTTTCGTCTAACCAAAGCATGGACACAAAACGTGTTCCTTTCTCCGTAAGGGCAAAAGCAGCCCATCTACTTAATCGCCTCTAGGCGGTAATCAAAGGACAGTAGGAAACCATTACTTAAGTGAAACGACTTGTTGATCGCCCTACAAGGAGGGGGGAAGAAAATCTAACAAAGGCCGTTTTCAGGACAATTTTGGTTCACTCTAAATGAAAAAAAAATTGTAAACATGGTTAATTTTTACTGAAGTTTTCGAGACGTAAATAGATTTGAATGCGAGCCGCCCGGTGAGCTAATACAATAGGTGCAGATTGAGGAGCTGCACAATGCTTCTGGTTATAGAGGAGCGGTTATCTAATACAATAGGTGAAGGTTGAGGAGCTGCACAATGCTTTAGTTACAGAGGAGAGCCTATCTTATACAATAGGTGCAAGTTGATTAGCTGCACAATGTTTCTGGTTATAGAGGAGCGTCTGTCTATTACATTATCTGCAAGTTGAGGAGCGGCACAATATTTCTGGTTATAGAGGCGTGCTTATCTAATACAATAGGTGCACGTAGAGGAGCTGCACCATGCTTCTGGTTATAGAGGAGCGTCTATATAATAAAATAGGTGCAAGTTGAGGAGCTGCCGAATTTTCTGGTTATAGAGGAGACCCTATCTATTACAATATGTGCAAGTTGAGGAGCTGCACAATGTTTCTGGTTATAGAGGGGTGTCTGTCTAATACATTATGTGCAAGTTGAGGAGCTGCAAAATGTTTTGTGGTTACAGAGGAGAGTCTTTTTAATACAATAGGTGCAAGTTGAGGAGCTGCACAATGTCTCTGGTTACAGAGGAGCGTGTATATAATACAATGGGCGCACGTTGAGGAGCTGCAGAATATTTCTGGTTATAGAGGACCGCCTAACTTATACATTAAGTACAAGTTGAGGAGCGTCTATATAATACAATAGGCGCAAGTTGAGGAGCTGCACAATGCTTCTTGTTATAGAGGAGCGCCTATATAATAGAATAGGCGCAAGTTGAGGAGCTGCACAATGTTTCTAGTTACAGAGGAGCGTCTATCTTATACAATAGATGCAAGTTGAGAAGCTGCACAATGTTTCTGGGTAGAGAAGAGCGTCTATATAATGCAATAGGCGAACGTTGAGGAGTTGCACAATGGTTCTGGTTATAGAGGATCTATCCAATACAATAGGTACAAGATGAGGAGCTGCACAATGATTCTTGTTATAGAGGAGCGTCTATATAATACAATAGGCGCAAGTTGAGGAGCTGCACAATGCTTCTTGTTATAGAGGAACGTCTATCTAATACAATAGGTGCAATTTGAGGAGCTTCACAATGCTTCTGGTTACAGAAGAGGGCCTATCTTATACAATAGATGCAAGTTGAGGAGCTGCACAATGTTTCTGGTTACAGAGGAGCGTCTATATAATACAATAGGCGCAAGTTGAGGAGTAGCACAATGCTTCTGGTTATAGAGGATCTATCCAATACAATAGGTACAAGATGAGGAGCTGCACAATGATTCTTGTTATAGAGGAGCGTCTATATAATACAATAGGCGCAAGTTGAGGAGCTGCACAATGCTTCTTGTTGTAGAGGAGCGTCTATATAATACAATAGGCGCAAGTTGATTAGCTGCACAATGTTTCTGGTTACAGAGGAGCGTCTATATAATGCAATAGTCGCAAGTTGAGGAGTTGCACAATGCTTCTGGTTACAGAGGAGGGCCTATCTTATACAATAGATGCAAGTTGAGGAGCTGCACAATGCTTCTGTTTATAGAGGAGCGTTTATATAATACAATAGGTGCAAGTTGAGGAGGTGCAAAATTCTTCTGGTCATAGAGGAGCGTCTATCTAATACAATACGTACAAGTTGAGGAGCTGCACAATGGTTCTTGTTATAGAGGATCGTCTATCTAATACAATAGGTACAAGTAGAGGAGCTGCACAATGCTTCTCTTTATAGAGGAGCGTCTATATAATAGAATAGGAGCAAGTTGAGGAGCTGCAGACTATTTCTGGTTATAGAGGAGTGGCTATATGATACAATGCGCGCACGTTGAAGAGCTGCACAATGCTTTTGGTTATAGAGGAGCGACTGTGTAATACAACAGGTACAATGTGAGGAGCTGCACAATGCTTCTGGTAATAAAGGAGCGTCTATATAATACAACAGGTGCAAGTTGAGGAGCTGCACAATGCTTCTGGTTATAGAGGAGCGTCTATAAAATACAATAGGTGCGAGTTGAGGAGATGCACAATGCTTTCTTTTATACAGGAGCGTCTATCTAATACAATATGTGCATGTTGAAGAGTTGCAAAATGTTTCTGGTTACAGAGGAGAGTCTTTCTAATACAATAGGTGCATATTGAGGAGCTGCACAATGTGTCTGGTTGAAGAGGAGCGTCTATATAGGTCTATATAGGTCTATATCAATAGGTGCAAGTTGAGGAGCTGCACAATGCATCTGGTTATAGTGGAGCGCCTATCTAATACAATAGGTTCAAGTTGAGGGGCTGCACAATGCTTCTGGTTACAGAAGTGCGTCTATCTAATACAATAGGTACAAGTTGAGGAGCTGCACAAGAGGTCTGGTTATAAAGGTGCGTCTGTATAACACAATAGGTGCATGTTGAGGAGCTTCTGTTTATAGAGGAGTGCCTATCTAATACAATATGTGCAAGTTGAGGACCTGCACAATGCTTCTTGTTATAGAGGATCGTCTATCCAATACAATAGGTACAAGATGAGGAGCTGCACAATGCTTCTTGTTATAGCGGAGCGATTATATAATGCAATAGACGGAAGTTGAGGAGTTGCACAATGCCTCTGGTTACAGAGGAGGGCCTATCTTATACAACAGTTGCAAGTTGAGAAGCTGCACAGTGTTTCTGGTTACAGAGGAGCGTCTATATAATGCAATAGGCGAAAGTTGAGGAGTTGCACAATGCTTCTGGTTATAGAGGAACGTCTATCTAATACAGTAGGTGCAATTCGAGGAGCTGCACAATGCTTCTTGTTAAAGTGGAGCGTCTATATAATACAATAGGTGCAAGTTGAGAACCTGCACAATGCTTCTTGTTTTAAAGCATCGTCTATCTAATACAATAAGTGCAAGATGAGGAGCTGCAAAATGATTCTGGTTACACAGGAGAGTCTACATAATAAAATAGCTGCAAGTTGGGAAGCTGCAAAGTGCTTCTGGTTATTGAGGAGCGTCTATCTAATACAATAGGTACAATTTGAAGAGCTGCACAATGCATCTCATTATAGAGGGGCATTGGAGAAAAATTTTACTTAAAGAGATTAAATTTTGCATACTGAAGAATTTTTTAAATTATTAAATAACTGTTTTTAGGAAATCTTAAACAATAAAAGTTTAAATAATGCAGATTTTGATCTCTGTGCAGTATTTGCATTGCAGATATTCAAAGACATTCTAAAATTATTAGGCCAAAAAAGAAAAAAAAGTCTTACTGTGGCATAGATTTTGAATGAAACTCAAACCCCAAGTTGCTTTTTTGACTAATTTTAATATTATATTACACAAGTGTGTTTCTCTTCACTTTCATTTGTATTCTAAATTTCATTGGTGTTAACATTAAGAAACTAGTAATTGAATTAAGTGCATTGCAGCAATTTACATTTTTAGTGTTAGAGAAACTTCAATTTTTCAAATGAAAATAATGAAATTTTTGATAAAGCTATTGATCAAATCAATCTGTTTATTATAAATAAAAGAGACACAGACATCCTAAAATATATTTTAACAGCACACAAAATATAATAACTCTCATAATCACAATATATACTTAAGAAAACTTTCAGTTCTGTATATTAAGGATAAAATTTGAAAACTTGCAATGGCTGAATATAAATAATATATCCATCATACGTGCCCACAATGCTAAGTAAAATGAGGAATATACACAATTTTAGATATATATGCATTTAAGTTAAGCAAAAAAAACAAGCTTATTAAATGCATCACTTAAATATACAGCAGGTAGATATTTTTACACACATACCACATTTATCAGTTTGACATGTGTACAAAATTTTATGGCTGGCAACGTGAGTTACTGATATAGTTCTTTATCAAGAATAATGTATACATGAAATATAATTACTGAATTTCATGTGATAACTCAGCACATAGTTTACATGAAATGTAGGATACAATTTTACAAACAGTATAAACTATGCGATAATAAAAGAAACATCACAAACAGTATTGGCGATAATTTTACTGCACAAACACATGCACATTCCGCAATTCATTTTGTATTTATACAATCAGTTGATCGTCAATAAGTGACAGTGAAATAAAAATACACATTCTGAAAAAATACGAAGAGTAATATTTCTAACATTCTATGAAAAAATACGAAGCTGAATTTACCTCACCAACAACACTCTCCTGGGCCCGGAATTCATTAATCTTGACAATAATTAATTATCTATTGTCTATATTGTATGTAAATCGAACGCATTGCTTCGATGACATACGCTTCAGCTAAAACTGACGCAAAAACTTCCGCCATGTTTATTGCCGGAAATATAATCATCTGTTTATTTAACACGAATGGTCAGACCTGTCCTTACTTTAACAGCCGTCTCATCAATTTAACGGTCAAATTTAACGCTAGCTTTGATGAGAATACCAATACTTGCGATTTAACTTCTTGTGATGTCAGAGTACCACGTGATTCCGTAAAAATCACTTAACGCTGTGGTTAAAAATGTCATGAATCGGGCCCTAAAGCTGTGTTTCCCAAACATTTATGTTTACAGCCCGCTTTTAGAAACGCAAAGAAACGCATTTTTACAGAAAATATATAAGCATATAAAACAGCAATAATGGGGTTGGATTACTTGTATGTTAATGAAATTAGCAGTAATTGCACTGTCATTTTAGCTAAATGAATAATAAACATAAATAAGGACGTGTGTTTCCGGTCATCCGTAAAGCTTTTTCTGTGACCGGACGTGTGTTTACGGTCATCCGTAAAGCATTCTGCAAAGCATAAGGTAATATTTATTTTTCAAATGTAATCATTTAGCTCGGGGGTATAAAAGAAGTCGGTTGCAAATCGCAATATATTTGTCACCCAACTTTTGCAAACAAGTTATTTAAAAGAAATGCATAGCCACTAGCCAAATTAAATATTTACGCTGACCACGCAGCAGATGTTTCTCATTCAACAAAGCGCAGGAATTTTAATTTCCTTTCAAACTAATTCTTTTATTTTTCACAAACTAAGCGATTTAGAAAAAAGCCGAAATTCATATAAATTATCTGAACTTATGAAATAACACTAACCGAATGTATTAGAATCATCTGTACATATAAAATCTGTGCCCGTTTTTCTTTGTTGTGTAATTTGTACAAATGTACACTTTTATTCCGATCTGAAGGAAATTGAGCGCTCTTGACCATCAAAATAAGAAGAAAGCCACCGTCTACACATAAGATTTGGAAAACTCACCATACTATTGCTCTCACATCACCTGTATCAAGTTCGCGTTGACAGAGTTGCGTTCCCGCTATGAGTGAACGCCATACCTATTAAGTAAGTTCTAGTTGCTTTTTTACAAAAATATGTATTCACATTTCTACACAGCCTTAAATTTTAAGTGACGCCACTAATATTAACACCAGTGTTGGATTCCCGCTGCCAGTTCCTATTAAAACATTTATCAGAACTACTATTTCGCCTAATTGATTTGGCACACATGTGAGTGTTCCGAGTAGAACAATGAGTTTACTTTAAACTATGTTCTTTGAAATTGTAGAAGGTATGACACAGATAGGAAGGGAACAATTACAATTTATTTTCCCCAGTTTACTGCTATTCCGGTATTTCGGGATACAAACTAAATGACTGCAATGCCTATTCCAAGAGACCAAGGGAGTTTAGTTATAATATTTTTTACGTGTTCAAAGGATGTATGCCTAAGGGAAGGATGGTATGCCTAAAAAATTGCCCCAACTGAGTGCAAAAAAAAAATTACTCCAACTGGGGTGGAAAACTGGGTGGGAAAAAATTGCCCCAACTGGGGTGCAAAAAAAAATTGCCCCAACTGGGGTGGGAAAAAAATTTGCCCCATTCGCGATTATGGTGAAGAGTCGCTAATCGTAAAAATAGATTAATCCTAATGAAGCATCAAAGTAAGCACACGGATATAAAATGTACAATAATTTTAAAAACTCTTTAAATTCATGTTATTTCAGTTTTTTCATGTCATCCAATATTTCGACGAGAATAGAAATATTAATTTTTAAAAAATTAAGGATCTTCGATAACAATTATATGGTTGCTCTGTACAAGCATCAGTTTCTTTTGAAGCAGAATTGAAAATGCTTTTAGTCTTCTAAGCAATTTTGAGACTGGGCTCAAAAATACATGCAGAATTAAATGATTTCCTTTCGAAACTTTGTATTACGGGTTTGTGGATTTGGAGTAATTGATGAAGAATTGAAACACAATTTATTGGCCAGTAAGCGCTATTACACAGGACAGTTCCAAAGACACGTTTACAAAACAACTATAAACACACGGAAACAATCAGCAACGCACTCTTGAGGTTATAACCGTGAAGACAGCTTCACGGCAAAGACCTAAAATACAACTTTCGACTGTGTCGTTGCTCTCTTGCCAATCTCTGACCTTTAAAACACTACTATCTTCTAGTATAGGCAGGGTACATAGAGTTTTAACCTACCTTTCGGAATATTCCCTAAAAAAAACCGCTAAAATTTAGTTCCAGAATGTTCTCGTTCCGTCTATGGCATATCGCTAAATGGGCGATTTCGCGCCAAATCTGGGTACCTTGACTTTCCTTATACATTCTGGCAAACCAAACTCCCTTTGCGACGGGCATGTCAGCAGCCGTGTTGGTTGAATGGTTTGGTGTTTCGAGAATCTTTATAATTTTGTGCATTTTGCTTTTGTGCTTCTGAAAGTGTGTTATTATAATTTATTTTGTGCTCCGGTTTCGAAAAATGTGCTTTCTGTATCAAGATTGTGGTTGTTTTTGAAGATACGAATGATTGAAAATTTCTACGACACGGAACGCCCCATTTGCATGCACGGGTAAGTTTTATGTTTATTTTTTGATAAATATACCGTGCAAATTTATTTCTTTTGAAGAGATGTATTTGGAATTGTGATTTCTACTTGTATTTTTAAAAGCACGATCCCAACTTGCATGGTTTATATGTTATGAATACTTAAACTATTTCAAATATGTCCTACCTTTATTATAAGTGTAAAATATTTAATGCTACTTGATATACTGCATGAAGTTTATTTTATTCTCAAACTTATTAATAATTATGTTAATTAATGTTTAGTAGTAGTGCATATTACTTAGGAATCTATTTTATTTTTAGGATGATATTACAAGAGTGAAATTCAGGCATAGAATAATATTTTTAATTGAAATTATTCTGTTCCCATTTGCTTATAGATCCTTAATGTTTTTCATTAATTTCATTTCTGCGCACGGAAATTAAGTCCTTAAAAGCACTTAATTTCCGTGTGCAGAAATGTGTACGAACCCTGTATACCATTCAATTTCAGTAATATATTTTTGTATTGTATTCCTTACGTTTGCTTGTAATAAGTCTAAGAATGAACCAATTTGATGTCAACGAGGTAAGTAAGAGTGGCTATACCCTACTTTATAGTGCATCACGAACGGGTTGTATAGAGATAGTAAGAAATTTACTGAAAGATGAACGTATTCACGTCAATGAAAAGAATAATTACGGCTGGAACCCACTTCCTTGGGCAGCACGGAATGGTCATGCAGGAATAGTTAAACTATTACTGAATAATTCTAATATTCAGGTAAATACAAAAAATAATTGTGGTTGGACCCCACTTCAATGGGCAAAACAGAATGGTCATGTGGAAGTAGTCAAAGCATTGTTTGAAGCTCCAAATATTAAATCCAATGAAATAAATAATTTTTATTAATCTCTTTTTTCCCGTGAATACTCACGAGAAATTTTTATCCTCCTTAGTGCGTGCCTTCGTAGTATAGTTGGAAGTATATCTCGAGTTCAAATCCCCGCGAACGATAACAGATTTTTCTTGTTAAATGTTCAGAAATAAGTCTAGTGACTCTGAGCCGCGAACTAAATTAACGTGGACGGTAATTCGTCACCACTTGTGTCCTCCTCCTTCCCATTCGTCCTTTAACGGGGGGGGGGAGAATGTAAGGAACTATTCTTTCCCGCCTGCCTTCATGGTGTAACTGGAGGCAAATCCGGCTACTAACTAGAAGGTCCGGAGTTCAGACACAGCTCCTCTTTCTTGAATCGAAATAAATGTAATGTCTGTAACAAAATTAAAAGTTGGTGGACGATAATTGGTCACGGCCTTGATTTGGCAATCTGGTTACTTTCACCCTGGTCATCCCGTAAGTGGGGGAGAATGTAACGAATTTTCGCCCTCCCGATTGCGTGCTTTCGTGATGTCATTGGAGGCAGGGAATTTTACTGTTTTTTGGTTCGAAATGACTCTACATGCTGAACTGACAAAGTGAGAAAGGGGGGATGATTTTCGTGCAAAAAAGCAACACCCGGATACCATATTTCCTCTCGCATCCCCCCCAAAGTTTTTTACGCCATGTTCTGAAAATTTTAGAAATATTCGCGTCATTTTCCCCTTTCCCAGTGCGTTCAGAGAATGAGCTCCCCTAAATTTTATAAGGGATTCGCCCACTTAGTGATTGTTTTCGTCTTACTAACAAAGACCAACCCTTGCAAATTACCTGCGAAGGTCACGCCCAACCTTCGCCTTCTAACTGTCGAGTTTCTTGTCAGCTACCCATCACAGAAAATCAAGCAGGGACTGGCATGTAGTCTACATTTCGACGAGGCGGCATAATTACTTCTAGAGATTTGAGGCATAATTACTTATGGAGACGACGATAAGACCGGGCGACGATTCAAGTTACAAGTAATTAGAAATGAAGATATTTTATTAGATATGTTAATATTACTATGGTTCTTATCGGAATGTAGGTTTCTTTTAAAGAGACAATCTTGGGATAGTTACCCGGAGTTAATCCACGACTGCTTTTCATTTGTTACGTTCTCATTGCAAACGCGTCCTTCGGAAATTAAATGATCCGCCTAATTCTCCCCTCTCGATTTTAAGACGATAAAATTTGTAAAGAAAGAGGGGATACGCGAGTTAATACGGTATTATTTTTATTCCCTGAAGTATTTCTGGAAAAGGTAAAGGTATAAAATATTCGGACTGCTAAAGAATATGATAATTAGTTAATTAGAAAATGGAACTTCTCCTTTGCGTGTGGAAGATAATTAATTCATCACTACTTGTCTGAACTTGGTCGACCGGATCTCTTACCGCTTTCCAATTGCGCTTTAGTAGGGGCAGTGGCGTAGCTAGTGTGGGGCAAAGGGTCCTGGGGGCAGCATCCAGGGGGCGCCTAATTGATGATACGAAATTTTAGAATGAAGTGTTTTCCATTTGTGGCGCACAGAGAGGGGCACAAAATCTTGAGTTGTCTCTGGGCGCTGAAAACCCTAGCTACGCCCCTGAGTAGGGAAGAATGTAATCCTTTCTTTGTGATGTGAGTATATTACCGTGAAAGACCGAAATTGGAGAATGTCGGCTTTCACCGGAGAATGTCAACATTCACCAAATGCGTTGGTGAAAGATCGAATATTGCAATACATTCTTGTACATTCGGACCCTCACCGGTGTATGTCGACAATCACGGATATGCTCTGGTGTAGGTCGAAAAAAGAGGAGTATATGTACTTGCTGTCATTGCAAAAGGAAGTGTTCAACAAATAAATGCAGTTGTAAAAGCAAGGACCTCTTTTGCACAAAGTGTCTTAATAGTTTAAGTTGTTGCAGTAATTAAGATTTGAATCACATAATTTAGTAAGTTTTTAACTTCTATTATTTTCCTTTCTAATTTTGAATGTACTGTGTGTTTTCAGTTCTTATTTTAAGTCTCAAGTGCGTTTTTTCGAGACTGAATTACGGAGAAGAAAATATAATAGTCTTATATGTTCAACATTCACCATTAGCACATGGTGAATGTCGACATTTACCGGTGTAATACAGAAATAAGAGTATTTGGAAAATAAATCGGACATGCACCAAGCGACTATGTGAAGTCTCTGTGTTGACATTCACCGGTGAAAGTCGACATTCTCCAGATTTCGGTGTTTCACCTTAACAAGTATATAGCTCGTAGTTTAAAAGTCTTTGGTTCGCATCCTGGACCTGGATCATTTAATACTTGTAGTTTGAATAGAGTTCAAATCCAGGCTAACGGATCTGTTTTCTAAACATTTTCGTGGTTTTTCGTATGTGTAGTAAGTAATATATGAGCCGAGCCAGTTTTCTTTAGAAAATTTTCCGCAAAGGCATCCCTCCTTTTAGGCAGATGCTCCACCAGTGGCTGAGTGTCAGGACCACTGCATTATGAAAGTTCGACTCGGAGTCGATCCCAGGCAAACGGGTTGATTGCAGAGTTATTCTTAGTTGTCTTTCCCATCATAAGTAACGTGAATACGAGCTAGAATTGAACTTCAATGACTTTCATTTTCAGCAGAGCTTAAATTGCGCCAGAGCCCACCGGTGCTAGGCTCCGGCGCCGCTGCTAGGCTTTGGTATAAATCATAATTCTAGTCGGAGCGCACCGGAGCCCTAAATCAGAAGGCTCCGGCGCTTCTTTTTTGTAACTGAACAACAATTTCAGTAGAAATTTGATCTCGAAAATTTTATTTTTTGTAATAAAATTATATTACAAATCGCTTATTAAATTTTAATTTATCTCTTTACATTTTATTTAATTATTTATTAACTATTTTAGTAATAATAATAAATTAATTTTATTTAATTATATAATAATTGGCAAATACTAATTATTAAAATTAATTAAATAATAATTAATTTCATAATAATTAACTATTTAATATTTAAATTATTAATGATTTTAGTAGTCATTTTATTTATTTATTTACTTTTGTTCCTCTTTCTTAACGGTCTTCCATAGGGCTCCGGCACTTCTAATTTTAGAAATTAAGCCCTGATTTTCAGTGAAGTAAACTTTCAATGAAATATAAGGTATTTCTCTCGCCTTCGTGGTATAATGCCTTAGCATGCCTTCGTATTCCAGAGCTCCGAGGTTCTAATCCCGGCAATTGCGCCCACCAGCGGCCGAGCGGTAAAGTCGCTTGAACACTGGTAGTTCGTTCCGAGGTTCGAATACCGGGAACAGGCTGGCTGCATGGGCGTTTTCGTGGTTCCCCATGTGTAACGTGTATACGAGCCAGTTTCCCTTAGAAAGTCCTCCACGAAGGCATCCCTCAGGCAGGTAGCCCTACTGTGCTTTGCCGTAATTAAATAAATCAAACCCGGCAATGGCATTGCTCATTTTTCATGTCTCCTGCTTCGAAATAAGCTAATTTCTCTACACTATTAGTAAACTTTCAGTAACTTTTATTTTCAGTGAGGTGACCATTCAGTGAATTTTCAGTCAACTTTTAGAGAACTTTCAGTGAACCTTAGTGAACTTTCAATAACTTGTATTATCCGAGACTTTGAAGTTGAACAATCGTTGAACTTACACTAGACTGACTGTAACCAGTTTCTACGAAAATAATTTCAGATAAGCTTATAATATTTCTTTTGTTAACCAGTTTAGTTTCTAGCACTTACAGTGCTGATATATTCTCAGATTTTTAATTTACATTTTGGTTTAAATAAGTTAATGATTCTGTATTTAAATTTTTGTAATTACTTGAAATTTTAAATAAATGCCACTGATCTCCGGGCCTATTCGGATATGTCTAGCGGATAGTAGATATTTCCACAAAATGAACAATCAGTTGGTAGAATCAGTTGGTAGTCTAAAAAGGTGGTACAACTGTTCATTTTGTGGTGACCTGTCCCATTTACCTTAGAAAGTCTGTCACGAAGGCATACCCAAAGGCGGGTTGCCCACGCCCATATCGAAAACCTAATGTACATAATCTAATCCTTTAGGAGATAACTTTTACGTGCTTTGCCTAATTCTAATCATTTGTTCAATTAATTAATCATAAAAGCAAACGATCTCACGGATTTGCTTGGTTTATGTGATTACGGCAAAGCCTCGAGGGATATCTTCCTAAGGAGAGGGATACCTTCGTGGAGGACTTTATAATGGAAACTGGCTCGTATATACTTTATACATAAAGAAAAACACGAAAACTCCCATGCAGCCAGCCCGTTCCCGGGATTCGAACCTCGGACCGAATCACCGGTGTTCAGCGACTACATTACCGCTCGGCCGCTAGTTTGCCCAAACATTAAGAGTCTCATGAGCGAGAACAAATCTAAGAAGAAATATTATCCAATTACAAACGGAGAACCGTACAAATCTGTAATATGAGGGGGGGGCAACAAAGGGCAGAAAGCCAATTATTCACTGCAAGCATGAAGTAGTTACTAAATACTAAAAAGGGAAACGCATTCAAATTTTATTTACCTGTAATTGCCATTTCTTTAACAACATTAGCTTCAAAAAGTTGGAATTTCAGTTGAATCATATTATTGCCTAGACGGCAATTTAAAAATATTTTGGTAATTGCGTAAGCAAAATTTTAGTGGACATTTTTTTAACTTTGAATAAAACTAGCAAGGTATTTATTCAAGGTAACAAATTGTTGATTAAAAATTTCAAAGAAGCAATGGCAACACTTGACGAACAAAACATTAAGATTAAAAAAACATTTTTATCTCCAGCGCGCGAGACTGTATCGGAGAAATTAACACGGAGAAATTAGACAGTAGACTCGCCTCATATTTATTGCACGGCATTTGACTATCATTGTCCTTCAGGTATTGATTTCATTATAAATTTAAAAAGGCATTTCTCATAAAGTAAAAATATCTGTCATGTAAAATATTTTGTCCATAGTGTTTGAGAACTCTTCGAAAGAAAAGTGTTAATTTATAAAATGTGTAATATACAGTACATCGTCTGCAAAACTTCTAATCTTATTAATACTTTATGATTATCGCTAATATTTATAACTATTAACTTTGCATCATAATATTTTTGATGTACATTATAAGTGATCTACATTTTATAGATTAAAAAAATACGTAATTTTTATTTTCTGTTAGAACTAGCAATGTTTTTACAGTTATGAAAATATGTATTTAAGAAATGCAGTGTGTTATTTGCACGTGTCGTAAGAACAGCACGTTTCCCGTTCGCAGGATGACATAATAAAGCTTGTTCAAACATCTTAAAAATGTATTCCATTTTGAAAGAAGAGGAGACAGAAATTCAATAAATACAAATTCAGATAATTCTTCCAAACGAAAACTCGCATTTACAAAAAGTGCAAAACAATCAGACAAAGATGCATTCTCTGGAAACACGTTTTCAATACATAATATCCCTTAATGTTTGCAATACATAATATACACGTTCCACGACGATATTTCAATTATCGACTATCGGTCAATGGTTTTCCCGATTCTCCTGGGGAAAAAAAAAACAAAAAAAAAAAAAAAAAAAAACTACTTTGCAATTGTAAAACTATCTCTAAATTCAAGGACAAATTTAAAAAATTTAAGGATCGCCCAAAAGGGTTCATTTGGTTTTTTTACGCTCTCGCTGACTTCGAAGTTCACGAATTTGCTATTACGCTCACTACTACTAACCCATTGTTTTTTGTCTTTTTAGCTTTATTATTAATCATCATTTTCTTAGCATTTACGCCATGTGCAATTCAACAGCAAAATTACAAAAATTTCAAAAGCAGCATAGCAGTACATGTTTGATTTCACAATGCGGCGTTAAAGTGCTGGCATACATTTATCTGTTTTTTTTTTTTTTTTTTTCAGTCTTTTCTCACTTAATCATATCAATTCAGCTTTACAAATTTTTTTTTGTCCTTTTATTATTAGAGTTCTGTGTTATTCAGTTTATTTATTAAATATCACGTTCTCGGCGCTTCCGCCGCATAAAATTCCATTCAACAGCAAAATCACAAAATATTTAAAAACAGCACATCTTTAGGATTTCCGATAAGCATTCTTGTCAGCTGCAGATATAAATGTAGTATTCCGTACAGTGTTGCAACTGCTCGCTTTGAAGTCGTTGACTTGGCTAGTAAATAATTCATTATTAAAGTTTTACACAGTATGAAATACTAGATAATGAAACAAATTAAGACATTCAGATTTTGGGCCTCCAGGTCTCCATATTCGGATAAAGGACTACGTTACTCAAAAGTAGATGGTTCTAGGCACCGTTGTTTTTTCACAGTGCGAAAAACATGGACACATTCATGCAGATTCTTCATTAATTAATTAACAAGGGCGATAATATTTGGCGGCAATAACACAGACTTATGATGAAAATATTAGCACTGCCATTTAAGTGTGAATTAAGTGTAGCGTACCGAACTGAATGTATAAAGTAATTCAAATTAAATATGGCGTCGTTTACGGCTCTGTTTACTATTTAAAACTATGATTGTTATTAACTTATCAAAATATTCTCACTCAATAAGTGTAATTCGACTAGTTTTGATAATGAGAAATTAAGGCCAACAGCCGGTTTCATAACTGATATTCTAACTCATGCTGAATGTTTTTCCACTAATGTTTGTTATAAAAAGAGACTTGATGGTATAATTAATGTATACTCGGGTGAATAATCGTAGTTCGATTTAAGCTGGATTCTATTGCAGGCAAACGGGCTAGCTGGGATTAGGCAAACGAACTAGTTGGGAAACCCATTTGAACAGCAAAATGGCTAAACAGTTAAAAGTAGCACATGTTTAAGAATTCCCTATATACAGTCTCCATGGCTGGGAATAAATATATTTTATTCCATTCTTTAAAAATACAGATACTTAAACCACGCATCTTTGTTATGTCTCCATTTCTAGTTCTCTGCAAATGAATCTTGACAGTTTCATTGTTGTCTATGGTAAATCTTAGGCCTCAATTCAATCAGAGAAGGTGAATGTGCAGCTCACTCGGCCAAGTTGTAGACGGAATGTCAGTCTGTGTTCGCTTCCCAGGGAAATAAAAATCACACACTGTTTAAACTATACAATTTAGATCTCTTATAAAATGTACAATAAAAGAGTTAAAATATAAGACAACCTGTTTTTATACATTCAGCTTATAATACCATTTTTTCTTATGTCTTGCATTCAAACAATTAGCGTATTTCCTCGCGTAAATCCCTTTTCTCCCTTGCGTATATTTCCTCTCTGATCTTAAGCGCCAGGTACTGAAATTTTTAAAAATATTCGCGTGATTTTTCTCCTTGCTCAGAAAGCTCCGTTCAGAAAACGAACTGCCTTAAATAAATTTGTTCATATAGTGATTGTTTTCATCTTACTAACAGACAAACTCTCGCAAAATACTTGCGAAGGTCCCGCCGAAACGTTCCCTTCTAACTGTTGAATTTTATGTTAGTCTAATTCAATAACCGACAAGTCAGAGCGAAGAAAACACCAACTGACATTCAGTCTACCATTTCGCTGAGCCAGCTGCATATTTACCTTCTCTTATTCTTTATAGATATTTTGAGGAATAACGACGGGGAGATCTATGCTACAGGGATGTAGACATGAAGATATCACATTAGTTAAACTAATGTTAATATTACTACTCATTCTTGTTGGAATAAAGATTACTTTAAAAATAATATTGTGATAAAGGTCATTCAAATGGCCTTTTTGAATGACCTTTATGGTCATTCTTTGGCCAGTGACCTTTATGGTCATTCAAAGAATACTTTTCTTTTCTTATGTTCTTGCTGTAACCACGTCCTTTGGAAATTAAGGTATTCGCATAATTTTTCCCTCTCGATTTACTTACGAAAAATTTACTACAAAAATGGGGGGAAGTGCGTGAGGAAATACGGTGTTCCATTTAACGGCTGACATCTCTCAGTTTCATGTCTTCTAGCCCACCAGCGGCCGAGCGGTAAAATCGCTGAACACTGGTAGTTCGATCCGAGGTTTGAATCCCGCGAACGGACTGGCTGCATTGGCGTTTTCGATGTTATTCCCGTTTGTAACGTGTATACGAGCCAGTTTCCCTTCGAAAGTCCTCTTAGGCAGATAGCCCTCTAGGCTTTGCTATAATCACACACACATATCTTCTTCTAAACAAGGGTTTAATTTGCTACCAGAAAACGTTTTGACTGAATGAACACTGAAGTTAAACTCTGAAACTTTAAGCTTGGCTTAGAGCATTTTTCATTCCATTTCAATACCTCATAATTTTATTCAGACTCTTAGGAACAGATTGACCACGTCGTACTATATACAAATTTTTACTTTAGCTTTCTTCTCATTGCATGAATCATTACTCATATTGATCGCATAAATAGTATTAGTTTTATGTGTGAATCATAAATAGTATTAGTTTTATGTATGAGATATAATTTTGGGCCAAAGCGTATTTTGTTTGCCTATCACATTTCTATCATTGTTGTGGTTTACTGCCCTCTAGAACATCGGTACATTTTCAGTTCAGACATTAAAGCCTGGGTTAGCAGAAAATGATATATTTCTTTGCAACAAAAATGGTCAACACACACACACACACACACATATATATATAATTCTAAAGACAAAACAACCTAACTATCTATAAAACTTTGCCACAATTATATGCCTCTTATAATACAATATTAATAAAATGTAGAAAAATTTGGTTTGTTTGGTTACTGCAAAATATACAAGGGCTGTTTACATGAGGGAGGTCTTTCTACGGAAAATTACTCGTATACAAGTTACACATGGGGAAAACTACAAAAACGAACATGCAGCCAGCCCGTTAGCCGACATTCGTACTCTGGAGCGAACTACCAGCGTTCAGCGATTTTGCAGAATGGCCGCTGGTAGCCTCCCAAAAGAAGTAAGTAGTAGAATGAAAAGGTACTACTTGAGGTAAATTTGATATGAAAGAATAATAAACATTGCCAGAAGTAACAAAAGAATCTGAAAGATTTCAGGTTTAAAATGTTTAGTTTACAGACGCATACATGTTTCGACAGCATTTAGGCTAACGGCATACCTTAAAATTTCCGATACACAGTCTCGCGCGCTGAAGATAAAAATGTTTGATTTTTTATAGTGCTGCGATTGCCCGCTTTGAAATCGTTGAATTTGTTAATGAACATTTGTTAAAGTTTTACAAAATAAGAAAAAGACAATAAAACAAATTCCGAATTCAGCTTTCAAGTGCCCATTGTTCGGTTCGAGAATTACGTTATTCAAAATTGGATGACTCTGGGTACCGTCGTTTTTTCACAATGCGAGAAACATACATACGTTCAAGTAGATCCTTTCTTATTTAATTTCTTTAAATATAATAGAGAGCGATTATGTCGGGTGGAAAGAATTTGGATAGTAATTCAGACTTTTGCTGTGATGCAACGGAAAATCCTGTTTTGAGACTAAATAGCCCTTCTTAGCTAACGCCATTTGGGCTAATATTTCATACCTTTTTAAAGAAAAGTGTAAAATATAAGAGAAAATAGAATTTTAAAATGCTTTCTTTTATATTCTCAGAGAAATCGGCATGGAACAGAACAGTTATAAGCAAGTGAACCTTAAAATATCTTTTGAAGATTATTTCAGCCTCGAAGTATCTTCATCATTTTGTCTCTTCCACCACGATTCTCGAGATTTTTATTTAGTTAGCTATAGAGTATTTTCTCCGTCCTTTCTGCATGCCTTCGTGTTGTAACGCTAGCCTGCGTGGCATTCGAGAGGTCCAAGTTCGAGTTCTGGCGAGGGTACTGCTTATTTTTCATGTCTTCTGATTCTAAATAACCTAATGTCTGTCCAGTGGCGCCCGATCCAAAGAATGATGATTCTTCACCAACAGAACTTGGCGATTGAGTCCGCTAATCAACAGTCACTCTTTAAAAGGGGATTATATAAGTTATTTTCTTCCTCGTTCTTGTATGCCTTTGTTGTGTAACTGTAGCACACTCGGCGCTTATTGGAGAGAGTCCAGGTTCCAGTGTGTTGCTAAAGAAATCATATTTTGAATAACATTCTCCTCCACTCGATTATGAGCACCTGAAAGCACGGATCAATATTTTTTTTGTTTATGTCTTAATTTGCAAAGCTTTAACGAATTTTTGATTAAAAAAACTCAACGATTCCTAAGTGAGCAGTACTGTACGAAAAAAAAAAAAAATCTGATGTGTACACCACATGACTTCCTTGTACGGAATATTAAATTATACGCATTTGTTTCTCGCACTTCTTTTAAACTTATTGGATTTAATTAAATCTACTTCGCCGACAGCGCATAAACCACAATAGAATAAAGGCATTCTTTAAAATTCACTCTATTTGTTTAACATAGCGACGCTCTGGCACTAGGTTCACTTAACAGTATTATATTTCACTCATATTATAACTCAGAATGCACAAAATGTATATCATTTAAAGAATTAACTAATCGTTGCGACATGTTCTTTTCAAATACTATAATAAAGTTAGAACGATGTAAAAAAGAAATTAAGCAAAAAAAGTAAAAAAGAAACCATTTTTCACAGACGATTGAGTATTTCTCATTCAATTAATTCAGTTTTCACTTCACGACAAGACAAAAATACATAAAAGCTCAAAATATCTGTATTACTAATTATTAAAAATTAAGTAAATCTTAAACACTTATTTCCTTGAAAAAATTCCAGAAAGGATTAAGCATGATTTAACTCTGTATAATAAATGAAGGCGTTATTTTTGTTGTTGCGAAGCTTAGTCTCTCCAGATTGGCAACACATCTACAATTCTGCTGTCTCAAATGTAAACAACTATGTCCGCCATGTTATTTAAAACTTAACCGCACTTAAACAGCTTTTAAATTGTTGATAATTGTACAAATATTGCTTCCACAATTACGAAAGGTATAAAAACCTTAACCGGAAGATAAGAACAACATAATTCAATCATTTTTAAAGCAAAAAATGGACAATTTACAAACATATAAGAGTAAAGAACCTGAGATCACTGTGCCGAGTAACAGAGTGTATATATATATGTCATAATAAGAGCACAAAGAAAAAAGACGGAGCAGTGTCGATCTGTGCTTAGATTCATATTGAAGAAGAATTTTGATTGCGTAGTATTTAAAGAACTTGGCAGTCGAGGCAGTTTTAATTCCATTTTTATTTCCAATTGATATTTGTGGCCACAATCACTTGGCACTCTAGTCGTGCCTTTCAACAGAAGATTTACATTTTTGATACTGTTGGGATAGAAAGCAAGCCAGCGAAATTACATCTTAGCACAGTAGCGAGCAAAAGCTGAAGTGCGTCGTTATGAAAGATGGAAGCATGCAAAGAGAAAAGTTTTGATTTACAATTCGGTGATTGGTCGTCAAGAGACATCTGGTATTAACGGTTACGTAAGATTGCATGATTAATTTGAATGACGCAATGCAGATAAGTTATTACGATTTTAGAATAGAGAGGAAGAATTAATGTTTTTAGTTATTCTGACTCATATAATTTTATCTTACATATTTCCCCCTTCAAAAAGAAAAAGGCGTAGCGACAGAGAAGCCTTTTTAAAGAGAAAGAGTTAAAACACAGCAAATTAAAAAAAATATAAATAAATAATAAAATTTTGATCCTGTAAAGTATTATTTATAAATATCAATTTTTTTAAAATAAATTCTTAATTTTTAGAGTCCTATTGAATTTTTCAACATTTCAGTCCAAAAGTCTTTTTGTTTGAGAGTTCACATAATCATAATTCTTCAGGGAAGGTTCTTGTTATTACAGAATATCACAAAATATACTTTTACATAACCATTACTTATACTTAAATGTAATGCACATAAATATTTATGATATTAATTTTCATATTGATAACTTATATTTTAATACCATATAATAATAGGAGTAAGCTTCAGAAATTATGGCTTCACCGTTATCATCTTTCATTTACAATTCCTGATTTTACCAAACTGGAAGCCTCGCAATACTTCTTAACAAACATATACATCAATAGGGCTGTCCTCTTGAGCTAACCAGTGTGTTCTCTGCACTGGTGGCCCAGGGTGCCTAGGCAGTTACTTGAAAAGGCCTCCGTTCCTTGCATTAAGGTAACTGGCCTTTGAGGACTGCACTAATACATTCCATAATAAAAAAATATATTAATAATAATAATATAAAAATTTACACACACTCATAAAATGAGAGCCTCCAACATTATCTTGCATGAAGAGGGTAAAAGGAACAACTGTACAGAGGTAATCACAGGCCTCTGTTAAAGGAACCAGTACTCTCTCGACATACACTATACTTAACATACAATCACCCATAAATTTAACATACATTTACCATAATTTCATATTACGTATCTGTATAAATCTATGTATCTGTACTAATTTCACTTATTTTTAGAATAATTATAAAATTCGTATTCAAAATTCTCAACAAAATTTCAAAAACATAAAAACTTATCTTAATATCCTTCCCTATGAATAATTTAAATAGCTTAAAATTAATTACTTAATTTGCTCACACATAATTATGAAAATTTAGAAAACTTAATGAACAAGAATTTCAGATTTTCTCAAAACAAATTGCAGAAATTTTAACCGAAGTTGAAATGAAAACTGTAGAATCCGAAGCACATTAAATAATTTAGTTCCTGAGCTAGATTCACACGAATGTAATAATTTTTGAGCTGTTGAAAAAGCGGAAGTGCAAATAATTTTCTGTCGCACATACTTGCAAACACTAACTCAGATCGACCTTCAACCCGCTGTAATGCTTAATTCCTAAACGGTAATTCACTGATGATTTCCTTTTCACTAGGCATTCAAACTTCTCAATTTATCGAGATATAAACACTAGGCGTCATTATTTTTTTGAAGCACTTGCAAAACACCACAGCAGAAGAATGATCTGTTATTTTTTAAACACTGAAAAAACAAACTTGACGATTCACTTAAATTTTCCATTGAGGTTTCAGTCTGCAGGAAACTATCCTTACCGGCTTAATTGTCATAATAAAAGCACAGGAAATACCGCAGCAGTGTCGATGCGTAGTTATCCTATATTGAAGAGGAAGTAATCTGATTGCGTCGTAAGCTAATGTGTTGACTTCGTAAATAAAACTTGGCAGTAGAAGCGATTTTAATTCCATTTTTATTCCCAATTGATATTTGTGGCCACAATCACTTGGCACTCTAGTCGTGCCTTTCAACAGAAGATTTACATTTTTGATACTGTTGGGATAGAAAGCAAGCCAGCGAAATTACATCTTAGCACAGTAGCGAGCAAAAGCTGAAGTGCGTCGTTATGAAAGATGGAAGCATGCAAAGAGAAAAGTTTTGATTTACAATTCGGTGATTGGTCGTCAAGAGACATCTGGTATTAACGGTTACGTAAGATTGCATGATTAATTTGAATGACGCAATGCAGATAACTTATTACGATTTTAGAATAGAGAGGAAGAATTAATGTTTTTAGTTATTCTGACTCATATAATTTTATCTTACATATATATATATAGTATTTATATACGTTCGGTGCGGCCGATTGCAACCAAAATACGAGGTGCACATCTACATGTTACAGCAGTCCTATATACACAATTTACTGAGGCTACTCGTTTTTGAGTTATGCGAGATACGTACGTACATACGTTCGTACAGACGCCACGATAAATTCTCTTCAGAATTAATTTTAAAGCAGTTTTATAATTTTTTTGAAGGAAAAGATTATTTTATTCTGTCCTTACGTACAGATATCACGGAAAAACATCGTTAAATTGCATTCGATAGCGGTCAAAATGGATATTTTCGTTGAAATATGCTGCCTGAACCTTTTCGAGATTACAATACTTCCTTTTTACTTCGTACAAGGAAGTAACAAAAGAAATATATCTCTAGTGTGAGAGACCATCGATCGGAAATTATCAAGACATGCTGTTTTTAAACATTTTCAACCCAAACGGACATTACCGCAAATGCTCTCGATGTTATGTATGAGTGTGTAAATGAAAGACATGCCTAAATACAACTAACAAATTACTAAAAAAAAAAAATTATAAAACTACTTTAAAATTAATTCTGAAGAGAATTTTTCGTGGCGTCTGTACGAACGTATGTACGTAAGTACGTATCTCGCATAACTCAAAAACGAGTAGCCTCATAACGTTGAAATTTTGTATATAGGACTGCTATAACATGTAGATGTGCACCTCGTATTTTGGTTGCAATCGGCCGCACCAAACATATATAAATATATTTATATACATATCCAATCTGTTACCCGGCTCAGTGATCTCAGTTTCTTTACTCTCATATGTTTGTAAATTATACATTTTTTGCTTGTATTATGTTGATTATATCTTCCGGTTAAGGATTTTATGCCTTTAGTAAATCTGTGTGCAATATTTTTAGAATTATCAGCAATTTTAAAGTTGTTTAATTGCCGCTAAACTTGTTTTTGAAGGCGGTCATTGCTTGTTTACATTTGAAACAGGAGACTAGTGGATTTGTTGCCAATCTAGAGAAACTTAGCTTCGCAACAACAAATATAACGCAGCGTTTAAGATTTACTTCGTAATTTTGAATATAGATATTTTGAGTTTTTATGTATTTTTGCCTTCTCGCGAAGTGAGAACTGAATTAATTAAATGAGAAATACTCAGTCGTCTGTGAAAAACTGTTTCTTTTTTGTTTCGTTTGCTTAATTTCTTTTATACATCGTTCTAGCTTTATTATAGTATTTGAATAGAATATGTGGCAACGATTAGATAATTCTATTCTTTAAATGATATAAATTTTGGGCATTATGAGTTATAATATGAACGAAATATATAAGTTAACTGTTATATAATTATTGGATTATATAACAACAGTTAACTTAGTTTCCGTTATAAAATTATTATATAAGTTAACTGTTATATAATTATTAATACTGGTAAGTGAATTTAGCGCCAGAGTGTCGCTATGGTATACAAATACTAGAGTGAATTTTAAAGAATGCATTTATTCTATTGTGGTTTATGCGCTGTCGGCGAAGTAGATTTAATTCAGTCTAATAAGTTTAAATGAAATGCAAGAAAAAATGCGTATAATTTAATATTCCAATACAAGGATGCAAGGAAGTCATGGTGTGTACACATCAGATTTTTTTCTTTATATTTCCCCTTTACAATGTAATTTTTGTATTTAATATTGCTGTTTGAAACATGCAAAATGCAATGGAATGCAAATGCAATGAAAATATAATGAATAAAATCTGTTTTTAAAGTAAAGGAAAATAATTTAAAAAAAACGTTAAAGAGTAAAAGAAAGCTTTTATCACAAAATTGCAAGAAAGAACAATGAACAATAATGTAGTTGAAAGATGAAATATGGGGGGGGGGAAGAAATGAATAAATTAAACTGAATAAGAATACTAATGAAAAAAATAAACGAAACTCATTTAAGAAAAATACAACGGGATTTGTTTGATATATAAATATAAGCTGTTACACAATACTTGGAAACAAATAAAAGCGAACTCCCGATGTTTACGAGAAACAAATAGTTAAACATCAATTTCGAGTATAAATTAAAAATGTTAATTAGTATATGTAATTCTAAACTAAATTCGGTTTGGAAACATATAAAAACTGAATAGACTATGAACTGATTATCGGCGTGCATTTGCTGCTAAGGCGTATTTTCATCATGACGCAAAAGTTAATATTCCAACATACGACAATTATTTTTAGCTACGAAATCTCATCATAATATGTTTCCCTAGTTTAGGGAAAAGAAACGACAGAAAAGAGAACAAATTCAACAAATTCTTTTATATTATTCCCTAGTCTCTCATCTGAAAATTAACAAAGGCGACCTACAGGAAAAATTGCAGAAGAGTAGTAGTTTCCCTTTACAATGGCAGCTAAAAGGGGGGGGGTGGAAATGCATTTGGATTTCCCGCCTTTTTAAGTGAAATCTTTCCAATCTGCCCCATCTCTTAAAGGTTAACAAATGGCATTAAATGTCAAACAATAATCCAAACTTTCCACGCCTCATCGTGAGCAGAAAACGAACTACTGAAATTTTCCGGTTCACTGGCGGACCGTCTACTTTCTTCAGGTTTATATTAAGGCTATGTTTCCGTGTATAAACTCATGCCCAGCGGTGCTAATTACATCTTAGGGAAGTCTCAGTGCTACTGTAAGGATCACTGGAGCAGGGGCCCACCAGCGGCCGAGCGGTAAAGTCGCTGAACACTGGTAGTTCGGTCCGAGGTTCGAATCCCGCGAACGGGCTGGCTGCATGGGTGTTTTCGTGGTTTTCCCCATGTGTAACGTGTATACGAGCCAGTTGAAAGTCCTCAACGAAGGCATCCCTCCCCTTAGGCAGATAGCCCTAGTGTGCTTTGCCATAATTAAATACACACCACCACCGCTAGAGCAGGAATGCTGCAACGTATAGGGACCAATATCAATTATCACTTTAACACGCATGTGCGACATGACTTTAACACGCATGACTTTAACGCGACATGACTTTAACACGCATGTGCAAGGAACAATTAATTAGCTTTCCATACTTTATATATATTATTTATTATTACACTAGCAGCTTCGCTGCCAGCCTTCGTCTGGCTTTTAAATGTACCGGAAAAATGGCTGAAGAGAACACCAAACATTAAATTTAAAAACTGCGAAGAATTTTACTCTACAGAACAAATTCTTAAGAAAAGGTATTACGTATAACAAAATTACAATGAAATAAGCATTATCCCTTAATACAAATATTAATTATCCTAATAAATAAATTAACCAACTTCCCTTTGCAAAATCTTAAGAACTCAAATGGTATAAAGGAGGTTAAGAACAATGTTTCCTAAAAAAATCACTCAAAACTTTTCAATATCTTAAAAGCAGTGAAATGAGCAATAAATAACATAAAAGAATACAAAAAAAAAAAAAAAAAAAACAGAAAATTCTGAAAAGCAAAGTATAATTAATGATATTTTATCTTGTATTTTCAAGATAAAAAATACAATGAAATAAGCTATATCCCTTAATACAAATATTAATTATCCTAATAAAATTTAACCAAATTTCCGTCGAAGAAAAAAAATCATGCAAAATTTTAAAATATCTTACTAATAGTGAAATAAGCAAAAATAACATGAAAGAAAATTCCGCGCAGAATTTTACTCTGCAGAACAAATTTATCAAAAAAAATGTATTTTATATATATAAAAAAGGACAATGAAATATGCCAATCTCTTAGTGACACAAGAAATACGATGAAACATTGTTGCCAAACCCATATTTCTAAAAGAATGAAACTATTCAAAATGATGCGATTTCACCAAAATCTAACAACAACAATAAGAAAGGAAAATTGTTGCCAAAATCACATTTTTAAAGATGTGAGATGTAAGAAGTGTTTTCGGAAGCTTCATTTAAATTGTTTTTTAAATACAAAATATTATCGTTTTTCCAAATTCTTTTTGTAAAAGCAGTCGCGAGGATGAAAGTTTAACGTGTCCAAAAATCAAAGAAAAATAAACTGTGCATTTTTAAAAATAAACTTTCTTAGAAAAAATCCCGTTGAAAAGGTGTTAAGCTCACCTTGTTAAATAAATTCGTATTCAATCGATTTATTGAAAGACGAAATTTGTTTTAAGTTCGTAAAATAGCTAAGTGCCAATGTTTCATGACGATGGGAAAATGGAGTGTGTAAAATGAAATCTCGCTTCCCTATAGCCCATTATATCTCAAAATAATGCGATTTCGTCACAAAACATAAAATTAAAAAAAAATTCTAATTCAAATTTTAAAAAAAAATCGCTTCGAGGTGCACTGGCTCTTGTCTAGATGCACCTATGTACCAAATGTGTCAAGCAACGACACCAGACCAACAAAATTACTCATATAATTGATAAGCTAATGGACATGGGTCCAGACTTATGCCATGTGTAAATATAACTGGTCAGTATGTCAGCAAATTTCAATGTAAATCAGTATCATTCAAGCATAAATAATTTAGGTATGTCTGCGATGTGTGTATATAGTGTGGCAAGCGTGTCCTAATGTATGTTATTATTATTATTATTATTATTATTATTATTTTATTTTTATTTTTATCTGTATTGTGCTAGGTGTATACACTAGCTCTGTCTTATTATTCCAAAGCAAATTAAGGTAATGTCATGTAGGTATTCAGAAAGTATATGTATGTAACAGTGCTGGATTGCATGTCAGCAAATATGTATTAACAGAAGCATGTAAATAACTACTAATGTATATCTGCCCTTGTTTAGCCATGTACAATGCTATTCTTGAAGATTCAAAATCACTGGACCCGGGCACTTTGTACGGGTGTCTACCCGGTGGCATTTGGTTCGCGGAACTGCCAACCGGATGGTCCAGGCGTTGGGTTTGGGCGCCTTGTGCAAGCCTCCCATGTGACCTCTCTGACTTTACTCTGTATAAGGGCGGACGTGGCCCTATATGCTAATTAACTTAATAGTAAAGGGGTGGTGGCCACGTCCTCCGTCACTATCACTATCACTGTATATGCCCCGTCGTGGTCTAGTGGCCATATTAAATTAAATGCATTGTTCTTATTGCTTAGAATACCTTACTTTGAATAAGCCCATTGGCGGCTCTGGATAATGGCGGACGTGGTGCTGTACTGATTAACCATTAAGGTAAAGGGACAGTGCCCACGTCCTCCGTCACTTATCACTTACTTTGAATAAGTTGTTTTTAGAAGATGTGCCATTCTAGTTTTTCATTCCTTACTAAGTTCGGAAGAATATTTTCCGCTCGGAACTAATGAAGTTGATGCATGTACAGACATTTAACGATAGAGATCCGAAAAAGGATCTTTGCATGAAATTTTAAATTCAAAAATAAAATTTAGTTTAATTAGAGCTGTTATGTCTTAATTTAAAAAGATGCTTTGATCATCAGATTTAATTGTACAGAAGGCTAAAAATGTAAACACAGTGCAATAAAAAATTATTATTAGAATTGTGGCAAAATATGCCACCTAGAGGAAGAAGATGCCTTCATGGAGGATTTTTTTTAATAAAAAATGGCTCGTATTCTCACGTCACTTGTGAGGAAAATCACTCAAACTTTCATGCTGTCATCCCAGTCGCTTTGTGTTAACGAAGAGTTTGAGTCAAGCCTATTAATCGGAAACTAACTTACGCTTGTGTAAAATGCAGTAAATGCCTCTTAATATTATCATTTGGATATTGTCATCGAATTGCACAACTCCCTCCAGTTTCTATACGAAAACGAGGAAAATTCGTCGCTTATTGTGATCAACAGTTCGGTTAATACGATCTAAAGATGAGAAATACATTTTTTTAAACAAAGGTTCTTTTAAATTTTAATATGGTTTATCAGTAGAGTTTATGTATGGACATGGGTCAAGTGGAATAGCGATACATTTTATAGGACATTAGGTGACTAGATATTGATAGATATAGATTTGTAGGACATTAGACTAACATATAATATAACATATTTCATGTATTTGGAAAGGAAAAAGATTGGTAATGTAATTCTATAAAAATAGTGAAGGTTTTTAATTAGACATAGCGTTAATTAAATGTATTTTATAGTCAATCCCATTAACAGTAAAAAAAAGAACTTTCTTAAAAAAGAACCTTAGATTATATCTATAGAATAACTGGGAAAATGGGCAACGCTCTTGCCGAGATTCGAACGCCGGTCCTTCCGCCTAAGATTGTGTTTCGAGGCTAAAAGCCCTTTTGGGGAAAAAAGAAATAAGGGAAGAAAAAAAAAATTGAAAGCTTTCAGATTTTACATTACGCACAAAGGGACGTTTTTTTTTAACATTTTGTGTGTTACCTTTATTTATTAAATATCATGTTCTTCGCCCTTAAACCATAAAATTCAATTCAAAAGCTATATCGCAAAATATTTAAAAGAGCATATCTTTCGAATTTCCGACACAGTCTTGCGCGATGAAGATAAAAGTAGTTTTTCTTTTTTCGTACAGTGATGCCATTGCTCGCTTTGAAATCTTTGATTTGCTTAATCAAATCAAAAATCTTCAATGATAGTGACAGCCCTTTTCGCTTGGTTAGATTTTCTTCAATTGTCAAGGCTGTCTTAATGTTAATATAAAATAATATTGAATCGCAATATAACCCCAACAGCTTAGAAAATTTACTACGCCTAATTTGCATGTTGTCCCTGATTCAACAAATATCGGTATTAAGAAAGGTCATTGCCTCACCACTTTCTTAGTTTAAACCTCTTTTTGAGTCCTTTAATTTCTTTAGTCACCCATTCCTTATTAGATTCCAATTCCTTATTCCAATCTGCCCACCAGCGATCGAGCGGTGAAGTCTCTGAACACTGGTAGTTCGGTCCGAGGTTCGAATCCCGCGAACGGGCTGGCTGCATGGGCGTTTTCGTGGTTTTCCCCATGTGTAACTTGTATACGAGCCAGTGTCCTTTAGAAAGTCCTCCACGAAGGCATCCCTCCCATTAGGCAGATAGCCGTAGTGTGCTTTGCCGTAATTAAATAAACTAAACCAAACTAAGAGAAACCGGCTTGTATCTGTGTTACTTATGGGAAAACCACGAAAAGGCGAATGCAGCTAGCTCGTTCGCGGAATTCAAACCCCGGTTGAATTAACAGTGTTCAGAGATTTTACCGCTCGTCCATAGGTTAACCAGATCTCCGAAGATTCCAGCGCCAATCATTCCGGCTGTAGTTATAAAGGAACAGCTAGTTAATCAACAAATACAAGCTACGGGTATGATACATTTAAAAAAAAAGTCCCTTTAATCGCTTATCTTAATCTTTCGAATGAAATTTGCACAGGTCCCATTAATGCACAAGGTTCTCGATATCAATATCCTGTAATTTCAAAAATATACTATTGCAAGTCATGTCCCGATTTTTAACAATTCTTCAAAATACGAGGGGAAAAATAGAAAAATATCAGTTAATTTCTATCAATTTTTACAAAAACTACACCAGCTTATCCAGAATGAATAGGATTGACAAAGCACAACTGGTGCAACCGGTGTATTCGCGGCAGAATAAGAATCGCTGAGATTTCACCGGGATGCAAAAAGCTATACTTGAGGATGACTTTTTAAAGGCTCTTATTTGCTTAATGTTTCGAAGGGAAAAACGGCTACTTCTACTTTCCGGTTATTTGAATGAAAATCAGATAGTCAAGCTTTTACTTTATATGCACCTCTATGTTTTGCTTCTTCCTTCAAATGCATACTTTTCATTTTGAAAACTGATTTTCTAAAACTTTAATTTGCAGATGCACAGTCGATAAGTGTATTTTCGGAAGTTAGTTTCATTCTTTCATTTTCTGTGCACTTGAGGTTTGCTTTTCTAAACCGGCTCTTGGTCAATTCATTCTTTAAAAGTACGGTAATAATTTCAGTACTCAATCGTACTCATGTATACATATCAGATATAAGCAATTATCATGTTTTCCTCCAAATAACGCAGATAAATAAACAGAAAGTTATTCTAGAAAGATTTGCCAATACAGTTTACACACGCATTCATCAATATCACTTAAAAACATTGAGGGTTCATCTTTGGATTATGGTAACTTGGCGATTTTTTGGTGAAACTCTGGCGACCAACCCTGCTACAGCAACCTGCTAATTTTTGTTTGGACGCCATTCTGTTTTCACGAAATAAAGGCATGGTTTTTTTTTTAAAACCTCAACATTTTTTTTCCAACAATCTGCTAGCCGAATTACGCTTATGCTAGAACTTTTATGGAACAAAAGTGCTTAATCATGACGAAGATTAGTTGCGAAATTGGGAGAAAGTGCAAAATAGCTCACTGCTTGCCACGTTTTTAAGAATTGCACATGACGGTATAATCCATGTACATGTCGACCTATTTTCACTTGAAAAAACATCCCAGAATTGCACAAAAATGGCATTCGCACACTCTTGACTTTATCCATGTACACTGCTAATGTCCTAGCTAGTAACCTTTATCGCCTTACCAAAATGTTACCAAAGTACCTGTTACCATATTCCAAAGATTAGCCAAAATAAGTTTAAGCACTGTTAAAACACAAATAAATATTCGTTCTTTAAAAGTACGGTAATAATTTCAGTACTCAATCGTACTCATGTATACATATCAGATATAAGCTATTATCATGTTTTCCTCCAAATAACGCACATAAATAGAAAGAACGTTATTCAAGAAAGATTTGATAACACAGTTTACACACGCATTCATCAATTTCCCTTCAAAACATTGAGTAATGTGCGATTTCTCACTATCGTATGCAACGAAACAAAATGGGTTGATCTTTACAATATGGTAACTGGTAGTTTGGCGACATTTTGGAGGCGATAAAGGTTACTACCTGGGACTTTGGTAATAATGTGAGCAGTACTCAGTTCCGATTACGCATTATTTTGTGTGAGGGAAATGAGAGATCATGGGATATGTCATGTGATATTAATGGACGAATTACGGTTCTTGAATCGGAAAAGGGGGGAAATCGGGAACAAATCTGGAAATTTTGTATTTGGTTTATTCTGTGTTGTGTGAAACAGTGTTCGTGAATTTTTGGATCCCATGGCCGTAACTAAAGAAAAGTTTATCGGACACGTAATCAAGATTCTGAAGAAGATTAGGTAAGTTAGTATTTTTAATTATTTTAGGATATTATTTTTATGCATTGTTCTAAATGTAAGGTGGAAAGGAATTTTGTATTATTGGGAAAATTGTTATAAGCAATGATTTAGTTCAAAGTAATTAGGATTGTAAGGTAATTTTTATTAATTTAATGTATGTGCTCATTTATATTTTAAGTAGTGTTTTTGAATTTAATTATATTTTAATGAAATGATAGTTATTTTGTGAATTTTATGTTTGTAGGAATTTGGTATACGTTTAAGTTGAAATAAACGTGCATGGAAATAATTTAAATATTTGATATTAAGTATTTGTAATGCTTGCGGTATGAATTCGTTGGTGACGTGTATAATGTAATAGATGATTTAGAGGTAAAAGTTTCTGGATATTTTATTTATTTTATATGTGGAAATGTTCATATTTGGAAAGGGTAAATACTTTTTCGCGATCAGGTAATTTCATATATGTTTCCTCATATGTCCTCCTCCGACCGATGGAATATTATCGTGTTTCAATACCTTTCCCCCGTTGTCGCATAGAAACGTGGATGCACTGGAATTACCGGAAAATTTAGAGGGATCCCGGTCCATCCCGCCACCCATGAAATATTTTCGCATGCTTGGTTGCAGAGCAATGTGGATATAGGGGAATGTTCCGAAATAAGAAATCATTGAAAATGAAACATTTTCGCTAATTATTGAAAAAACCAGTACAACCTTTTTTAAACGGCCGTTTCCATTCGAATAACAAAGCCACATTTTCTTCAATGCAGAAAAACCGCGACGTGCCAAGAAAATGGTAAAATATATACGAGTCACTAAAAGAATGTTGTGGATGGTGGTGTTTCAACGGTTCGTGACAGCATTTATATTCATGTGATATTTTATGTCAAAGTAAAATGTATCCATTTTACGAGTCAAAATGTTGGTGTGGATTAAGGAATACTGTTACGAGCAAAATGTTAAGATGGTCAAACGCGTTTCGAGTATCAGACTGAGCAGGTCTTGAGGTAAGAGATTATACTTATTTTTTTTTCATTTTGCCTACCTATCTTAACTATTATTCTATGTATTATATTTTGCATTCGTTAAATTTCCCAGGCGGTAAATCGAAGAAACAGGAAAGCTCTTCAGTGAGTTATAATAAAGGCAACCCGAAAAGAATGGGAAATAAAATATGTTTTATAATTTTTTAAGCAGAAAAAAAAGTGTCAAAAGCCCGGAGAAACTTGATAGTAGACTGACCTTATATTCGATGGCATTTTACTGTCTTACTGCTCCAGGTTATGGATTTCAATACATTCGATATTATAAGAGTACTTTGCTCATCAGCGTAAAAACGGTCTATCATGTAATATTCCATTAAGTGTTTAAGAAAATTTCCGAGGAAAAGTGTTATTTTATTAAATGTGTATTAATACAGTACATGGTCTGCAGAATTTGTAAGACCAAATTATAAAATAAATACGTAGCCGGTATTGAACTGTATATGGTGTAAGTCCGAAGATAATTATTTTTAATGATAAACCTAAAATGATAAAAAGAAATGAATTAGCAGGAGTGATAGCAAACGCAGTCTGGTAGACTGCGAGCTCAGCGAGAGCGTAGAAAAGCCTTAACAAACCCTTTTGGGCAACCGTTGTTGAAATCTGAATATCTTTAGAATTTTCGAAAGACAGCACCACCGGCTAGATTTTTTTTCCGTACACTGTTACGAAATGCTCGCTTTGCTATCTTTGAGTTTGTTAATCAAAAATCCATTAAAGCTTAAAATAATATGAAAATAGACAATAAAATGAATTTGATCAAAGTAGACCATATATCTTTACCACAGTTTTTACATTAGTTACAAAATTTACACAATTTTTGGGATAACTTCAATACAAAACAATTGTTTCGTACCTAATTATAAGCGCTAATGTGGCAGCGCGATAAAGAAAAGAATACTATTTTTTAAGTTACCATGGAAATCGCAGACGACTTTTTATTTTTAGATTTTGGATTCTAACGGTTTGACAGAATAGAGTTAAAATGTGTCGTGAGTGTTTTCAAAATGAAAGTAAATAAAGTTCTTTTAAAACACTGAAATTTTTTAACAAACGTCTAAAATCATCAGCAATTTCTGTGAGATTTTAGTAATGCGCGATTTTTTCAACTAAATATTACTGTGGAATTTTTGTTCACCCACACAGCGTTTTGGGATTTTCCTGAAAAAACTCCTTAATTTCACTTGTAATTCTGCCGAATAATTACTTTCAGATATAATATGAGTCTGGAGATTTCCTAAAATATGTGAATGCCTAAACATCTACGGAAAATATTACAACAAACATCTTTTTAATAAAGTGTTTCAGTGTGAGCTGAGCTTCTTACGTTTCTGCGCGTAGTTACCTAATTTCTTGTAATCATTAAAATAGTAAGTTTCATAATTTCCACGAAAGTACAATATATTTAAATACTGCTTTTTACATCTTAAACAACTCGTTGGAATGTGTAGACGAAACATAATATTATTTTCTGTATATCTACATTTTTAGGATAAATGCATAACTTCCCGGTTAATTTATATATGTAACACACATTTTATATTTGTATGTGTTTTTGAAGTTTTTTTCTTTCTTTTTGGCCCAAAGGGCGTTATCACAGAAGGGTTATTAATTTCGTTTCGGCATTTTGCATCGATTCTTTTTCTGCGTTGATTTAATTTTCAAACTGTTGCCACCAAATATTGACTATTACGCGAGAAATCACGGCATTTCTTTTAAATCATCGAGTTATTGTTTGCACTGTGGAAAAACAACGATACCTAAAGCCATAAAATTTTCAGTAACGTAGTCCTCCACCCGCACCTGGAAGACTGAATATTGAATTTCGAATTTGTTTTATTATCTATTCCACATTTTTTTTTTATATTTTAATTAATTTTTGATTAAGAAACTTAACGACAATTTTATTTGTTATGTGAAAATGCTATTTAATACAAGATTGCATATATCAGTTGATTTAAAAATATGACAGCTACGTATTTATTTTATGATTTGATAGAAAGTTTGCATTGGTATTTGCCAAATTACGAGATAGCCATTATTCAATTTACTCCTTGTATTCTTATTTTGTAATTGACTGCAAAATAACAGCCTTTATGATAATACTACGAGAATGCCAAATTACGAGATAGGCATAACTCAATTTACTCCTTGTATTCTTATTTTGTAATAGACTACAAATGAGCCATTACGAGAATACTACGAAAATGCCAAATTACGAGATAGCCATTACTCAATTTACTCCTTGTACTCTTATTTTGTAATAGACTACAAAATAAGAGCCATTACGAGAATACTACGAGAATACCAAATTACTAGACAGCTATTACACAATTTACTCCTTGTCTTCTTATTTTGTAATAGACTACAATATAAGAGCCATTACGAGAATACCACGAGAATGCAAAATTACGAGATAGCTATTACTCAATTCAGTCCTTGTATTCTTATTTTGTAATAGACTACAAAATAAGAGCCTTTACGAGAATGCAAATTATGAGATAGCCATTATTCAATTTACTCCTTGTATTCTTATTTTGTAATAGACTACAAAATAAAAAATACTACTAAAAATAAATTACTTATTTTGTAATAAACTACAAAATAAGAGCCATTACGAGAATACCACGAGAATGCCAAATTACGAGATAGCCATTGCTCAATTCAGTCCTTGAATTCTTATTTTGTAATAGACTACAAAACAAGAGCCATTACGAGAATACTACGAGAATGCCAAATTACGAGATAGCCATTACTCAATTTACTCCTTGTACTCTTATTTTGTAATAGACTACAAAATAAGAGCCATTACTAGAATACTACGAGAATACCAAATTCCGAGATAGCTATTACTCAATTTACTCCTTGTCTTCTTATTTTGTAACAGACTACAATATAAGAGCCATTACGAGAATGCAAAATTACGAGATAGCTATTACTGAATTCAGTCCTTTTATTCTTATTTTGTAATAGACTACAAAATAAGAGCCTTTACGAGAATGCCAAATTACGAGATAGCCATTATTCAATTTACTCCTTGTATTCTTATTTTGTACTAGACTGCAAAATAAGAGCCATTATGATAATACTACGAGAATGCCAAATTACGAGATAGGCATTACTCAATTTACTCCTTGTATTCTTATTTTGTAGTTACAATATAAGAACCATTACGAGAATACCACAAGCCAAATTACGATATAGCCACTACTAAATTTACTCCTTGAATTCTCATTTTGTAATAGACTACAAAATAAGAGCCATTACGAGAATACCAAATTACGAAATAGCCATTGCTCAATTCAGTCCTTGAATTCTTATTTTGTAATAGACTACAAAATAACAGCCATTACGAGAATGCCAAATTACAGGATAGCCATTACTCTATCCTTGAATTCTTATTTTATATATTACAAAATAAGAGCCATTACGAGAATACTATGAGAATGCCAAATTACGAAAATTACGAAATAGCCATTGCTCAATTGAGTCCTTGAATTCTTATTTTATATATTACAAAATAAGAGCCATTACGAGAATACTATGAGAATGCCAAATTACGAAATAGCCATTGCTCAATTGAGTCCTTGAATTCTTATTTTGTAATAGACAACAAAATAAGAGTCATTACAAGAATTCTACCATAATGCCAAATTACGAAATAGCCATTGCTCAATTGAGTCCTTGAATTCTTATTTTGTAATAGACTACAAAATAAGAGCCATTACGGAGAATACTACGAGAATGTTAAATTACGAGATAGCTATTACTCAATTTACTCCTTGTCTTCTTATTTTGTAATAGACTACAATATAAGAGCCATTACGAGAATACCACGAGAATGCCAAATTACGAGATAGCTATTACTCAATTCAGTCCTTGTATTCTTATTTTTTAAAAATAAGATACTTTACGAGAATGCCAAATTACGAGATAGCCATTATTCAATTTACTCCTTGTATTCTTATTTTGTAATTGACTGTAAAATAAGAGCCATTATGATAATACTACGAGAATGCCAAATAACGAGATAGGCATTACTCAATTTACTCCTTCTATTCTTATTTTGTAATAGGCTACAAAATAAGAGCCATTACGAGAATACCACGAGAATGCCAAATTACGAGATAGCCATTACTCGAATACCACGAGAATGCCAAATAACGAGATAGGCATTACTCAATTTACTCCTTCTATTCTTATTTTGTAATAGGCTACAAAATAAGAGCCATTACGAGAATACCACGAGAATGCCAAATTACGAGATAGCCATTACTCGAATACCACGAGAATGCCAAATTACGAGATAGCCATTATTCAATTTACTCCATGAATTTTTATTTTGTAATAGAGTACAAAATAAGAGCCATTACGAGAATACTACGAGAATGCCAAATTACGAGACAGCCATTACTAGAATACCACGAGAATGCCAAATTACGAGATAGCCATTATTCAATTTACTCCTTGAATTTTTATTTTGTAATAGACTTGCCCTTTTGTTCCTATTTTTCTTGTAGAGAACCTTCCATCGAGATTTTCATATTACAATATACAGAAAAATTAGAGAATTTCAGACATAATTTGATTAAAAGTATTTATTTATATATGTATAAAATTCGTAACAGTTTGGTAAATATTTATTAAGGAGTTAAATTGCATTATTTGTATACAGTAATAATTTGTATATCTATTTAGGTGCAATGTGAAAACGAATATTTATGTAGATAATACAATGTGTTTATCTATCTGTGATAGTGCAGTTCAAGAACTTTGAATTGTTTTGTTACTTAAACGCAGGTTGTAATATTTGGGGATGTAATTGTTAAATTTTTCGTTTGGTCTTAAGAATAACATTTTTCTGCTTGTTAATTTTCTGTATGATTATTGAGAACCGTATATATACGGCGGTCTTTATCATTATATTAATTGTAAAAGTGTAACATACTTTAAACTTCCGCAATAAATCTCCTAAATATATTGCTATAATTAAAACTAAATTCTGTTTGATCTGTTATTTTAAATTCTATTTGTATCGTATTTAAAAAAAAATAAATATTATGATTCTGTAAAACTTATAAATCAAAATATACGTCTCTTGGGTTAAACAGTCAAGCAGCAGCAGAATTGTTACACTTATGGCACTCAAAAGAACAGTTACATTTACGACACTCTAAAGAATACTTCTGCCTAAGCCATTGTAATGAAACATAAGACACTAAAAATTGACAATCGAGATCACACTCAACAAACCACTTTAGGTATTAAAGGTAAAAAGTATGGAAACATATTTTCACATAAATTAAACTTTTAATACATACAATTGTTTCTCCATTTGAAAATGCAATTTAGTGTTAATATATATTAAAATTTTGATCTCATTAGCTCCTTTTCAAACTTAACAAACATAGCAAAATTTTTAAGTTCTATGTGCACCTGAAACGAAAATGCTTAGAAACGTATCAGTATGAATGAAATCAGTTCATTCTTTCAAAGCAGCGAACGATTCGTAGATAATTTTTTGTTGCCAAATCGGGAAACAAAAACTTCAGGCTAATACGTATACGTACGACATCGAGATTTGAATTTAATGTAATATAACAGCTTTTCCTTATAAAGAAATTTGGCAATAACATATGGTATCAATCATCCTAACATGAGACAAAAAAGCTGCCAACAGCAAATACTTATTTAAAATCCCGACATTAACGAAATACGTTTTTGACAAACAATGACGTCACACGCAATCGCGTGCTTTTTTTTTCAATGTCAGAATATGATCTTATATAATAATAATATATTTAATGATTGACAATGCTATTTTTATTTCATATTTTGCAAAACTTACGAATTTTTAGTAAGAAACTCTACAATTTGCAAGGAGGCAGTGGCAACACTTTTCGAAGTAAAGCAGATTTTTATCTCCAGGGCTCGAAACTGTTGCCACTCGGAAAAATTGAATTCGAAAATTGGTGTTTTTCGAGATTTTAATTAATACCTCGGCTGATTAAAGACGTAGGAAGAAGTAAATGATCGAAATGTTTTCCCGAAAATTTTTGGAATCCCGGGGTACCTCTCCCGAAACTCCCCGCCGTCCCAGAGGAGATAACCCCCCCCCCCAAAAAAAAAAAAAAGAAAACAGATTTTAAATACACAGCGGCAGCCTTTTTAATAAATGACATTTATTTGTATTTTTTGCTAAGAATTATCCAGCTTAAAGCATTTCTTTATTTATGAACTGAAAGACAAACTGTAATAAATGCTGTGAGTATGATATGTATATCGACTACATTGTTGGTTTGGATTAAAAAATGGAAAATTGAAAAAAAAATAAGAAATTTATTCACCCTTCCGTTTAAGCTAGGTATTATGTAAAACTAGGAAACTGTAAAAACGATTTTGTAATAGTTATTCAAAATTAAGAAACTTTTATTTACTTAAAGAGGCACAAGGTCGTTCTGGATAGGGTCAGAGAGGTAAGAGTGCTTTATAGTGTAACATTTATTTATTAGCAGGTTCAAGTTAGACACGGACATTACATTTAACTTTAATAAAATTACAGAGCAGGAGTCTGAAACAACCTATCAGGTTAAACATTTGGCTTTTTCCTTAAGTCCTTCTCTTCCTACTTACCAGAGGGCACCCTTGTTGTTGGAATTAGTCCAACAGTATTAGCAGCAGAGTTTATATTAAATGATTGGTTACAATGTGAAAATATTCGTGTCCAATTTAATGCGCTCTCTAATTTTACGTCTTAGGAGTATGAATAAAAAGCATGAGTGAAATTCGAAGTAACATGGCTGCTAAATTTCTGTAACTGCAGCATATTCGTCATATTTGTCTTCCATTATATCTTCATGCACATCATCGAATTCTGTTGCATTTTCACTGTAATTTTACTCTGATTCATAAATATTGTATAATCATCTTTCGCTCCTCCTATATTGTTAGATGTACTACATATTTAACATCGGTATCTACCTTCTTTTAAAAGTAATCGTCTGTACTATTAAAAGCTATGCACGTTTGTTTGCTTGCTTGTTTGTGGCATTATCTCCTCCGGACGGCGGGGAGTTGAATTGCGAGAGAACTACTCTCGGATTACAAAAAAAAAATCGGGGCAAGCCAGTTCGACTATTCTCATCTTCGTACGACTTTAATTAGCAGAGATGTTTTCATTTCCTTGTACGAAGTAAAAAGGAAGTATTGTAATCGCGAAAAATTTCGGGTATCATATTTCAACGAAAATACCGATTTTGATCGCTATCCAATGCAATTTAATGATGTTTTTGCGTGACATCCACAAGCGAGGACAGAATAAAGGACTCTTTCCCCCCCAAAAAAAAATTATAAAACTGATTTAAAATGAATTCTGAAGAGTGCATACGTATCTCGCATAACTCTAAAACGAGTAGCCTCAGAGCGGTGAAATTTTGTACGTAGGACTGTTATAACATGTAGATGTGCACCTCGAATTTTGGTTGCAATCGGCCGCACCAAAAGTATATAAATATATGTATATATATACTCTGTTACCCGGCTCAGTGATCTCAGTTTCTTTATTCTTATATATTTGTAAATTGCGCATCTTTTGCTTTAAAAATGATAGAATTATGTTGTTTTTATCTTCCTGTTAAGGGTTTTTATGCATTTAGTAAATCTGCATGCAATATCTGTGGAGTTATCAATCAACAATTTAAAAGTTGTTTAAGTTCAGCTAAGCCTAATTTTTTAACTATAGCAGCCATATTTATTTACATTTAAAACTTAGCAGAATAGTGGACTTGTTGCCAATCTAGATAAACTAAGCTTCGAAACAATAAAGTAACATCACCTTTTATTATTGCGAATTAAATCATGCTTAATAAATTCTGGAATTTATTCGAGGAAATAAGTGTTTCATATTTACTTCGTAATTTTTAATAAAGATATTTCGAGTATTTATGTATTTCTGCCTTGTGGGGAAGTGAGAACTGAATTAATTGAATGAGAAATACCGAATCGTCTGTGAACAACTGTTTCTTTTTTGTTTTGTTTGCTTAATTTCATTTACACATCGTTTTAGATTTATTATGGTATTTGAATAGAACATGTGGCAACGATTTGATTATTCTTCAAATGATATAAATTTATATGTATTCTGAATTATAATATGGACGAAATGTAACGCTGTTAAGTGTACCTAGCGCCAGAGTGTCGCAATGGTAAACAAATATAGTGAATTTTAAAGAGTGCGGTTATTCTATTGTGGTTTATGCACTATCGACGAAGTAAATTTAATTCAATCCAATTTGAAATACAAGAACAAATGCGTATAATTTAATATTCCGTGCAAGGAAGTCATGTGGTGTACACATCAGATTTTTTAAAAGCTGTGAAAACGACAATTTTCGCCCTCATTTTTCCGAGTGGCAACAGTCTTCCACGATGGAGATAAAAATCTGCTTTACTTCGAGAAGTGTCGCCATTGCTCGCTTTCACATCGTAGAGGTTGTTAATAAAAAATTTGTAAGTTTTACAAAATATGAAATAAAAATAACATTGCCAAGCATTAAGCATATTAGTATTATTATAGAAGGTCATATTCGGACGCTAAAGAAAGCAAGCGATTGCATGTGACTCTACTGTATGTCGAAAATTGTTCGCTAATGTTAGCATTTTAAATAAATAGCTACTGTTCACAACTTTTTGTTTCCGGTTAGTACAATTGAAACGATATATTATTGCCACGTTAGTGCTTCGTTAATTCTGAGAAAATGTTGTCGTATTACATTAAATTTAAATCATGAGGTCATACGTATTAACTTGGTGTCAAAAGTTTTTGTTTCCTGTTCCAGCAATAAAAAAAAATATATTTATGAATTTAATTGTTGCTCGGAAAGAATGAACTAATTTCTTTAATATTGAAATGTTTTCATACATTTGCTTTTCACATGTACGTAGAACTTGAAAATTCTGCTTTGGTTGCAACCTGCTAATAGGCTTTAATTTTGTACCTTCTGTTAAGCAGATTTTACGTGACCTGCTGTTTTTATATAAACTAAATTTTTCGTTTCACATCAACTGTTTCATTTCCTATCACATCAAGCATTACTGGAGTTTATAAAAAATTAAAAATGTAGTTTGAAATTATAGTTCCACTTTAAGCCTCGGTGCGCTTTATAGGCGAAATGTACTATGCGTTTAAATAAAAAAATAATTTATTTTTATCCTATTTTTTCATCACAATTTATGATTCAAGACACCCAAGTCAAATATCTACAGAGGCTGTTCGGACATTTTTTAGACGATTTCGGTAAGCGGTAATAAAAGATTGTTTGCTGCAAAGATGTAATTGCAATTGTACTACGTTTTTAAAAGTCAAAATTATCGTCTGTGGCTTCAAAGTTTTGTTTTTATTCAAAATGGCGAATTTAACAAAGCAGTGGTTCGAAGGCTACATTGACGCTCTTTCCGAAGAGAAATATGCATACTCCGTTATCCCAAAACGGTACGTTCATTTAACAATAGACGGGAGGGAAATTGGTTTTCGTTTTCACGTCTACGAAACATTTTGCAGCGATGGACAGAATTAAAAGAAATATATTTCGATTTGTTTTCATCGCGATGTGGAAGACAAGTTACCAGCTACTCTTGTTTGTGCAGTTTGAACGTGAATGGAGAATGAAGGATATAAAACGCGAATTTGCGGGCTGCGGAGTTACTAGCGCTGAATTGTTTTACGCAGTTAAAGTAAAGGAAACTTATTCGAAAATAGTTTCTGAGCGACGGTACTTTACCCGGTACTGCGACGGAGGAAAGCAACCAGAAATTCAACCACGCCCAGCTGGCGAAATTTGCAGAATCGAGAAGAATTACGGACGTGCAGATTTTAATGTGGGAATATGCGCATTTAGCGCACAGAGACTGCGATAGAACCGACGAAAATTCGAAACAGCACGACGAAGACCACATTGAGCAGATGGAAAATGCTAGGAAATTTCTGCACCTCCCTGACAGAAAAAGAACTGCAAGAAACGCCGGTGACGTGACTCGAGCAGCCATTTACGCGGAATTAAACAGAATACCCAACATTAAATACATTGAAAATGAATCGCTGATTCTAGGCGAGACTTGTGGAACAAGCGAACTTTCAGGCTCTAGTTGGGCAGGCCAGTTTTCACCTGTTTAACGTCGTTGGTTTCCACAAGTTTAAGTGCACGGCAGTGATTCTTCTGAGCCTTTTTATTCACGCCCATCCAAAACGAAGATACGTATGTTTAAAAGGACCATACAATTCGGGCAAGACCACGTTTGCTTATGCGTGGTGCTCGTTCCTCAACGGAACTGTTTTATCGGTGAACATAGACCCTAGCCGTGATACATAATATTTATGTATATGTAACATATATATTTTTATATATCATCTTATTCATTTTTATGAATTTATAGAATGAATGATGCACACTTTTTCTGAAGAATTTAACCAAATACACCTCGGAAAAAATTTTGAAGAACCGATAGTCACTTTGCATTTAATGCGCGGAAAACTCCAATGTGAACACCCATCTTGAATATTTGATGACACACGCGTAAAGACACCATTAGAATGTTTCTGAAGAAGTACACACTTTTCACTAATTACATGCTTATCAAAATAGCACATAGGTAATTTCAAAGACCATTTCAATATCCTATTTGTAGGATGTTTAATATTCGTAAGCCAGACTAAAGCAGCATGATCAATATGTACAATAAAATGATTACCATGTAAATAATAATAAAATTTATCTATTGCATTAATAGCTAAACATTCTAGCTCAGTAATATCATAAATTTGTGCAAAAGATCTTAATTTTCTAGAATGGAAAGCATTTGGATGTAGATTACCATCAGGATGTTCTTGTTTTAAAACTGCATCAACAGATTCTTTATAGATGCATCTACAAATACATGACATGGATGTTTTAAATTAAACAAAGCTAAAATAGGTCTTGAAATGAATGCATCTTTTAACTTTTGAAAAGCTATTTGACATTCAGTAGTCCATTTATAAGGAGAATCATTTTTTGAACTAAATTCTGTATCCGTTGACTGATCTAAGACAGCATCAATTCTAAGAATAGGCTCAGAATCTGTTTCAGTAATTTGGTTGAGTTTTCGACAGTCAATACGCAATCTAGTTCCTGCTTGAACAATTTTTGCATTTGGTCATCAACAATTTCACTATTTGTAGCATAATTATCAAATTGTTTAGTACTTACACTATTTTTGCACACAAAATTATTTTGAAAACGTTTATTTGATAGTAATAATATCTAATAATATGTCCTTTATTTTCAAAATACATTTAATTGAGAGATTCATTTATTTAAGATTCAACTGCAATTTATATATTTCGCTACTTATCATATGTCATTCGCTAAATATTTATCGTTAATAGAACTATGTAAATAATTGAAGAAGTATAATATGAATATATAAATGAATATTATACATATGAACATATAAATATGAATTCAAATAAAAAATTGAAAAGTATATTTCAAATGTTTTTGTAATACATAAATATATCATATAAAATTGTATCTATCATGACATATGTATGAAATTATACATTTTGATATGAATAGAGATGTTTAATTGAAAATGTTAAACCTTTAATGAATTATCATTTATTCTTAGTTGATGTTGTATTTATGTAATGTTTGATAATGTTGAAATTTATTGATTTTATTATTGCGGTAAGTGTATCTGTATAAGCGCACCATGTTTTCTGAAATATGTTTACCAAAACTATTTCAACGTAAGGTGAATGACAGGTAGTAAACATTTTTAAAAATAAAGTAAAAAATGCTATAAATATTTTGTTATTATTTCGAACGTTTTGTGGTTGTATTCACGTTTATTAAAAGAAAAATAATAATACCATTCCAGATCTACATTTTCAGTACTTTGAAAAATCCATGACACCAATTTCCTTTCAACGCTGGTGGTGCAAAAATTAAGGACGAGACGGCTTTTTCAATATAACGTTGTGCAAATGCTTTCCATAGCAACAAAAATAATACCATAACATCCACAAGATGTAAGAACACGGGTAATGTAAGCAAAACGACCCAAAAAAGAAATCAAAATGATAGAAAGAAACAGCACGGAGCACAATGCAACACAAAGTCGAAACATCCGTGTGACAGGTGTCCAGCAAGAAACATGCCCTTAGCATGAAGTGTACGTGTCTACAATCGCAACTCAGACTAAACCTGCTCTCACCCGTAAAGATTTCTCGACCCCATTAATTTTTTAATCTGTCCAAAACTTCCCCGACGAGCAGGCGTTAATGGTATACACCTTACGGATCGTCGTACAAACAGACCACCATTGTGCAGCCTCCTGGCCATGGTAACACGCTTGTTGCATATGTCTTGAGACTTTCCCGATAAATTCCATTTCATGGAATATGTGTATGCACTTAATAGTTAAAAAATATGAAGCAATAAATATGAAGCAAAATAAAATTAAAATAGCAAATTTTTATGAGAATTTTATTTCTGCAGAATGCCTGAAAGTCTATATTAAATTTGCCAAACCAAACCAAAGAGGAAAAATCATTTAAAATATAGCCTATTATGCCTCCTTTAAAAAAATCTACTTATTTACAATCAGTTTAAATTTTTTTTAAATAACATTTTTTCGTGCATAAAGACGACAGCAGCTGATCCGTGCTTGCATGTACCACACATGCGTGGAACTCCTGATTAGTCTCTCAGTCCGCTCTACGTTCTTCGTTCCACTGATAAGCTAATTTTTCAATTTCGTCCTTAAATTTTTCACACCAGTGCACAAGTTGAACTGTTTTACTAGAAACCAGTATATTATTTAAGAATATATTATAATATAAATTTATTTTTTCCCTTATTCTGTAAATTATCAGAAAATGAACCTGTTTATTATGGATTACATGCTGATTCTGATATTTTGTCTTAAATTGCCCAAATATCTTTAATGGTTTATAGACGCTTTTATTTGTGATCTATGAAGTGAAAACGCATCAGTAGGTAAGATTCTTTATTGGACTCTTACCCACCGATGCGTTTTCACTTCATAAATCACAAATAAAAGCGTCTATAAACCTTTTTTATTTATTATAAATCATAAAGGAATAAATTATTTTAAATTATATTCAGCAGTCTTATAAATTTTTTATGCAATTATATGTAATAGTTAAATATACAATCGATTTTGTTTCAGAAATATTGAACGCTTGACGCATGATTTATTCATTGCTTACATGTCATGAATGTGTTAATTCTGTTTTTGTCACGATATAAAAATTGTGTTTATTCAATATCCAATTGTTTTCATATAAATAAATTTTTTATTTCATTATTGTAATTGTGTTGTCTTCAGTTTTTACTCTAAAAGATTTCATACATATATTTAATATTTAGTTAATTTTTATTAGAGATGAATTTAATTGCTGATCAGCATTTTTAATTTCATCCTGTCAAAAAATAAAACTTTCCTTCTGTGATAGGGTTTTCACGACATTTTCATTTCCTGTTTTAACAGTGTATTTTTAAAAATTTCTAGATATTCATGCATTCAAAATCAAAGCATAATGGCAGATATTAATTTTATGACATATACAATTTCGAAAATAATAAACCGTATCTTTAAAATATTCTGCAGTTCAGGAGATTTAAACTTGTAACTCCAAAATTAATTCTAAAACATATAAATCGAAATAACGCAAATTTTAACGTAATAAATTTAGTAGTTTAATAAATTTTAGCGTAATAAAATTTAAATGTATAAATTGAAGATTAATTCTAAACAGAGAATTGTATAATTAATCAACCGCGCATGTATATAATGACTTCATGAATTATATCCTCAACCATAGTTAGTTTAGCAATGGACAGTTTTCCTGCCTGTAGCTTTGTAATGCAGTGAAACACATTTACAGTAAATAGAATTCTTTCTAGCCAATTGCTCGTCCTTTTATTACTACCTACATACTGCTCAGAGTGTTCACACATTTTTGGAACCACTTTGAAAAGATTTATATATAAACAAACGAAGAATTTCATTTTCCAATATTCAGTCATAAACCTTTGTATCATTCTTTGGATGAACTGTCATATTATATCTTGATTTCCGGGATAAATATAATAATATAATGCATTAAAATGTAGATATATCTGTTTTATATTAACAGGAACTTCATAAACATGTTAGCTAAGAATTTTATTTTTGCATAACAAAATGTTTTGCCAAGTGAACGGAGAATACCTACCCTCTACCAACTCACAATAAACTTCCCCTCAACATGCAGTTACGTAAGAAAAGTAGCTTTTTCTATTCAGAATAATTGGGGGGAACAAATGCCTCATGGCCTTGTAGGGACGAGTCGAAAATGAAAAACAAAGTCGGGAGTGCTCATGTTATTCTAATTTCAGAATATGAAGAAAAAATATTGAAAAGCCACCTGCATGAATATAACAGCATGTTCGGAGGAGAGCTGATGCTATAAAACGAGCAATTAGCTGGGCAACATAGCGAAACGTGAACCTAATCAGCATTTACTCAGAGAATTACCATTTGCCGACTTTAAGATAGCTTAAACCTTCAAGAAGTTGTAAGCATATTTACTAGTTTATATTTTCTTTTAAACCTTGTTAATTTCAATAATCAATGCTATCAGGTAATTTTTAGAACCCTTTTAAGAATTATAAGGGTTTAAAAAAGTGAGAATAATTTAAATTTCTCTTTCTGACTGTGATATATCTAAACGTAAGTAATCACAAGTTGTGTCATATATTAAACAGATATGATATTAACTTATAATATAATTAACTGTTTGTGTTTACATATTTGTTCTATGATAATCATTACACAGGGGTTATAATATTTCTAATTTTATCTGCTAAAAGTGATTGAATTTAATGTGAGTCCGGAAACGATAACGATGTTATTTTCTCTTGACATGACTTTTGTTATTTTTCTGTTGAGATTTACATATTCATAATTTCTGTAGAACACTTAATTCTGCCGTTTAATTAAAATTGATTGAGTGAAAGATTCAACTTGATAAATTTTAAAGATACAGGAATGATGAAAAGTGCCAATACATTGCAAAGTAAAGGAGACTGTTTTAACTGTCTTTGAAACCACATTGCACTTCGTTACCATATAGGAAAACCATGACTCCTCTATACAGTCAAAGCATTCAACTGCGGAAATGCAATTCGGCCATCGTTCCGCAGCTTTAGCGTCTTAGCCACTAGTCGGCAAATTTTCATTCGCTTTTCAGCATCATTGAACATATCTGATCACACAAAATGTATGCAAAAATGGTAGTTGGTCTATTAAAAAAAATCTGATGTGTACAAGACATGACTTCCTTATACGGAATATTCAATTATACGCATTTTTTCTTGCATTTTGTTTAAACTTATTGGATTGAATTAAATCTACTTCGCCGACAGCGCATAAACCACAATAGAATAAATGCATTCTTTAAAATTCACTCTATTTGTTTGTAGAGTTGCGCGCCCCCAACTTGCACGCAACCAAGAGGTTTACCATAGCGACACTCTGGCGCTAGGTTCACTTAACAGTTCATATTAAAACTCAGAATGCACAAAATTTATATCATTTAAAGAATTATCTAATCGTTGCCACAGGTTCTATTCAAATACTATAATAAACCTAGAACGATGTATAAAAGAAATTAAGCAAACAAAACAAAAAAGAAACAGTTTTTCACAGACGATTCAGTATTTCTCATTCAATTAATTCAGTTCTCACTTCGCGACAAGGCAAAAATACATAAAATATCTGCATTAAAAATTACGAAGTAAATCTTAAACACATATTTCCTCGAAAATATTCCAGAAAGGATTAAGCATGATTTAATTCGCAATAATAAATGAAGGCTTTATCTTTGTTGTTGCGAATTGCATACAGATTTACTGAAGGCATAAAAACCTTAACCGGAAGATAAGAACAACATAATTCAATCATTTGTAAAGCAAAAAATGTTGCAAATTTACAAACATATAAGAGCAAAGAAACTGAGATCACTGAGCCGGGTAACAGAGTGGATATATATATAAATATATTTATATACGATTGGCGCAGCCAATCGCAAGCAAAATACGAGGTGCACATCTACATGTTGTAGTCCTATATACAAAATTTCAATGTTCTGAGGCTACTCGTTTTTGAGTTATGCGAGATACGTACGTACACAAGCTACGAAAAATTCTCTTCAGAATTCATTTTAAAGCAGTTTTATAATTTTTTTTGGAGGAAAAGAGTCTTTTATTCTGTCCTTACGTACAGATATAAAGCAAAATCATCGTTAAATTGCATTCGAAAGCTGTCAAAATGGATATTTTCGTTGAAATATGCTGCCTGAAACTTTTTGCGATTACAATGCTTCCTTTTTACTTTGCACAAGGAAGTAAAAATCCAAGTAAAAATGTGCGCATTACATGAAATACATCAAATACAGATGACTTCCATGTACAGCCTATTAAATTATGCACATTTTTGCTGCATTTCATTTATTTCCACTTTATTTCCACGAATTTCATTAGACATACATTTCTCGTTCAATTAATTCGGTTCTCGCCTCGCGGCAAGTCAAATCATCTTCATTAAAAATTGTAAAATACAGAAAACATAAAACATCAAATACAGTTAAAAGAAACAGTTTTTACAATTAAAATTAGAGTTTCAGAGCGGAAACAAGCAATTCGGCCAGCGGACAAGAAGGCAGATTATTCGGTGCACCAAACTGAAAGTTTACTTTTAGTCAAACTCAGCAAAAAGACACTGAAGTCCAGAAACTGACTTAATTCTTTATTCTACTTTCTTCTGATTAATCTGGAATGAAAATGCTACACATGGATTTATGTCATGTAGGTAATGTATCAAGATGGCACTCATATGTATGTGTGCTTAATAGTGATAATATTGTTTTGTGAAATTCAGTAATTTTATTTCATGTATACATTATTCTTGATAAAGAACTATATCAGTATCTCACGTTGCCAGCCATAACATTTTGTACACATGTCATTCTGATAAATGTTGTATGTGTGTAAAAATGTCTACCTGCTGTATATTTAAGTGATGCATTTAATAAGCTTGTTTTTTTGCCTAACTTTAAATGCATATACGTATATCTAAAATTGTGTATATTCCTCATTCTACTTAGCATTGTGGGCACGTATGATGGATATATTATTTATATTCAGCCATTGCAAGTTTTCAAATTTTATCCTTGATATACAGAACTGAACGTTTTCTTAAGTATATATTGTGATTATGAGAGTTATTATTTTTTGTGTGCTGTTAAAATATATTTTAGGATGTCTGTGTCTCTTTTATTTATAATAAACAGATTGATTTGATCAATAGCTTTATCAAAAATTTCATTATTTTCATTTCAAAAATTGAAGTTTCTCTAACACTGAAAATGTAAATTGCTGCAATGCACTTAATTCAATTACTAGTTTCTTAATGTTAACACCAATGAAATTTAGAATGCAAATGAAAGTGAAGAGAAACACACCTGTGTAATATTAAAATTAGTCAAAAAGGCAACTTTGGGTTTGAGTTTCATTCAAAATCTATGCCACAGTAAGACTTTTTTTTTCTTTTTTGGCCTAATAATTTTAGAATGTCTTTGAATATCTGCAATGCAAATACTGCACAGAGATCAAAATCTGCATTATTTAAACTTTTATTGTTTAAGATTTCCTAAAAACAGTTATTTAATAATTTAAAAATTCTTCAGTATGTAAAATTTAATCTCTTTAAGTAATATTTTTACTCCAATGCCGTGAAAAGAGATATACAAATTTTAGATCACGGTGTATTACTATGTTAATTACATCTTTGATAGGGGATACTAAATTATTTTTTGGCTCAGTACAACCGATAGAAATATTTTGAAAACTTTTCACTGAAATAGTACATGATCTGAAGCTATCTGTTAACTTCTTACTATATAAATAATTAAAAAATAAGGTGTATACTCTGAATTACCTTTAAATTATAATAAATAGTTGTAATGCGTACATTCCAGAATAGCGTATGTCTATATAAAATTATTGTACATTTTATATCCGTGTGCTTACTTTGATGCTTCATTACGATTAAACTATTTTTACGATTAGCGACTCTTCACCATAATCTCCAATGGGCAATTTTTTTTGCACACAGTTGGGGTAATTTTTTCCCACCACAGTTGGGGCAATTTTTCCCCACCCCAGTTGGGGCAATTTTTCCCCACCCCAGTTGGGGCAATTTTTCCCCACCCCAGTTGGGGCAATTTTTCCCCACCCCAGTTGGGGCAATTTTTTCCCACCCCAGTTGGGGCAATTTTTTCCCACCCCAGTTGGGGCAATTTTTTTCCCACACCAGTTGGGGCAATTTTTTTCCCACACCAGTTGGGGCAATTTTTTTCCCACACCAGTTGGGGCAATTTTTTTCCCACACCAGTTGGGGCAATTTTTTTCCCACACCAGTTGGGGCAATTTTTTTCCACCCCAGTTGGGGCAATTTTTTTTCCATCCCAGTTGGAGTAATTTTTTTGCACTCAGTTGGAGCAATTATTTACGCATACCATCCTTCCGTTAGGCATACATCCTTTGAACACGTAAAAAATATTATAATAACTAAACTCGCTTGGTCTCCTGGAATAGGCATTGCAGTCAATTAGTTTGTATCCCGAAATGCCGGAATAGCAGTAAACTGGGGAAAATAAAGGGTAATTGTACCCTTCTTATCTGTGTCATATCTTCTACAGTTTCAAAGAACATAGTTTAAAGTAAACTCATTGTTCTACTCGGAACACTCACATGTGTGCCAAATCAATTAGGCGAAATAGTAGTTCTGATAAATGTTTTAATAGGAACTGGCAGCGGGAATACAACACTGGTGTTAATATTAGTGGCGTCACTTAAAAATTAAGGCTGTGTAGAAATGTGAATACCTATTTTTGTAAAAAAGCAACTAGAACTTACTTAGTATGTATGGCGTTCACTCATAGCGGGAGCGCAACTATGGCAACGCGAACCTGAGACCGGTGATGTGAGAGCAATTGTATGGCGAGTTTTCCAAATCTTATGTGTAGACGGTGGCTTTCTTGTTATTTTGATAGTCAAGAGCGCACAATTTCAGCCAGATCGGAATAAAAGTGTACATTTGTACAAATTACACAACAAAGAAAAACGGGCACCGATTTTTATATGTACAGATGATTCTAATAAATTCGGTTAGTGTTATTTCATAGGTTCAGATAATTTATATGAATTTCGGCTTTTTTCTAAATCGCTTAGTTTGTGAAAAATATAAGAATTAATTTGAAAGGAAAATTAAAATTCCTGCGCTTTGTTGAATGAGAAAAATCTGCTGCGTGGTCGGCGTAAATATTTAATTTGGCTAGTGGCAATGCATTTCTTTTAAATAACTTGTTTGCTAAAGTTGGGTGACAAATATATTGCGATTTGCAAGAGACTTCTTTTATACCCCCGAGCTAAATGATTACATTTGAAAAATAAATATTATCTTATGCTTTGCAGAATGCTTTACGGATGACCGGAAACACACGTCCTTATTTTTGTTTTATTATTCATTTAGCTAAAATGACAGTGCAATTACTGCTAATTTCATTAACATACAAGTAATCCAACCCCATTTATGCTGTTTTATATGCTTATATATTTTCTGTAAAAATGCGTTTCTTTGCGTTTCTAAAAGCGGGCTGTAAACATAAATGTTTGGGAAACACAGCTTTAGGGCCCGATTCATGACGTTTCTAACCACAGCGTTAAGTGATTTTTACGGAATCACGTGGTACTCTGACATAACAAGTAGTTAAATCGCAAGTATTGGTATTCTCATCAAAGCTAGCGTTAAATTTGACCGTTAAATTGATGAGACGGATGTTAATGTAAGGACAGATCTGACCCTTCTTGTTAAATAAACAGATGATTATATTTCCGGCAATAAACATGGCGGAAGGTTTTGCGTCAGTTTTAGCTGAAGCGTATGTCATCGAAGCAATGCGTTCGATTTACATACAATATAGACAATGGATAATTAATTATTGTCAAGATTAATGAATTCCGGGCCCAGGAGAGTGTTGTTGGTGAGGTAAGTTCAGCTTCGTATTTTTTCATAGAATGTTAGAAAAATTACTCTTCGTATTTCTTCAGTATGTGTATTTTTATTTCACTGTCACTTATTGACGATCAACTGATTGTATAAATACAAAATGAATTGCGGAATGTGCATGTGTTTGTGCAGTAAAATTATCGCCAATACTTTTTGTGATGTTTCTTTTATTATCGCATAGTTTATGCCGTTTGTAAAATTGTATCCTAAATTTCATGTAAACTTTGTGCTGAGTTATCACATGAAATTCAGTAATTATATTTCATGTATACATTATTCTTGATAAAGAACTATATCAGTATCTCACCTTGCCAGCCATAAAATTTTGTACACATGTCATTCTGATAAATGTTGTATGTGTGTAAAAATGTCTACCTGCTGTATATTTAAGTGATGCATTTAATAAGCTTGTTTTTTTTTGCCTAACTTTAAATGCGTATACTATTGACACTCTTATTTTGCAGAAGCTCCGTTTAAAACGCGATGAGTGCAAATTTCTCGCAGGCAATTCCTGCAGTCTGTAATTTTTTTTATCCACCGTATTCAGCAGACAATATCATGTCCACTAATACACAATTTTATTGGTGGCAAGGCACTATAACTTTCAAAATAATCACCTACCGGTAATAACTACCGGTTACTCATCTGTAGAAAGCAGGTCCCAAATTTTACTCATTTTATAAATGCAAAAAATATGTATATAATAATAATAAAAGTTAATTTATATCCTTGTTCATAAAAACCTAACGGGGCATGTAGAGAATTAACTGGAGTTACAAGAGAAAAAAGCGACATGTTTATATCATGCATATCCATAATTGGCGCTAAATCGCACTGCATGGCGACTAATGTATTGTCGACAGGATAATGCGTAAGTACGAAACAAATTAATTCTGTCTTGGTAACATCTTTGGTGAGTGACTCTTAATTTAAAAACGGTATTCTAGTAAAAAATTCATTTTAAGAAACATTCAAAGTAACGCCCATTCGGCAAGAAATTGCTAAATATTATCGAAATTTTCCTAACAAGGTATATCTTGATTTGTCCTCCAAGTCATTATACAACTGCAATGCGCATTCGTACAACACTCGATATGTTTCAAGCTAGTTAAAAGCATAAAATTCAAAAATAATCCAGAAATTGGAAATTATACAAAGCACACTATAAATATACAGGGTGATTATAATTAAAGTTTAAGTTTCAAAACGCTATAAAAAAAGAACCACTCATGAAAATGACGTCAAATTTGAAAGGAATGTTATTGAAGAAGGCGGAAAGCGTATGGCAGAAGAAAAAAATTAGTTTCAAAAGTTAGCAACAGATGGCGCTGCAAGCGGAAGAAGACGTAAATTAAAATATCAGTTAAATTTCAGTGTTATAAAGCCGCCAGGTACCAAGCTGTTCCTCTTCACCTCATTCTCTTAACTCCTACCACGTCAGACTTCCTACCGTCATTTGCCTACTGGGCTCTCCTTATGAGCTGGAAACAGCGCGCTTCGCGCGCTTCTCCAGCCATACTTGTTCGGATCGGCTGTTCCTCATTTCGCGTCTTAGACGTTCGCCATGGGTGTTTCACTGCAGGACCGCGCTCTGCTGGTAAAGCTGTATTACAAGAATGATGATTGTGCAAGAGTAGCTCTGCAAAAATTCAGGACACTGAAGGGTATAAAAGAAGGCGTTGGTCCAATGAGTGTCGTAGGTCTAAAGAAAATGATGCAAAAATTTGAAACGACAGGTTCGTTTGATGTGCAATCTGGTAGAGGGAGAAAGCGAGTGCATTCGACGGTAGTTGAAGAAGTGGCCACAGCATTACAGGAGGGGTCGGCCGGTGGTGTGCAACCGTGCAGTGCACGAGGAATTGCCCGAACATTGGACAGGACTACGAGCACGGTGCTGAAAATTGTACGAAACATTCTGCAATGCTATCCGTACAAAATTGGCCATGTGCAGGAGTTGCTTCCGTCTGACCTGACAGCTAGGGAGACGTTTGCGTTAGAATTCCTGGCTCGCATGGAAGTGGATAATGAATGGCCGTGGAAAATTTTGTGGACAGATGAAGCCCATTTCCATCTGACAGGATACGTGAATACCCAGAATTGTCAAATATGGGCAACAGAAAATCCATTGGCAACGCACCCCGTACCACTTCATCCTGAAAAGGTCACGGTATGGTGTGGCTTTACGGCATCATTCATCCTACAACCATATTTTTTCGAGCAGACGGGTGCTTCCGGTCCTGTTACCGCAACCGTCACTGGTCAGAGGTATGCGTCTCTTTTGCGCAACCACGTGGATGTGTGGATGAAATCATTTTTATGCAAGATGGCGCTCCTCCGCACATTGCACATCCCGTGAAGCAGTTGCTGAGGCTCCATTTCGGAAATGCTCGAATTATCAGCCGTCATTTCCCTACAAGCTGGCCGTTCCGATCGCCTGATCTTACTCCGTGTGATTTCTGGCTGTGGGGATATCTGAAGGATGTTGTGTTCCGCGCTCCAATTGCAAATTTAGCGGAATTAAAGGCACGCATTTCGCAACACATTCTGAACATCACCCCGGAGACATTGCGATCAGTTGTGGAACATGCTGTTTGTCGCTTTCAACTTGTTGCACACTACGGTGGACACCATATTGAACATGTTTTGCGCCAGTCTCGCGACAGTTACGAACTTCTTTGATGAATGGTTCTTATGCGGTATGTCGCCGCAAAACTCTTGAAACCGATTTGTCCCTTTCGATGTGATATGTACAGTCATGCAAATAAAATTATTCAACAAGTCTAACTTGTCAATGCGTTTTAATGTGTAACATCCACCTTAGCCGTTGTTTTACGAATCATTTCTCGTTTCTCGTCCTGATTCTGCTGCTTACAGCGCCATCTGTTGCTAACTTTTGAAACTAAATTTTTTCTTCTGCCATACGCTTTCCGCCTTCTTCAATAACATTCCTTTCAAATTTCACATCATTTTCATCAGTGGTTCTTTTTTTATAGCGTTTTGAAACTTAAACTTTAATTATAATCACCCTGTATATAAAATTAAGTCTCATATTGCACAATAATTGAATAAAACATAAGTGAGCAGAGTCGTACAAAATCAATAAATATCATTGTGAGTATAACTCAAACATATAAACACCAACTTTTGTATAAATTTGCTACTACATATATACATTTACAAATTTTTATCTCTTCACTGGTGATATAATATAAAACCTTCCTTTTTGTCAAAAGAAAAAATCTGATGTGTACACCACATGACTTCCTTGTACGGAATATTAAATTATACGCATTTTTTCTTGCATTTCGTTTAAACTTATTGGATTAAATTAAATATTTTTCACCGATACCGCATAAACCACAATAGAATACATGCATTCTTTAAAATTCACTGTAGTATGTGTTTACCATACGGACATTCTGGCGCTAGATTCACTTAACAGTATTACACTTCGTTCATATTATAACTCATAAAGCACAAAATTTATATCATTTAAAGAATAGAATTATCTAATCGTTGCCACATGTTCTATACAAATACTATAATAAAGCTAGAATGATGTATAAAAGAAATTAAGCAAACAAAACAAGAAAGAAACAGTTTTTCACAGACGATTGAGTATTTCTCATTCAATTAATTAGTTCTCACTTCACGAGAAGGCAAAAATACATAAAAACTCAAAATATCTATATTAAAAATTACGAAGTAAATCTTAAACACTTATTTCCTCGAAAAAATTCCAGAAAGGATTAAGCATGATTTAATTGGCAATAATAAATGAAGGCGTTATCTTTGTTGTTGCAAGGCTAAGTTTCTCTAGATTGGCAACAAATCCACTAGTTTGCTGTTTCAAATGTAAACAATCAATGGCCGCCATGAAAATAAAGGCTTAGCGGCACTTATACAACTTTAAAATTGTTGATAATTCTAAAAATATTGCATACAGATTTACTAAAGGCATAAAAACCTTAACCGGAAGATAAAAACAACATAATTCAACCATTTTTAGTTCTACTCCTTTTTGAGTTATGCGAGATACGTACGTACGTACGTTCGTACAGACGCCACGAAAAATTATCTTCAGAATTAATTTTAACGCAGTTTTATAATTTTTTTGGTGGAAACGAGTCTTTTATTCCGTTCTTACGTACAGATATCACGCAAAAACATCATTAAATTGCATTCGATAGCGGTCAAAATGGATATTTTCGTTGAAATATGCTGCCTGAAACTTTTCGCGATTACAATACTTCCTTTTTACTTCGTACATGGAAGTAAAAATAGAATCTTAAGTTTTCGCCTAATTTATGTAATTACATGATGCCCTTAAGCAAAAAGAGATCGTTCTGTATACGGGAAGAATAATATATCAATAGATCTCAGTCAGAGAATTGCTCAGCTTCTGATCTACACACATTAAACATTATATAGATATTGTGTTATATTATAAATTACTGTTATTACAATTTCGTTTTTCATGAAGCTTTACGTATCATTAAGTTGCTTTCATCTGGTTAGGTTTCACACCGACGTTTATATTTGACTCGCCCACCAGCGGTCGAGCGGTAAAATCACTAAACATTGGTAGTTCGGTCCGAGGTTCTAATTCAGCGAACTTGCCGGCTGCATGGGCGTTTTCGTGGTTTTCCCCATGTGTAACGCGTATACGAGCCAGTTTCCCTTAGAAAGTCCTCCACGAAGGCATCCCTCCCTTCAAGCAGATAGCCCTAGTATGCATTGCCGTAATCTCAATAATGTAATTATGTCTGACTTCAAGTGGCACTCCGTTAGCAGAAAAGTACCGTCAAATATTTTAAAATTTATACACTGAAGTGATAAAATATAAGGTGAATCTTCGGATTATGGTAACTTAGCAATTTTTTGGCGAAAATTTGGCGACCAACCCTGCTACAGCAAGAATAAGAAACCCTGCTAAAAAAAGAAAAACCTAAAAAAAGAAACCCTGCTAGTTTCTTTTTTTGGACGCCATTTTGTTTTCACAAAGATAAGGCTTTTTTTTTTATCAACATTTTTCCAACAATCTGCTAGCCAAATTACGCTTATGCTAGAACTTTTATGGAACCAAAAGTGCTTATTCATGACGAAGATTAGATGCGAAATTGGGAGAAAGTGCAGAATCGCCCACTGCTTCGCGCCTTTTTAAGAAGTGCACATACGCTGTATCCATGTACACGTCGACCTATTTTCACTTAAAAAAACATCCCAGAATTGCACAAAAATGGCATTGCGCACACGCTTGACTTTATCAATGTACACATCGATTTATTTTCACTTCAAAAGTCAAAGAAAATTGACAAAAATCCAATTCTTCTTACTCTTGTAAAAAGCGCCAAAGAAATAAGTCGGCGATTCTGCACTTCAGCAGCGAAATTGTTTCTCTAAGTGCTTATTAGCTCAAATCACGATCGGAATTTTCCGGAAAACGTCACATGACATGTCTCATGATCTCTCATTTCTCTGAGACAAAATAATCTGTGATTCGAACTGTGTACTAAAGTCCTACCTAGTAACCTTTGTCACCTTACCAAAATGTCGCCAAACTACCTGTTTGCATATTCCAAAGATTAGCCAAATATAATAGTCAAAATAAGAAACCATTATTGACAACCAACAGTAAATCTGACCTTAACTAACAGTTTTGTTGTGTAAAAAGCTTTTTTGCCTGTTTTTAACTAGTGAACGAGTATTGTTTATTCCTTGTTGTGCGCATTATAAGCAATATTATAAGTGTTTCAATCTACATACGGCGATCTGTTATACGAAGTTTATGAATTCCTCGAAAATATATTCGATGACGTTTACAGAAGACGCCGCTTAATGCGATTGCGGTTATTCGGATATTGTTATCGAATTGCCGCTCGTTTGTATTAGAATTAATCTTTTAAATTGAAGAAATGTCACCAAATAAAGTCTAAATTGCAAAAGTTTTAAAGTAAGGATTAAATGATTTCAGTTAACCATTTAAAATTAGCCTTTCCTCCAAAAACAATCTTAGTTTGATGTAGATTTTAAATAACGCCACCAATTTTGAAGGCTACCAGCCACAAGTTCCCTCTTTTTCAGAAGCAAAAACATTCTGCAGATTTTTTTTTAAATCCCGAAAGGAAAAAGTATCCTCGAAAACATCTACGCGAAACTAAATGCCTTGCCTTTTTTTGCTTACTTTTAAAAGTTACACTTTCATGAATTTGCACTTCATGGAATGTTACACTTTCCGAAGCTTTTATTGAATCGTTCGTAAATGAACTTTTGAATAAAAGACATTGTCAACAGTTAATGAAGAATCTACTGCATTTTCCTAATTAAAATGCTGAGATGCAACATCACAGAGTTACAACAACAACAAAACGCAGACTATTACATTATATTTAAAATAATTCAACAGCGAAATTTGAAAATATTTATCAATTATCGCGAATAGTATATTTCAAGAGTTTCGTAAAAAAATATATTAATATAGTTTGCTTCTTGATCTTTCACCTATATTCAGTACAGAATTCAACGTTGTAAAGCGAAGTAGTATCTACGTTAATTTCCAAATTCCGTAATTTCCATAGAAGTATCTACGCAATTTCCAACAATAGTTTGGTTTAGGTAACGCGAAGTGCAGATGCATTTAACTAAAGTTAATTTTTCGCCGTTTGTTAATGTTCGTATGCAAGTGCATAAACTTTGGGAAATGAAAGCTGCATTATTCGTATACGTAATCATTTCTTTTTATTTTCCCATTAGCTCAAATTTGGTAAATAATGCAAAACGTGCAAAATGCAGCCGAAATTTGGATTCCTTAATTCGATAATGCACTTCTGAAGCCATTTTAAGATTGAATTTAATATGAATTAATAAATATAATTCTGGTAAAATCTTTACCTCCGTTTAATTTTTACGGTGCATATTTAAGATTTCGTCGGAAATTGCGCAGTAAATTTACAATATTTCGTAATTTGAAGATACAAGAGACATAATCAAGAGAGAATTTTAAAAGTTATTATAACTATTAGATTATTATTATTAATTTATTCTTTTAAGAAATTGACTTGAAATATAATCAACTCCTATTAATAAACAATGGGAAAAAATTGGTGAACCGATGCTTATCTAGACATATAATGTTAATTAAAAAGAATCGTAGTTATAGTATATAATGAAATTAAAAGCACGTATCGGATTCGTACAAATAGTTATAGTAAATAATGCATTTACCTGGGATACATCCAACGTTAGAGAAATTGGCTTGCATCTTCTTTACAAATGGGAAAACCAACATGCAGACAGCACCTATAGTGGAAACCAAAGTCGAATTACCTTTAGCCGCTCGGCTGTCCAAAAGAGCAAATAACAACGAATACTTTTATCGCCAAGCTTCTGAATTCCTCAGACCTCATTCCTGGGGAAAACATTTTTGTGGGGATTTTAGCCCAAAATGGCAAGTAGTCTTTTGCGTTGTTTAACCTTTCGTTGCCATTCGGAAAATGTAATCCTTTAATATTAATCTGCTTGTTGTTAGCGAGCAAGCTAAGTTATTTAAAAGTAATAGATGCAGTTCTTAAGAACAGTATTTTTTTTTACTTACGAGTCTGATTCAATTAAATAAAAATGCATTTATGATATATCTAATTTAAAAATTCAATATTTTTATAGAACTACAGAGGCTGTTCACACATTTTTTAGACGAAGTATATTGTATTCACAAAACTAAATTACATAAAATTCTTGTATTTTAAATGTTCTATTTGACATCCCTTATTCTGAACTATCTTTCGGCACCACAATTTCCAGGATAATAATGCCTTTTGAAGAGGCAGAAGAGATATTCTATCCCATTCCTCCCGAACAGCTTTCCAGATTCCTGTTAGGGTTTTGGGACAACGTTTGGATTCCGAAAGCACAAAAATCCATAAGTGACTCATCGGGAGATTTAGTAGGGATATCGGTGAAGGGTATGGCCTTGGTACCAGCTTTTTGTTCCATTTCTTTTAGGAAATTTACAGTGGATTTTGATGTGTGACTGCTAGCTTTGTCCTGATGGAGTCTCACAGATAGATGGCACTGTGGGTAAAGCGATGGTATTTCATTCAGAACAATTGGCGATAAAATATGTTCCTGATAGTATTTGGAGTTAATCTTGATATTTTTTTGCACTCTCTTTATTTTTAAACTTGCCATTATAAGAAAAACCAGCAACAATCATGAATCCCTTAGAAAAACTTTCTTTCGATTTTTTGAACCATGTGCTTAAATTTTTTTCTCCTCTTTTACGAAAATAAATGGCTCTTTTTTTGTTACAATCATTTAAATACACCCATGCTTCATCTATTGTGACTATTGTTTTTCATTTTCTTTGGATAAGCGTTTCTCATATAGAATTCTGCAGCGTGTCCTGCGTTGAGCGATATGGTTTGGAAGAAGACGATGCACATTGCGTTTCTTCGCTTTCTTAAGATTTAAATCAACGTTTATCATTTTCTTTACAGTGGACAACGAGCATTTTAATGATTTTGACACTGTCCTTTGACTAGGGGGATTTTCTTTTAACATTAAACAACGTACCTTTGCAATAGTCGAAGATGTCCGTTTTTTCCTTGGATACTGGTTTGGAATTTTTGAGGTTCCTATTTGACGTTTTTTTCCTTTCTTGTTGATGATATTACCTATCGACGCTTTAGATATCACAAAACCATGACTCTCACATCGTTTTTGGATAACGGAGTATGCATATTTCTCTTCGGAAAGAGCGTCAATGTAGCCTTCGAACCACTGCTTTGCTAAATTCGCCATTTTGAATAAAAACAAAACCTTCAAGCCACAGACGATAATTTTGACTTTTAAAAATATAGTACAATTGCAATTACTTCTTTTGCAGCAAACGACCTTTTATTACCGCTTACCAAAATCGTCTAAAAAATGTGCGAACAGCCTCTGTACATTACATTTTTCCGTTTTTTAAATATACAGATTTCCAGATTGGAATTCTAAATACATGCTTTCCGAATATTCTATCAAATGTTTCGCTATTCTACCTGGATTTATCTATTCACAACGTACTCATAAATCATATTAAACTTTAAAAGAAACCTTTGGAGCGATCATTAAAATCTGAACGTTTTTCGTTTGAGGGGGCACTGTTTGAATATTAATTGTTTTACTGCCATTTGTCTTAACGAACTCTAATTATGTGCTATTCACGCTATCCCGGCAATGCATTATCGACTGAAATGTACTAAAGACTGAATGACGTAGTATCTGTTATGATTGACCAGAAATTTAAAGAGTCCAAGTGATATTAAATAAATTATGTTTCCCTTCAAATTCTGTTAAACATTTGTAAAAAGATGAATTTTTTGAGTAACTTTGTACATGATTTAAATTGTTTTAACATTGTATAAAATTTTTATTTTAAGTATCGCAATTTTGTTCTTCATTTGCATTGCATTTAATTTCTTTATTTTATCGGAAACAATTGCTGACTAAATTGACTCGTTTTCAAACAAATTCTTCGGTCTCCACAGTTTTATTCATCAGTGTGGCATGTCGACGGCAAAAGCAGAAAATTGTGATGAATATTAGTTAAAAATTAAATCCCTAATCTTGCTGAAGCAAAAGAACAGAATGGTAAACTACTGGGATTTCGGAATGAATATTAAGTAATGTATCTAAAAAAAACTTATTTCCCAGAAGGAAAAAATAGTTTACTAATTTTCTCTTATTAATTATTAGACAATAAGAAGTGTTCAACCGCTAAATCAAAACTAAAGTGACTTACCTAAAATAACGTAATTAGATTTCGGGGGAAGCAAAAGGATTCAAATACCAATTCTCCTATAGAAATCCTTTGCTTTTGAATCTTCTGCTACAAAAATCTTTTTCAGTTAAGCTGTAAAAATATATCTTATCTCTCTTTTTTCCGGATAAGAGCAAGATTGAATTTTGAAGTGAATGAATTGAATTCTATCATACTACTTAACTTTCTCATTAAAGTCTCAATATGTAAAATAACAGAGTTCTAAAATCAGAAGAAAATGCTTTTGCTACTCTTAAAAGAATACGTTCATCATGAATTTCACCAACTAGTCCGAAGTTTAACTAAAAATACGATACAAAATTCAGTTAATTTGTACAGCAAATGAAATAATTTCAGCTTGTTTTTCAAAGATTTTAACAACGAGCAGGATAATGCAACTTTTAGATGCTGTTGCTCACATTTCATCTGGCAAGCCAATTCACTCGCTATAACATTTCACGAATGATGACATATATGGGTCATAACATGCACGGGAATGATGACACGTACTGGAATGATGAGTATAACACTGCACGTTCCGATATTTAAGCACTCAGGCCCACCAATGGCCAGTTGGAAAAATTGCTGAACGCGGATGCATTTCCCAATGAATGTAGGCTACTTGGTGAGTTGGTTGGTTGGTATCTCGCAAATGTCCACATACTCGGCGAATGCCATCAATAAATGCTAATTTATCAGGTCCATTAAGAGACATTTATCCCCAAACTATAATACTTTTTTTTAATTGTAGAAACCACGTCTTGAGGAATCAAAGTTTTTTTTTTTTTTTTTTTTTTCACTTTTCATCTAAACCAATTTTTTTGCCGTACGATCCAAATAAGTTAAACGTACTTTCGTCACTGAATATTATAATTTAGCCCAATTCCAAAGGTCTTTGCTAACTAAACCCTTTTCTTCTATTCCTCCCGGGGGTCGACGTGGAGAACTTTGCGAAGGTACTGCTTATGTACCTAACCAATTGCGGCCTTGGGAGTATACAAATTACAAAACTTGTGGTTCTGGAGGCCCCGGAGAGATCATAAGGTCGGAGAGGTCGGCCTGTGAGTCTGACAGGTCCTAAAACTGAGGGCTCTAGTAGCCCGGGGTCCTCCCGGGTACACTGGGTAATGTCCCTCTGCGACGGGCTGCCCGAGCGACTGGTAGGTAGCAAACTGGCGACTGGTGACGCCCTGGGTCTCTGTTGCTCCAGGTGCTTTGGCTCCGATCTCTCCAAGGTTCTAGACCAGGGTTTGAAGCCCTATGCCTAGTTCCGCAGGGTTTGACGACCCTAAGTGTCATTAAATTGACTGAGAGGAGACCGCCCAGAGATTGTCTTATCTTTTTTTCCTATTTGCTTCACTAATTTTCCTATTTGCTTCCTCATTACGCTTCTACCCTTATAGACAAATCTATGTGTATGATATTTTACAGTACATGGTGTCAAAAAAAAGCATGATGTAATGTCATTTTCAATTTCATTGCTACTAATTACTTTTAACAAAGCTTTAAATGAGTCCCTTGCTGAAAGTGGTTTGGGTCAATCACACTGCTTGCAGTTTCCACTTGCTTCGTAAGTAAAAGTAGGAAACAGTTGATATACACCGAAAAGGTAAAACCATTGCTCCTTAATTGGACTATTTTGGCACGATCTTCTCTGATTCCAGACATTGCCAATTAAAATTTTTCTTAAAATAAATGTGCCAATTGACTTTCGGTGGGTATTTTTCATTTCTTACGCTATCTGAAGCGCAGTGGGCTTCTCCACCAGTATTTATTTTTAGTTTAACTTATTAACAATGAAGTTAGTGCTTAAACAAGGGCTCTGTTCAAATATTTTTTCCCGTCGCTGTACGTCTCGGGCTTTTCCGATACCGATCGTGCAGCACTGCACGGAAGAAAAAAGAAATTATTTCTATATACTCTCCAACTTGTATTATGATGACTACATGAGTATGTATTTTCTGTTTCTATATTCGATGTCATATAACTACCGTACTTCTGTAGACTAACAAGCAAATGTAATACTCGCTTGCCCTTGTATGACCCTGTAATTTTTATTTAAGATCCAAATAAACTCCCGGTGCTGCCTCCTGGGGCCCCAGGGAGTTGTTGCTACTAGATAGTGGAGGATGCGGGACATATGCCTGCTTGCCTCTATCATACGTCAGGCGTCCCCGTCCTCCGACACTTGTATTATGATGACATCATTTTCATTCATTATGGCAAAGCACACCAGGGCTATCTGCCTGACAGAGGGGTTTGGTTTACATGATTACGGCAAAACCTCGAGGGCTGTCTGCCTAAGGAAATGATGGATTCGTGGAGGACTTGCTCGTATACACATTAACACTTGCTCTATGCGAGCTCTAAGAGAAACTTGCTCGTATACACGTTACACACGAAGAAAACCACGAGAACGCCCCTGAAGTCAGCCCGTTCGCGAGATTCGAACCTCGGTCCGAAATACCAATGTTGAGCTACCTTACCGCTCGGCCGCTGGTGCGCGCTAAGGCAAGGGATGCCTTCAATGGAGAACTTTCTAAGACAAACAGGGGGCCCACCAGCGGCCGAGCGGTACAGTCACTGAACACTGGTAGTTCGGTCCGAGGTTCGAATCCCGCGAACGGGCTGGCTGCATGGGCGTTTTCGCGGTTTTCCACATGTGTAACGTGTATACGAGCCAGTTTCTCTTAGAAAGGCCTCCACGAAGGCATCCCTCCCATTAGGCAGATAGCCCTAGTGTGCTTTGCCGTAATTAAATAAACTAAACCAAACTAAGAGAAACCGGCTTGTATCTGTGTTACTTATGGGAAAACCACGAAAAGGCGAATGCAGCTAGCTCGTTCGCGGAATTCAAACCCCGGTTGAATTAACAGTGTTCAGAGATTTTACCGCTCGTCCATAGGTTAACCAGATCTCCGAAGATTCCAGCGCCAATCATTCCGGCTGTAGTTATAAAGGAACAGCTAGTTAATCAACAAATACAAGCTACGGGTATGATACATTTAAAAAAAAAAGTCCCTTTAAACGCTTATCTTAATCTTTCGAATGAAATTTGCACAGGTCCCATTAATGCACAAGGTTCTCGATATCAATATCCTGTAATTTCAAAAATATACTATTGCAAGTCATGTCCCGATTTTTAACAATTCTTCAAAATACGAGGGGAAAAATAGAAAAATATCAGTTAATTTCTATCAATTTTTACAAAAACTACACCAGCTTATCCAGAATGAATAGGATTGACAAAGCACAACTGGTGCAACCGGTGTATTCGCGGCAGAATAAGAATCGCTGAGATTTCACCGGGATGCAAAAAGCTATACTTGAGGATGACTTTTTAAAGGCTCTTATTTGCTTAATGTTTCGAAGGGAAAAACGGCTACTTCTACTTTCCGGTTATTTGAATGAAAATCGGATAGTCAAGCTTTTACTTTATATGCACCTCTATGTTTTGCTTCTTCCTTCAAATGCATACTTTTCATTTTGAAAACTGATTTTCTAAAACTTTAATTTGCAGATGCACAGTCGATAAGTGTATTTTCGGAAGTTAGTTTCATTCTTTCATTTTCTGTGCACTTGAGGTTTGCTTTTCTAAACCGGCTCTTGGTCAAGAACTAAATTACTTAAAAGCAGTTACTACTGACAAAGGCTTTCCGCCTAACATTATTGGCCAAGCGGTTAAAAAGTACTCAAGACATCAAAAAGCACTCTCTCGTTTTAGATCATAAGAACTCTGTTGTCATTCTTTTCTTTCCAACGATTAGCTATAAAATTGCACGTTTTTACAGAAATTCAACTTTCCGTTCGTTTTTTTCTTCTTTCAGTATAATTCGCAGTTCCATACTTAACCACTTGCGCTACGATTAAACTTCACGGTTGCGGTGCCGTGCGCTACAATTAAACAAGCGGTAAAGTGTCTCATTTACGCCGCTCCGCGTCTGCGAGTGCAATCCAGAGCTGTAACTCGAGATATAAACTGTTTGAAATTAATCAATTTCTTGACTTATTTAATAACTTCGGACGAATGGTAATATATTTCGCAGAGAAAACCTTTTTAATTAACAACGAACTTATTTATTTAGCATTCTAAACATTACAAAAAGAATAACATTCCGTGAGTTATCAAGCTCAAAGCATTATATAAAAAACATAACTGTTGCCACAAAAAATCTACATTATAATGAACATATTAAATTATTGTGTATTAACCGAGTTCGTGCATGTTCCTAAACATAAACAATCTCGTTGTTAGGCGACGTGTGCACCACGTTATTTTCATTTTTGTGATAAATGCCTATCGACGTGGTGTTCACGTCGCTCGCGGTTTGAGACAAAAGCGTCTCGACGTGCGTGGCACGTCTTTTTAGCGCAAGTGGTTAAGAACCCTTACAGGATATGAACTCCAAGAATATACAGGGTGTCCCATAAATAGCGTCCAAATTCTGCACAACCAGATTCCTCTTTGGGAGTACATAAAAAATGTCCAAAGAACTGTACCCGTACGATCCATAATTTACAAGAAAAATACATCATAACCGGTGCAATGAAAAACGCTTTATTTGACACATCAGCAGCAGTATTTATAAAGGCAGATGTTCAAGGTGCCCGCCGTGAATATCGAGGCAGACTTTAGCGGGTCCTGGAATGGATGAGTGCACACGTCGCAGCAGCGCGTTGTCTACCGAAGTTCAAGCAGCATGCAGCTAAGCGATCAAGTCCGTTTCTGTAGTTACTAAGTCTCGATACACCAATTGCTTAAGATGTCCCCATAGGAAAAAAATCCAACGCTGTGAGATCTGGCGATCGCGGTGGCCATAGAACCGGAGCCCCACATCCAAACCAGCGGCCTGCGTATTCCATATCCAGCCAATCACGTACAGAAGAGATAAAATGCGCCAGAGCTTCACCCCGCTAGAACCATCGGCGATATGACGTCATAATTTTCTTTTGCAGTTATATCGAAAACTATGGACCGCACAGGTACAGTTCTTCGCGCATTTTTTATGTAATCGGCACGAGGAATATGGCTGTGCAGAGTTTGGATGCTATTTACGGGACACCCTGTGTACAGGATTCGCTGACAATGTAATCAATTTACACTGATCAAACTGAGAATCCCGTAAAATTTCGAGCTACAGAATATGAGACATATGTTCTATAGCCCGAAATTTAAGCATTTCACATTTATAAAAATCTTTCAATTATAGTTAGCCATCCCAGTTTCAATCCGTCTTTACCCTCAACTTTTAAGGAAATTATTTCCTAGTTGTTTTCAGTTTTTGTCAATAGATGCTACCCTTTTTTTATTGACAGCTTCTCTTTCGTCACTTGCATTACTGCAGCTGGTTCTATATTTAAACCTTCGAAAAAACTAGTCTTACAAATTTATGAATATTACCTCGATTCTTGCAGCTTTAACACAGTTTATATTTCATAACCAAGATTACACTTTTCATACGCTTTAGCATAGATTCAAATAATTTTTTTTATGTGTTAAAATTTGCTACATTCCTACACGAAAATTGCTTTTGGCAAAGCTTTTGAAAAAGTATCATGTTTCCTTGTTCTTTTCTTCAATCAGTTCCATGTATGTTCTATAGAAATTAAGTTCCGAATATGGAAAAGGTTTTTTAATTTCAGCATAGTTGTAAAATAACCACAAGGGCTGTATGTTAAGGACAGTAGGGCTGTATGTTTAAGATTGTATAATTACAATATATCTTTAAACATACAATCTTATCAACATACAGACAGTTATTCTGATAAAACTCGAATGTATTTTGCATTCCAGGGTTTTTCGCAGACGTTTCCAGATTTTCATTAAGAATATTTATATATTTATACCAATCCATATTATTTTAGACAAACGCTATTTTCGTATTCTAAAGACAAAGAAACATCTTCATCTGTATCCCTATGCGTGACATTAGGCAGTAGGTTTTCGAATTCAGTTCTTAATTCTGATTTTCTCAGCTATTTATTCGTCTGTAGAACAAAACACTTTACTTACTGTAGATTTTGCGAAGGCTAGGCGTAGTTTCACTTACTTTCTTTTTGATGAAAAATTTCCTTCTTGCCGATCGCCCTTTTTATTCGTGTGCTCTAAATGATTCTTCTAAAAGCTTCAGGAATAATTTTTATTGCAAACCGTTCTTCTAAGTCCGCTAAACGATTTATAGTACAGAAAACGAGAGAAAAATATCCACGATTCCTTGGTGTCAGCTTAAAAACTTCTCTTTAACGGCCAAAACAATTACTTACTACTTTTTGTTTTCCAACAGAAATAAAAAACATAAAACAGCACAATGTTTTCTGGCTCCATTTTCTAAAACATTTAAGTCTCCTCCGTTCATTTTTAAATTTAAAAAACACGTAACTCAAGATTTATTCTACTAAGAAACTTTCGTAAAACAATGAAAGCAACAGATGATAAAAAATTTCAGAATTTCCAAATTACTTATATATTTTATAAAAACGTTTTATTTCAAATAAAAATATCATACGTGAAAGAATATCACAGAGAAAAGATGTGAAAATAGTTCAAATATTAATGCATTCACATATTACAATCATTTTATACAATATGATATAAATTAAATGAATTTGGTGTATTTAATTATGGCAAAGCACACTAGGGTTATCTGCCTAAGGGGAGGGATGCCTTCGTGGAGGACTTTCCAAGGGAAACTGGCTCTTATACATGTTACACATGGGGAAAACCACGAGAACACCCATGCAGCCAGCCCGTTCGCGGGATTCGAACCTCCGACCGAACTACCAGTGCTCAGCGACTTTACCGCTCGGCCGCTGGTGGGCCTTAAATGAATTTGATTTGCAGTCAAAATGGATATTTTCTTTGAAATATGACGCCAGAAATTTGTCGCGATTAAAATACTTCCTTTACTTCGCACAAGGAAATAAAAACACAAGCAATTTAATTTTTCAGAATTTTAAAATATGCGCCTTCTCTTTATTAATCTTGATTTCATTCATGTACCTTTTTAAATTTTATTGCTGCTTAATTTTTAATTTTATTTCTGCAGATTAAACGAAATTTCGTTTACTCGAAATTAATGATAGGAACTCAGCTTATAAAAACGACTATATATAGAAACAAAGAATGAAGAAATACAATCTCTACATACTTCTGATTTTGCAGATAAATTAACATGCAAATAATTATATAGCAAATAGTGATTATAAGTCGGTAACAGTGATAAGTATAAAAATCGCTTATGTACACCACATGACTTCCTTGTATGGAGTATTAAATTATACGCACTTTTTTCCTTTATTTCATTCCAACTTGTTCACTCGAATTTCACTAGAGATATATTTCTCGTTCAATTAATGCAGTTATCACTTCGCGGCTGCTGAGTTTCAAATGTAAACATATGGCTGCTATGCTAAAAAATTAGGCTTAGCCGCGCACATAAACAACTTTTAAATTGTTGATAATTCTAAAACTGTCGCACGTAGATTAGCTAAAGTTACCCGACATAACAACATAATTCAATCATTTTTAAAGCAAAAATTACTTTGTTTACCAACATATAAGAATTAAAACAATTGAGCTCATGGAGCCGAGTAACAGAGTGGGTGTGGGTATATATATATATACTTTTGGTGCGGCCGATTGCAACTAAAAACGAAGGTGCACAGCTACATGTTAGAGCAGCCCTATATACAAAATTTAAATGTTCTAAAGCTACTCGCGTTTGAGCAATGCGAGATACATACATATGTACGTACAGTCGTAAAAAAATATCTCTTCTGAATATATTTAAAATCCTTTTTGCAACCCCTTTTGGGTAAAAGAGTCATTTATTCTGTCCTTACGTACAGATTCCTTTACTTCGTACAAGGAATCAAAAAGTTGTTCGCTGGTGGAATTAATATATTGGTACACTGTAGCAAAAATAGACACTGTAGCCTAATGGTACACTGTAGCAAAAATAGATTATGTAATTCTCGAAAGATTAAAGAAAGGCGAAGCAATTTAAATATCTTGTGTTATCTGTAAAACTGCTTGTAAGAATGAAGAATTTTTCTTTTTACTTTTTTTATACGAAGCAAAAAGGAAGTATTGTAATCGCGAAAAATTTCAGGCATCATATTTCAAAGAAAATATCCATTTTCACCTCTATCGAATGCAATTTAACAATGTTTTTGAGTGACATCTGTACGTAAGGACATAATAAAAGACTCTTTATCCCCCCAAAAGTTATGAAATTGATTTAAAATGAATTCTGAAGAGAATTTTTCGTAGCGTCAGTACTTCCATACGTACGTATCTCCCATAACTCAAATACGAGTAGCCTCAGAACGTTGAAATTTTGTCTATAGGACTGCTATAACATGAAGATGTGCATCTCCTATTTTGGTTGCAATCGGCCGCATCAAAAGTCTATAAATATATACATATATACATTCGCTCTTTTACTCGGCTCAGTGATCTCAGTTTCTTTATTCTTATATGTTTGTAAATTATGCATTTTTTGCTTTAAAAGTGGTTGAATTATGTTGTTCTTATCTTTCGGTTAAGGCTTTTATGCCTTAACAATGCAATATTTGTAGAATTATCAACAATTTAAAATTTGTTTAAGTGCAGCTATGCCTAATTAATTTTTCCATGGCGGCCACGCTTGTTTACATTTGAAGCCGCAGTATAGGGAATTTGTTGCCAATCTAGAGAAACAAAGCTTCGCAGCAACAAAGATAACGCCTTCTTTTATTATTGCGAATTAAATCATGTTTAATCCATTCTGGAATTTATTCGAGAAAATAAGTGTTTAAGATTTACTTCGTAATTTTTAATACTGATATTTTGAGTTTTTATGTAGTTTGGCTTGCCGTGAAGTGAGAAAGGAATTAATTGAATGAGAAATACTCAATCGTCTGTGAAAAATGGTTTCTTTTTTACTTTTTTTGCTTAATTTCTTTTTTACATCGTTCTAACTTTATTATAGTATTTGAAAAGAACATGTCGCAACGATTAGTTAATTCTTTAAATGATATACATTTTGTGCATTCTGAGTTATAATATGAGTGAAATATAATACTGTTAAGTGAACCTAGTGCCAGAGCGTCGCTATGTTAAACAAATAGAGTGAATTTTAAAGAATGCCTTTATTCTATTGTGGTTTATGCGCTGTCGGCGAAGTAGATTTAATTAAATCCAATAAGTTTAAAAGAAGTGCGAGAAACAAATGCGTATAATTTAATATTCCGTGCAAGAAAGTCGTGGTGTACACATCAGCTTTTTTATTTATTTAATAAACAGTGTTTCTGTACAGTTCTGTGTTATACGTACTTTCCGAAGTGCTAATTAATGATACTAAATTAATTCTTGAAATTAGTTTAGTAGGATTGCTTCTTTCAACACTGTGTTTTCGTTTTAATTTTTCCAAATTTTCTTCAGAAGCAATGTTTTACATCTTAAAGAATTATACAGTTAGAGAGAAAGTTATAAATGTAAAATGCTCACCTGTATCACCCTGAAAATCTTTGAAAATAGGTAACCTCTTGTAATGCATAACCGTTGAAAATAACATTAATAATCAACACTAAAACTTCTCGAGTTATAATTAAACTACGATTTATTTACATAGATTAAAATGAAAAGAAAGGGGGAAAAAAGTTACATCGCCGGCTTCGCTAACATATCGTCTGCTCGTTTATCTGAATGGCGAATGAAAGTTACGTCATGCAGTTACAGTTGTGTGGCGATTTTCGCAGTTTTCATATTATATTTAAGAAAATTAAACAATTCCTTTATGTTCAAGAAAAAATTAGTTAGTATATTTAACCTTAGTTTAAGAACAATAGTTAGTACATGTTGTGTTTCAACAACAATTTCTTTTATGATTAAGAACATTAGTTAGAATATTTTACAAGTTTGAGAGCTATAAATTTGACGATAAAATACGAAAACCATGCTTTAAAAAGAATATTAATTATATGCGCCTATCAAATGAACTGTGAAATTCTGTATAATTTTTCAATCAATGTAATAAAACAAAGAATTGATTTTCTTGAACAAAAGTACTTGGTTTCTCTCGCTTTTTAATCATCACTTTAACTTTTTTTTGCTCTGCTTGTAATTAAATCATTTGCCAAGCATCAGTAAAAAATATATTAAAAGTAAAAAAAAAATGGATGTTATAATATTTTTTAGGAAATTCTACAGTTTAGGCTTTGAATTGTTTCTTCGTAAATAATATTATAGGTGTTAGAATAAATTAGTGTTAGTTTTGTATAATAAAACTGGCAACATCAAACGAGCGCCAAACGATAAACTGACGAGAGAGGATTCTACCTATATGTTGATGAAGTCTTAAAAAATTTTAAATGTGTGTTGTACTTGAGTCTAAGCTCTGTTCCTTTTCGGAATATACTCGTGATATTATTGCCTAATAGGTAAGTCTGAAAATATATAAAATATTTATGAATCTTTTGTAAATTCTTTCTTTAACACTTCAATTTAAATGTTGAAGAATTTTATTTTTGTGTTCTAATTGAGTTAAGCAAACTCTCTAACTTGTTAAATAAATATTTCATAGTTATTCTAAGTTATGATTCTTTAATAAAACTGTGACAAGTAGATGGTAGTGTACTTAAACGCCTTAGCTGTTTTGAATGCACGACATACCAAATGTTGATCATACATATCTAGTTTATTTTATTATTATATTTTTGGTTTTCTAAGTAAAAAATAGATTGAAAAGGAAGAAACAGTGGTGTTTATTATACTTTTTAAGAAATTCTGTAGATTAGGCTATGCATTTGTCCATCGTAAACAATACTGTAAATCATTAAACACCGACGTATTCAATGATTACGGTATTGTTTACAACTACAGTATTGATGTATTGTAACTTGTGTTCGTTACTCTCAGTAAGCTCATGCGTACATATACATGCATAAAAAATAGATCCTTGATGGCAGTTTTCGTTCCTCAAAAAGAAATCCAAATCCTTAAGTCCTTTTTTACTAAAATGTGGTAAAAATGTCTGTCGTTATTAATTTATAATGAAATAATATCACATCAAATTTTTCTCTTGCAATATAGCATTTAACACCTTCTTTCAAATACCTGATTTTGTCTTCTAGATCTTGAATTGAAGAATACTAATAGAATAATCTGAATTTAGCTTAACACATATTCGTTATAACGTTAAGTTACACATGCGGTCATTTTGATCGTGTATACATTTTAATTTTACTACTTAAAAGTATCGTAAGAAACAATAAGGAATTAAAGAATATTTAAATTAACAAAGATTATTAAACGTGACTGATAATATACGTATTACAATTTTGAAATTTTTACGAAAGCAGAAAAAATGTTACCAAACATTCCTCATTCAGTATTACCAAAATCAAAACGTAAAATGCCCATCGGTCAAATTGTTCGATCTGTACTTATAGGTGTTAAAACTGTCTTAGGTGTTAGACACACGTTTTAAAAAAATTAATATAAAGCTTTAAAAAATTTTTAATTTTAATTTCTAAAAATTTATATTCTTTCATATTGCAAAAATATTTTGGTACTTTTCTGAAACTTTAACTGTAGTTCGAGATGTTAGAATGTAATTTGTAACTTCTTGATTGGAATTTAATTATTTGATTATATTCTCGAAAATACTTTTCATTTTCGGAATTGGTCGTTCGTCTTTGGGAGTTTTCTCATCTGAGTTTATTATTTTAACTGAAATTTATAAAATTGTTGCATAGTTATCCTTAGCAAGAACACGAAGAAGTTAATCCTACTGCGAATACGGGCATGTGGAATTCCACATTTGAAATTTGGAATTTGTTTTATTATAGATTTCATATTTGTAAAACTTTAACGAATTTTTGATTAACAAACTCAAGGATTTCAAAGCAAGCAAAGGCAACGTTGTATAGAAAAAACATTTTTCTCTCCAACGCGCGAGACTCTGTATCGGAAATTCTAAAGATATGCTCAAAACTATTTTGCGATATTGCTCTTGAATTAAATTTTATAGTTTAAGTGAACGTGCAGAACGTGATATTTAATAAATAAAGGTAACACACAAAATGATAAAAAAAACGCCCCTTTGGACGTAATTTAAAATCTTTGGTTTGGAAATTTTTGAGTTTAAAAATAAATGTTCATGTTACAGTTGCGGAATAAAATTATTTTATTTTTTCCCAAGCATAAAAATATTACAGATAAAAAAATTTTATCTCGATAAAGGAATCATCCTTTCAATTCCTTTGCATAAAATTCCAAAAATTGTTTTAATTCTGTAAAAAAATGGAATGAAGTTTTACTTCTTCTTGGTAATATTGAATGTATAAAATAATAAAATATCAAAGAGCAAAAGTGAAAAGAAGACAAATTAATTTCTATTGTATTTTCTTCATTATCCCTTAAAGCAAACGGAACATACATTCAAATCTAAGCAGCAGTAATTGAAAAGTTTAATACATTTAATTCCCGCGATGAAACGAAAACGCTTTTCCGACTTAGCCAGGAAGAGTTCATTACTTTCGAGCAAAACAAACTCCTTTATATGATACTTTTGGAAATAAAATTATGTTTTCTGTAGTTCACACTTTTTAGAGAGTTGATTTACTACCCAAATTTTGGAACTTTTGCTGTTTTAAATATTGATATAAATGAATCCTGTATCCGTGAAGAAAAGTACTTGATGCATGGCTAAGCAAACTCTTAGCAACGAATTTCTTCCTTTCCGTGAAGGCTTTAAACCTACCATAGTAGAAGACATTTTCATTTTTAATGAGCGGCATGAATTATTTAAAATGAAAGCGGAAACATTTAACTAATGAAAAGTAAGGTACCGTTTTATATAAAATGATGTGCAGGATTTGCGAAGTAGAAACACCTTAAAGAGATGACTACTTTACTCAAATTTAGAGCCAGACTGGAATGGATTTTTTTAGGCACAACTGCGCCCACTATGGGACTGAGGGCAGATATGCTTTAATGCGCGACTTCCCAAGGGAAATTTTTTTGTGCTACACATGGGAAGAACCGCGAAACCCCGTGTAGACGTTCCATTTAATTGTCAGACCAAATTAATTTAAATATAAATCATGCTGCCAAATAAATTAAATGCTTGAGTTTATCATGATATATATAGAGAGAGGGTGCTCCATAAGTCCGTCAACATTTTAAAAATTCATTAAAATTGAAGAAATTTGTAGAATTGAACACGATTTCCGAAAAGTCCTTCAAGAGGGATTTATTTTTTTGGTAAATAAAAAACATAATTTCGTCAGTAGAGAGCGCTGTACGAGAAGAAATCGCACATTTCAAGGAATTTTTTTTTTTTTTTTTTTTTTTTTTTTTTTTTTTTTGCATGGACTCTTACTCTTATTCTATGTATTACCATAAATCACAGTTTGCAAGCGAGTTACGACACCGTTAACTGCAGCAAGTAGCAGATCCGAACGGATGCAAGAGATTTCGTGACGAATGATGTCCTTTAACTACACCAAGGAATATGTGCTATAGTTCTGGACTTGGTGTAACGCCAAAGTCAGAAATCAATTGGTGTTAAGTCCGGCTAGCGAGAGGGCCACTTATTTCTACAGTGACGGCTAATTGCTCTGCCTTCGGTGAAAGTTTTGCTTAGGAATTGCTTTACTTGTGTTGTGATATGAGAAGGTGTTCCATCCTGCCTGAGCGTCACTATGTCAAGAACATTATGTTACAATAAATGCGTTATCATTTTCTCCTGCAGCAGTTTTCCAGTAATTGAGCAGGTCTTCTAGCCCGCTTTTGCACAGCGCTTTCAAAGAATCCAGGCGCAGTGAAACTATACCAAACTGGAACACTGTCTTTTCATTTGCGTTTAATTTATATTTAATACTTACCTTTTTCAATTTTAGCTTAGAAATCTTCCATTTTTATGTGGTCTTTCGTATATCCATATTTTAAAATTATATCTGCATTTTTTCTAAACATTTCTTGTTTAAATTTCTTTTTAACAAATTGATTTCCTTTAAATTTTTATTTGAAATGCTTTACTTTTCTCGTTTAGCATGATTTTTTTGGTTAACAAAAATATTTAGCTATTCTGTTTATTCTATACTTTATTTATTTGGCACATTACTTTTCATTATCCAAACAGTTTCATTTATTTTTTCCTTTATTGTTTATTTATTAAATATTTATTTTAGAGTCAAATCTTAGAGATTATATTGAAAAATTTTCAACTCCTCTTTGAAAATGAGCAATGAATTTTCAGCAGTTGTATATTTTATATATTTTGCAGCAAATTATATAGTTTTACTGATTTTGTTAAATAGTTTTTGCTTCTGTTCTGAAATTTTATATGCATTAAGACACAATAACACGCCGAACAAATACTAATACAGAAGCCAAACAACAAAAATCAGCGTTATATTTTCAAAATTTTCACAGGACTAGTTTCGATGGTTTTACCGAACCAACATCCTCAGCTGCAAAACCGCAAACGAAAACTGCATTTGCTACAAACCGCATTTGCGATTTCGCAGCTGAGGATGGTGGTTCGGTAAAACCATCGAAACTAGTCCTCTGAAAATATAACGCTGATTTTTGTTATTTGACTTCTGAATTTTATATGCAAAATTTCTTAAATATAAATTTATTGGTTATCTGATAATGGCGTCAACATCAACCTTGTTTTTCTTTTAGATGACAGTGAGAGAATGTTCATTTCTAAATCGGCTAGTTACACAAGCAAAAGCTAATAAGGGGGGGGGAATTTCTTTTATTGTTGATTTCTTAAATGAGGATCCACATACACCTAAGGTAACTACACAGTGATTTAACTATAGCTTTAAAAAATAAAGCTTAATTGAAAATAAGTTAAATATTAGTTAAGAGTCCAGAGCCTTTGTTTTAGAGAAACACATGCATATTAATGGTTTATGACAGGAGATTTTAAAAGTCAGCATATATTTATCATAAACTTGAATACAGTAAAACGACGAAAACAGAATATCAAATAAATTGTGACATTAGTGACGCTGAAAGTCTACATTTCTCAAATTTAATAATAATGAAAGTATAACATTTCTGAAATTTAATTTTAAAAATATCGATATGGCAACTGTCTTTGTAAATTGAAGTCTACATTTCGTTTTATCTCTAATTACATTTAACCATCTTTTAGCCCAAATACATATCTATTCGATATTAATAAGTTGTTCCCCCTCTAGATGCATATCCACCAAATCTCCTGATGTGTCTCCTATGGATTAATGTGTATTTGTACTTTTAAAACAAGCTCTTTATACGTGGCATCCCCAAACATTGGACGGACTGTGGAACATTGTGAAAGAGAAGTGGCATAAAATCAACCTTGATGTTTTCAGGAAAAGGCTTTTCTCTTACAAATCAAGATGTAATATGATGGTTCAACAAAAGGGCTCTCAGACGGAATATATTAGAAAATGAAATTATAACGTTTGTTTATATATATAATTCTTTGCAAAATCCTTAAAAGGATATCTGAACACCCCCTGCACTTAGTCATTTGCGATAGTTACGTTGAATTTTAAATTTCAGACTAAACGTTTCAGGATTATTCATAGGGTTTCGTTTATTCTCATTTTTATTAATAATGCCTCATAAATATTTATTCAAGTATATGAAAGGATTCATTTTCTAATTTATAAAATACTCTGTTTTTAAATATTTTTAACCCAGAGGGACATTAGCCCGAATTCTGTCCAAACGTTTATGTCTCCAAATGAAAAAATGATCCCTTTGGGCGCAATACAAAGTCTGAAAGCTTTTAGTTTAATATTTGTTTTGGGTGTAACTGTGGGGTGTAAATTCTTTAACTTCCAGTATATATCCAATCGGGACATTTTTAGAAAAATTATTTAAATTAATTTCTTCCAAATTTCATTTCATGACTGATTTGTTTGAGTAAAAGTTAGGTTATTTGAAAAGGGCAAAGAAAAGGATGGTTACCTGCCTGGCGCGAGGGATGGCTTAGCGGAGAACGTTCTATGGGAAATCGCCTAATATACATCGAGATAAGGAAAACTGCAGAAGTCAACCATGCAGCCAGCACGTTGGCAGGGAATTAAACAGGGTAAAACTCTTAGCATTCTTAAACACAGGGCATATTGCTATGGGACACATATTGAAAATACTTCGTTTGTAAATAAAGCAATATATTCTCATTTATTATTTTTAGTAAGTTTTGACATGAAGGCCACAGAGAGAAAAAAATCTAAAATACAAAATAACATCCTTATTCGTGTTTTAATGATAATCTGGAGGTTTTTTTATACGAAATGCCGACAAATCACATAGGAAAAACAAAAAGGAAGTAGCTGACGGTCACTTCGAATTGGGAGCACAGACAACAAGGGAAAATATGCCTAAGAAAAATTTCAATAATAGCTACAGCTTAACTTAATTCAATGAGAAGTTATAGTTAAAATAGAGCATATTGGTAAATCATAACTGAATATGGTCTGTAAACTAGTAAATTAATTTAAAAGCACAAGAAAAACAAATTTAGCAACGGCTTTAACTGCAAAAAATATTTTAATTTCAGTTTACTATATAATTTCATTTAAATTTTGCAGTTCTGAAATGTAGCTCTAGAAAAGAATTTTAAAATGATTTTCTGTTTCCATTTCAGCTGTAGCGCAATAGATTGGACTGAAAACATCTTTCCTCTGTCTTATCTGAAAAGGCAATTTCTTCCGTCCAAATCCAATGCTCAGTCAATAAGGTCATCTCTTAGTCAGTCAATGTTCAATTTTTATTCAGTCACTGGTCAGGCAAAGAGATCTTCACTTTCTCAGTCGATTTTCAGTGAATGTCCAATTTTTATTCTGTCACTGGTCAGTTAATCAGATCGTCACTCAGTCACTAGGCTGTCAATGAGATCGTCACTTAGTCAGTCAATGTCCAATTTTTATTCAGTCACTGGTCAGGAAAGGAGATCTTCACTTTCTCAGTTCCTGTTCAGTGAATGTCCAAATTTTAGTCTGTCAGTGCTCAGTTAATGAGATCACTCAGTCACTGCCCAGACAATGTCCAAATTTAGTCAGTCTCCGGTCTGTCAATGAGATAGTCAGTTAGTCAGTCACTGGTCAGACAATGTCCTACTTTTAGTCACACAATGAGATTGTCATTTAGTAAGTCACTGGTCAGACAATGTCCAATTTTTATTCAGTCACTGGTCAGGCAAAGAGATCTTCACTTTCTCAGTCGATTTTCAGTGAATGTCCAATTTTTATTCTGTCACTGGTCAGTTAATCAGATCGTCACTCAGTCACTAGGCTGTCAATGAGATCGTCACTTAGTCAGTCAATGTCCAATTTTTATTCACTCACTGGTCAGGCAAGGAGATCTTCACTTTCTCAGTTCCTGTTCAGTGAATGTCCAAATTTTAGTCTGTCAGTGCTCAGTTAATGAGATCACTCAGTCACTGCCCAGACAATGTCCAAATTTAGTCAGTCTCCGGTCTGTCAATGAGATAGTCAGTTAGTCAGTCACTGGTCAGACAATGTCCTACTTTTAGTCACACAATGAGATTGTCATTTAGTAAGTCACTGGTCAGGCAATGTCCAATTTTTAGCCAGTCAACGGGCAATCAAGGAGACCGTCACATAGTCAGTCAATGTCCAATTTTTAGGCAGGCCCTGGTCAGTCAATGTGATCGTCAGTTAGTGACTGGTCAGATAATGGATAATTTTTAGTCAGTCACTGGTCAGACAATGTCCTACTTTTAGTCAATGAGATTGTCATTTAGTCAGTCACTGGTCAGTCAATGTCCAATTTTTAGGCAAGTACTGGTCAGTCGAGTTTGGTGTCATGGCAAACAAATTTATCACGAATACAAACTGAATTTGTGTAAACTTATCTCAGATCTATATAGTATGTTTAAGTCCGTTGTTTATTTTTAATTTTTTAAAGCAGAAATATTTCAGTAGTGTTTTTCTTATGTTTGAAATTTTGAAACGCTTGCTATGATTCGAGGAAGGATGTTGAGTGTACTCGTCATCAAACCAGATAACAGGGACGGTAGCAACGACGAGATTAACGAGCTGTTCTTCAGAATCTTCAGTTGGTTTCAGTTCTGTTCTGTCTACTTGATCCAGTTTGCCATTCATTTTTGGTTCATTATTTGTGTTAAGGAGATTACCAGAATCGATGTCTCTTTGTGCTCCAAGATCGTTATGCGATACAATGCATTCAGCATCCAATGATTCAATAGAGGCATTCAAACTGAATTCTTCCTGGTTCAAGATGGTTATACTGCTATTCGGGACTATTTGATTACCTGAGTTATCAGGTTTTGGAAAATCAAAATCCTTTTCTGTTTCATGTTGGAGGTAATTAAATTGCTTTTCATCGCTGATATTGTGCACATCATAAGAATTATTATCGAAATCTTTGGCAAAATGGCCTATGTGGTCAGAATCACTATCAATATGCAACTTAAGAAGGTTATTATCAAAAGCTTCGTTATTAACTTCGAGAAGATCGGTGTCACTGTCTATGTCCACATCAAAGGAATCATCATTAAGTTCATTAATATCAGCATATGATTCAAGGAAATTTAAATTACGTACCTTGTTTCCGGCATTAATGTCGTGTTCATTACGGTTAATAGAGTTTTTATCATTATTTTCCCGAATTCTCTCTTCTCTTCGAGAAAACAAAAGGAAGACAGTCGCAAAACAAATAAGTATGCCCAATAAGCTGTCGATAAAGGCTGTTGGTATAAAAAAGAAACACAATACTGTCAAAAAAAAAAGAACTCCATTTCTAAAAATGGTTCGAATGCGATTTCAGCATTAAAAATAACAAGCAAATAAGCTCCACACGTAAGATTTTAGCACCACTAGATTGGATATCTCTAATGATTATAGTTTATAAGCATTGTTAAAAATGTATACATTAACTTCGTTTAATTCAACAAAGCCTAAAACAATTATTGGTAAATTTATTGTTCCGAACGTTAAAAGTATTCTTTGAATATATAACAATGAAAGGTATTCTGATATATAACTTTACTCACAATAGAGGGAAGATTCTATGAGTCTGTCTTTCGTTCGGTCTGCGTGTAAGCTGATAGACCCAGGCCTACGAATTTGCTACATAGGTGCATCTAGACAAGAGCCAGTGCACCTCGAAACGAGGTTTCCAAAATTCGAATGAATTTTTAAATTTTATTTTTTTATTTTTGTTTTATTCATTCATTTTTTTGATAAAATCGCATAAAATCGGTAATTCTCTCTCATTACATCAGCAATAATGGCACGCAACCATCATTGCTGTTGTATACCTGTCGCCATTGTTGATGATATCAGCAATGTTGCCATTCGGAAAAATGAGGGCTAAAATTAGCGTTTTAATAACTGTAAATTAATATCTCTGATTTTTGCTATTTTTGGGGATAAACGTGGAAGCGGAAAAGAGGAAAACGAACCAACGCTAAACTGCCGCTGCCATACATATTCAAATAAATGTTTCTTCTTTGGGGGTTTCTTGCAATACAAAGAATAAACGTAATACTTATATGTACATATATATAATTATATATAACCAGAGATTATTAATATTATTAAAACGAAAATACTTAAATACTCTGGGAAAATATTTTTTATACAAAAAGTAATTAAAAACATGAATTTGTATTGGATTTATTAGTGCAAAGCACAGAGAGTCATGTTTACCTGCCACTCTGATGGAAAGGGTTTCATCTACCTTTGACTGGGTAAAAATGAAGCTAAATATATACACAATACAAAAATATATAAAACTATTTTTAATTCTTTAATAGTCACCTCTTTAAGATAAAATTAACTGGTTAGCGTAACATGAACTTACGTTATATAATTAGCGAGAACGATACACCAAAATGAGTTTTGGTGATCGATGTACTTAGTGTACATAGTGTTTTTTCTACTTTTCATTATTTACACTTCATTACATTTACTTAATTATTGCTGATAAATCGATATGGACTTTGCGAAACCTTGGGACAGCACATTGATGTGTATTATGCTTTAAAAATTTCAACAACTGGTCTGTGCAACTATGCTCTGCTCACTTATGTTACATGCCTCAACAGCTACGGCCACGATATTCCGTTAGCTTCAAGACACGGAGCAAGAAGGACGCTACAGCCATGTCTATCCCTAATTTAGTGGCACCTGAGTTGATTACCTGAGTTATCAGGTTTTGGAAAATCAAAATCCTTTTCTGCTTCATGTTGGAGGTAATTAAATTGATTTTCATCGCTGATATTGTGCACATCATAAGAATTATTATCGAAATCTTTGGCAAAATGGCCGATGTGGTCAGTATCACTATCAATATGCAACTTAAGAAGGTTATTATACAAAGCTTCGTTATTAACTTCGAGAAGATCGGTGTCACTGTCTATGTCCACATCAAAGGAATCATCATTAAATTCATTAATATCAGCATATGAATTAAAGAAATCTAAATTACGTACCTTGTTTCCGGCATTAAACTCGTGTTCATTACGGTTAATAGAGTTTTCATCATTATTTTCCTGAATTCTCTCTTCTCTTCGAGAAAACAAAAGGAAGGCAGTCGCAAAACAAATACGTATGCCCAATACATAGCCATGTCTATCCCTAATTTAGTGGCACTTCAGTATAGTTACTACTCGTGAAGCTTGGGTATACGTGTAACGCTTGCAAGAGATAAACATGAATTTACTGCCGAAAAAGGGGAGCAAAAGACTTAATATATTGGTTCAGAGAAAAAAAAAATTTTTTTCTAAAAGTTTTATTGTTCTTACTGGATTCATTTATAAGGGGAAACTTAAGATAAGGAAAGTAGAAAAAAATATCAAAATCAATTCGGATTACAATCAGAAATAACTTTAACCACCTATATTAAAAGACGAAATTCCATCTCTTTATCGAAACAATCTTGACTGTATTAAGTTACATGAGGATAAGGCTACAAACCATACCTCTAAATCTACTGCTTTTCAAAAAAGTGAGATATGAAACCGCAATTGAAGCTATTCCCTCTAGATGCATATCCACCAAATCTCCTGATGTGTCTGCTATGGATTAATGTGCATTTGTACTTTTAAAACAAGCTCTTTATACGTGGCATCCCCAAACATTGGACGGACTGTGGAACATTGTGAAAGAGAAGTGGCATAAAATCAACCTTGATGTTTTCAGGAAAAGGCTTTTCTCTTACAAATCAAGATGTAATATGATGGTTCAACAAAAGGGCTCTCAGACGGAATATATTAGAAAATGAAATTATAACGTTTGTTTATATATATAATTCTTTGCAAAAACCTTAAAAGGATATCTGAACATCCCCTGCACTCAGTCATTTGCGATAGTTACGTTGAATTTTAAACTTCAGACTAAACGTTTCAGGATTATTCATAGGGTTTCCTTTATTCTCATTTTTATTAATAATGCCTCATAAATATTTATTCAAATATATGAAAGTATATGAAAGGTTCATTTTCTAATTTATAAAATACACTGTTTTAAAATATTTTTAACCCAGAGGGACATTAGCCCGAATTCTGTCCAAACGTTTATGTCTGCAAACGAAAAAGTGATCCCTTTGGGCGCAATACAAAGTCTGAAAGCTTTCAGTTTAATATTTGTTTTGGGTGTATCTGTGGGGTGTAAATTCTTTAACTTCCAGTATATATCCAATCGAGACATTTTTATAAAAGTTATTTAAATTAATTTCTTCCAAATTTCATGTCATGACTGATTTGTTTGACTAAAAGTTAGGTTATTTGAAAAGGGCAAAGAAAAGGATGGTTACCTACCTGGCGCGAGGGATGGCTTAGCGGAGAACGTTCTATGGGAAATCGCCTAATATACATCGAGATGAGGAAAACTGCAGAAGCCAACCATGCAGCCAGCACGTTGGCAGGGAATCAGACAGGGTAAAACTCTTAGCATTCTTAAACACAGGGCATATTGCTATGGGACACATATTGAAAATACTTCGTTTGTAAATAAAGCAATATATTCTCATTTATTATTTCTAGTAAGTTTTGACATGAAGGCCACAGAGAGAAAAAAATCTAAAATACAAAATAACATCCTTATTCGTGTTTTAATGATAATCTGGAGGTTTTTTTATACGAAATGCCGACAAATCACATAGGAAAAACAAAAAGGAAGTAGCTGACGGTCACTTCGAATTGGGAGCACAGACAACAAGGCAAAATATGCCTAAGAAAAATTTCAATAATAGCTACAGCTTAACTTAATTCAATGAGAAGTTATAGTTAAAATAGAGCATATTGGTAAATCATAATTGAATATGGTGTGTAAACTAGTAAATTAATTTAAGAGCACAAGAAAAACAAATTTAGCAACGGCATTTAACTGCAAATAATATTTTAATTTCAGTTTACCATATAATTTCATTTAAATTTTGCAGTTCTGAAATGTAGCTCTAGAAAGAATTTTAAAATGATTTTCTGTTTCCATTTCAGCTGTAGCGCAATAGATTGGACTGAAAACATCTTTCCTCTGTCTTATCAAAAAAGGCAATTTCTTCCGTCCAAATCCAATCCTCTATCAATAAGGACGTCACTTAATCAGTCAATGTTCAATTTTTATTCAGTCACTGGTCAGGCAAGGAGATCTTCACTTTCCCAGTTCCTGTTCAGTGAATGTCCAAATTTTAGTCTGTCAGTGCTCAGTTAATGAGATCACTCAGTCACTGCTCAGACAATGTCCAAATTTAGTCAGTCTCCGGTCTGTCAATGAGATAGTCAGTTAGTCAGTCACTGGTCAGACAATGTCCTACTTTTAGTCACTCAATGAGATTGTCATTTAGTAAGTCACTGGTCAGACAATGTCCAATTTTTAGCCAGTCAACGGGCAATCAAGGAGACCGTCACATAGTCAGTCAATGTCCAATTTTTAGGCAGGCCCTCGTCAGTCAATGTGATCGTCAGTTAGTGACTGGTCAGAAAATGGATAATTTTTAGTCAGTCACTGGTCAGTCAATGTCCAATTTTTAGGCAAGTACTGGTGAGTCGAGATTGGTGTCATGGCAAACAAATTTATCACGAATACAAATTGAAATTGTGTAAACTTATCTCAGATCTATACAATATGTTTTAAGTCCTTTGTTTATTTTTAATTTTTTAAAGCAGAAATATTTCAGTAATGTTTTTTTTATGTTTGAAATTTTGAAACGCTTGCTATGATTCGAGGAAGGATGTTGAGTGTACTCGTCATCAAAGCAGATAACAGGGACAGTACCAACGACGAGATCAACGAGCTGTTCTTCAGAATCTTCAGTTGGTTTCAGTTCTGTTCTGTCTACTTGATCCAGTTTGCCATTCATTTTTCTTTCATTATTTGTGTTAAGGAGATTACCAGAATCGATGTCTCTTTGTGCTCAGGGATCGTTATGCGATACAATGTATTCAGCATCCAATGATTCAATAGAGGCATTCAAACTGAATTCTTCCTGGTTCAAGATGGTTATACTGCTATTCGGGACTATTTGATTACCTGAGTTATCAGGTTTTGGAAAATCAAAATCCTTTTCTGTTTCATGTTGGAGGTAATTAAATTGCTTTTCATCGCTGATATGGTGCACATCATAACAATTATTATCGAAATCTTTGGCAAAATGGCCGATGTGGTCAGTATCACTATCAATATGCAACTTAAGAAGGTTATTATCAAAAGCTTCGTTATTAACTTCGAGAAGATCGGTGTCACTGTCTATGTCCACATCAAAGGAATCATCATTAAATTCATTAATATCAGCATATGAATCAAAGAAATCTAAGTTACGTACCTTGTTTCCGGCAATAAACTCGTGTTCATTACGATTAATAGAGTTTTCATCATTATTTTCCTGAATTCTCTCTTCTCTTCGAGAAAACAAAAGGAAGGCAGTCGCAAAACAAATACGTATGCCCAATACATAGCCATGTCTATCCCTAATTTAGTGGCACTTCAGTGTAGTTACTACTCGTGAAGCTTGGGCATACGTGTAACGCTTGCAAGAGATAAACATGAATTTACTGCCGAAAAAGGGGAGCAAAAGACTTAATATATTGGTTCAGAGAAAAAAAAATTTTTTTTCTAAAAGTTTTATTGTTCTTACTGGATTCATTTATAAGGGGAAACTTAAAATAAGGAAAGTAGAAAAAAATATCAAAATCAATTCGGATTACAATCAGAAATAACTTTAACCACCTATATTAAAAGACGAAATTCCATCTCTTTATCCAAACAATCTTGACTGTATTAAGTTCCATGAGGATAAGGCTACAAACCATACCTCTAAATCTACTGCTTTTGAAAAAAGTGAGATATGAAACCGCAATTGAAGCTATTCCCTCTAGATGCATATCCACCAAATCTCCTGATGTGTCTCCTATGGATTAATGTGCATTTGTACTTCTAAAACAAGCTCTTTATACGTGGCATCCCCAAACATTGGACGGACTGTGGAACATTGTGAAAGAGAAGTGGCATAAAATCAACCTTGAAGTTTTCAGGAAAAGGCTTTTCTCTTACAAATCAAGATGTAATATGATGGTTCAACAAAAGGGCTCTCAGACGGAATATATTAGAAAATGAAATTATAACGTTTGTTTATATATATAATTCTTTGCAAAATCCTTAAAAGGATATCTGAACACCCCCTGCACTTAGTCATTTGCGATAGTTACGTTGAATTTTAAATTTCAGACTAAACGTTTCAGGATTATTCATAGGGTTTCGTTTATTCTCATTTTTATTAATAATGCCTCATAAATATTTATTCAAATATATGAAAGTATATGAAAGGTTCATTTTCTAATTTATAAAATACTCTGTTTTTAAATATTTTTAACCCAGAGGGACATTAGCCCGAATTCTGTCCAAACGTTTATGTCTGCAAATGAAAAAATGATCCCTTTGGGCGCAATACAAAGTCGGAAAGCTTTCAGTTTAATATTTGTTTTGGGTGTATCTGTGGGGTGTAAATTCTTTAACTTCCAGTATATATCCAATCGAGACATTTTTATAAAAGTTATTTAAATTAATTTCTTCCAAATTTCATGTCATGACTGATTTGTTTGAGTAAAAGTTAGGTTATTTGAAAAGGGCAAAGAAAAGGATGGTTACCTACCTGGCGCGAGGGATGGCTTAGCGGAGAACGTTCTATGGGAAATCGCCTAATATACATCGAGATAAGGAACGAGAATAATTAACGAGAACGATACACCAAAATGAGTTTTGGTGATCGATGTACTTAGTGTACATAGTGTTTTTTCTACTTTTCATTATTTACTCTTTATTACATTTACTTAATTATTGCTGATAAATCGATATGGACTTTGCGAAACCTTGGGGCAGCACATTGATATGTATTATGCGTGAAAAATTTCAACAACTGGTCTGTGCAACTATGCTCCGCTCACTTATGTTACATGCCTCAACAACTACGGCCACGATATTCCGTTAGCTTCAAGACACGGAGCAAGGAGAACGCTACAGCCTAGCACTAACGAGGATAAAGTTAACCAACGTTTATGCTACAGATGTGCTAACTTGCTTTTACGATGTGAAAGTTACGCTTCCGATATTTTAAATCGCTATTTTACACAAGTTATCCCACTGTTACATATTGCCACATTGGATCTGATTTCGAACTTAAAGTAAAAAGGTTTGTTCCAACATTGGGATCTATTTTTTACTTTTATATGATACCCACTAAGGACAGATATAGATAGGTAACGATTTCAGGGTATTGTACCTCTTAAGCGAAGACCTATGAACTATGAACTATATGTTATTAGAGTGAATGTATTTAGCGCTAGGAAGGCTTATAAATAATAAGCTCAATCATATGCTTACATACGAAACCATCACAAGAGACGACATTTTGACATCATAACAGGCGACGACATTTCATACGACCATCATAACAGACATTCTGTACATGGAAAAAGAGTGAATAAAACATAACACTTTAATTCTCTACATTCCTCAATAATAAGATATACTAATTTGGAAAAATGTTCAGTAGTATTCAAGTCAGGGTTTTTAAGTAACCAATTTATGACAGAGAAGTCAGAGGAATGCTCTTCCATCTAACCAACCAGTAGCCAACCGTAACCTGTGAGAGGCGCAGTTATCTTTCTGAGATACTCCCTTTCCGTGTGAATGACAGGGACATAAATGGATGGAGATGATAGCTCATCAACCTCACGTACAGAATCATATAGAGGGAGGTAAGAACAAGTACTAAAGATCCCAAACACAACCAGAAGAAAGCATCCCAGACCATGATTAAGCCTCCACGGCCTTGTACAGTTCCAATCTGTCACACCGGATTCATACATTCATGATTGTCTTGCCATATTCTGAGCCTCCCATTGGTATTAATTAGAGGGATCGAGACTCATCACTCCTACACATTTCATGTCCACTAGTGTCTATTCTCTATATTATCTTGCCCAGGTAAGAATGGCAACTCCATTGGCATGCATTTAGGAAAGGTACCCTCGTGTGTCTACGGCTTCCGAAGCCCATATGGTGAAGGGAGCGATACACGATCTTTTTACTGACTGTACGACTGTCGCCTACTTTAGCTAGGTGGTAATTTGAGCTAATATTTGGCTTCATTGACCATGTACAATACGGCTGAGACGTCTCACAGCACGATTGTTCTAAGTTAAATGCGCTTTGCACTTTGCAGAGTCGCTACTTCTTTTTCCCACCATCCGTGTATTCTGGTATGCTCTTGACACTGTCGACCGTTAAAATCCTATCTCGCTGAGGATTTAAGAAATTGTATGGCCCATGCGACGAGAGATTACTATCTGCCCGATATTGAAACTTTACCTATACTGGTATATGAAACAACTGATTATCGACAAGCATAGTGCTAGATGTATGTGCATTTACCACAACTCCCTCACGTAAGCCCAGATGCGGCGCAGCGCTATTCAATTTGCATAGCCATGTCTATCCCTAATTTAGTGGCACTTCAGTGTAGTAACAACTCGTGAAGCATGGGCATACGTGTAACGCTTGCAAGAGATAAACATGAATTTACTGCCGAAAAAGGGGAGCAAAAGACTTAATATATTGGTTCAGAGAAAAAAAAATTTTTTTCTAAACGTTTTATTGTTCTTACTGGATTCATTTATAAGGGGAAACTTAAAATAAGGAAAGTAGAAAAAAATATCAAAATCAATTCGGATTACAATCAGAAATAACTTTAACCACCTATATTAAAAGACGAAATTCCATCTCTTTATCCAAACAATCTTGACTGTATTAAGTTCCATGAGGATAAGGCTACAAACCATACCTCTAAATCTACTGCTTTTGAAAAAAGTGAGATATGAAACCGCAATTGAAGCTATTCCCTTTAGATGCATATCCACCAAATCTCCTGATGTGTCTCCTATGGATTAATGTGCATTTGTACTTCTAAAACAAGCTCTTTATACGTGGCATCCCCAAACATTGGACGGACTGTGGAACATTGTGAAAGAGAAGTGGCATAAAATCAACCTTGATGTTTTCAGGAAAAGGCTTTTCTCTTACAAATCAAGATGTAATATGATGGTTCAACAAAAGGGCTCTCAGACGGAATATATTAGAAAATGAAATTATAACGTTTGTTTATATATATAATTCTTTGCAAAATCCTTAAAAGGATATCTGAACACCCCCTGCACTTAGTCATTTGCGATAGTTACGTTGAATTTTAAATTTCAGACTAAACGTTTCAGGATTATTCATAGGGTTTCGTTTATTCTCATTTTTATTAATAATGCCTCATAAATATTTATTCAAATATATGAAAGTATATGAAAGGTTCATTTTCTAATTTATAAAATACTCTGTTTTTAAATATTTTTAACCCAGAGGGACATTAGCCCGAATTCTGTCCAAACGTTTATGTCTGCAAATGAAAAAATGATCCCTTTGGGCGCAATACAAAGTCGGAAAGCTTTCAGTTTAATATTTGTTTTGGGTGTATCTGTGGGGTGTAAATTCTTTAACTTCCAGTATATATCCAATCGAGACATTTTTATAAAAGTTATTTAAATTAATTTCTTCCAAATTTCATGTCATGACTGATTTGTTTGAGTAAAAGTTAGGTTATTTGAAAAGGGCAAAGAAAAGGATGGTTACCTACCTGGCGCGAGGGATGGCTTAGCGGAGAACGTTCTATGGGAAATCGCCTAATATACATCGAGATAAGGAACGAGAATAATTAACGAGAACGATACACCAAAATGAGTTTTGGTGATCGATGTACTTAGTGTACATAGTGTTTTTTCTACTTTTCATTATTTACTCTTTATTACATTTACTTAATTATTGCTGATAAATCGATATGGACTTTGCGAAACCTTGGGGCAGCACATTGATATGTATTATGCGTGAAAAATTTCAACAACTGGTCTGTGCAACTATGCTCCGCTCACTTATGTTACATGCCTCAACAACTACGGCCACGATATTCCGTTAGCTTCAAGACACGGAGCAAGGAGAACGCTACAGCCTAGCACTAACGAGGATAAAGTTAACCAACGTTTATGCTACAGATGTGCTAACTTGCTTTTACGATGTGAAAGTTACGCTTCCGATATTTTAAATCGCTATTTTACACAAGTTATCCCACTGTTACATATTGCCACATTGGATCTGATTTCGAACTTAAAGTAAAAAGGTTTGTTCCAACATTGGGATCTATTTTTTACTTTTATATGATACCCACTAAGGACAGATATAGATAGGTAACGATTTCAGGGTATTGTACCTCTTAAGCGAAGACCTATGAACTATGAACTATATGTTATTAGAGTGAATGTATTTAGCGCTAGGAAGGCTTATAAATAATAAGCTCAATCATATGCTTACATACGAAACCATCACAAGAGACGACATTTTGACATCATAACAGGCGACGACATTTCATACGACCATCATAACAGACATTCTGTACATGGAAAAAGAGTGAATAGAACATAACACTTCAATTCTCTACATTCCTCAATAATAAGATATACTAATTTGGAAAAAATGTTCAGTAGAATTCAAGTCAGGGCTTTTAAGTAACCAATTTATGACAGAGAAGTCAGAGGAATGCTCTTCCATCTAACCAACCAGTAGCCAACCGTAACCTGTGAGAGGCGCAGTTATCTTTCTGAGATACTCCCTTTCCGTGTGAATGACAGGGACATAAATGGATGGAGATGATAGCTCATCAACCTCACGTACAGAATCATATAGAGGGAGGTAAGAACAAGTACTAAAGATCCCAAACACAACCAGAAGAAAGCATCCCAGACCATGATTAAGCCTCCACGGCCTTGTACAGTTCCAATCTGTCACACCGGATTCATACATTCATGATTGTCTTGCCATATTCTGAGCCTCCCATTGGTATTAATTAGAGGGATCGAGACTCATCACTCCTACACATTTCATGTCCACTAGTGTCTATTCTCTATATTATCTTGCCCAGGTAAGAATGGCAACTCCATTGGCATGCATTTAGGAAAGGTACCCTCGTGTGTCTACGGCTTCCGAAGCCCATATGGTGAAGGGAGCGATACACGATCTTTTTACTGACTGTACGACTGTCGCCTACTTTAGCTAGGTGGTAATTTGAGCTAATATTTGGCTTCATTGACCATGTACAATACGGCTGAGACGTCTCACAGCACGATTGTTCTAAGTTAAATGCGCTTTGCACTTTGCAGAGTCGCTACTTCTTTTTCCCACCATCCGTGTATTCTGGTATGCTCTTGACACTGTCGACCGTTAAAATCCTATCTCGCTGAGGATTTAAGAAATTGTATGGCCCATGCGACGAGAGATTACTATCTGCCCGATATTGAAACTTTACCTATACTGGTATATGAAACAACTGATTATCGACAAGCATAGTGCTAGATGTATGTGCATTTACCACAACTCCCTCACGTAAGCCCAGATGCGGCGCAGCGCTATTCAATTTGCATAGCCATGTCTATCCCTAATTTAGTGGCACTTCAGTGTAGTAACAACTCGTGAAGCATGGGCATACGTGTAACGCTTGCAAGAGATAAACATGAATTTACTGCCGAAAAAGGGGAGCAAAAGACTTAATATATTGGTTCAGAGAAAAAAAAATTTTTTTCTAAACGTTTTATTGTTCTTACTGGATTCATTTATAAGGGGAAACTTAAAATAAGGAAAGTAGAAAAAAATATCAAAATCAATTCGGATTACAATCAGAAATAACTTTAACCACCTATATTAAAAGACGAAATTCCATCTCTTTATCCAAACAATCTTGACTGTATTAAGTTCCATGAGGATAAGGCTACAAACCATACCTCTAAATCTACTGCTTTTGAAAAAAGTGAGATATGAAACCGCAATTGAAGCTATTCCCTCTAGATGCATATCCACCAAATCTCCTGATGTGTCTCCTATGGATTAATGTGCATTTGTACTTCTAAAACAAGCTCTTTATACGTGGCATCCCCAAACATTGGACGGACTGTGGAACATTGTGAAAGAGAAGTGGCATAAAATCAACCTTGATGTTTTCAGGAAAAGGCTTTTCTCTTACAAATCAAGATGTAATATGATGGTTCAACAAAAGGGCTCTCAGACGGAATATATTAGAAAATGAAATTATAACGTTTGTTTATATATATAATTCTTTGCAAAATCCTTAAAAGGATATCTGAACACCCCCTGCACTTAGTCATTTGCGATAGTTACGTTGAATTTTAAATTTCAGACTAAACGTTTCAGGATTATTCATAGGGTTTCGTTTATTCTCATTTTTATTAATAATGCCTCATAAATATTTATTCAAATATATGAAAGTATATGAAAGGTTCATTTTCTAATTTATAAAATACTCTGTTTTTAAATATTTTTAACCCAGAGGGACATTAGCCCGAATTCTGTCCAAACGTTTATGTCTGCAAATGAAAAAATGATCCCTTTGGGCGCAATACAAAGTCGGAAAGCTTTCAGTTTAATATTTGTTTTGGGTGTATCTGTGGGGTGTAAATTCTTTAACTTCCAGTATATATCCAATCGAGACATTTTTATAAAAGTTATTTAAATTAATTTCTTCCAAATTTCATGTCATGACTGATTTGTTTGAGTAAAAGTTAGGTTATTTGAAAAGGGCAAAGAAAAGGATGGTTACCTACCTGGCGCGAGGGATGGCTTAGCGGAGAACGTTCTATGGGAAATCGCCTAATATACATCGAGATAAGGAACGAGAATAATTAACGAGAACGATACACCAAAATGAGTTTTGGTGATCGATGTACTTAGTGTACATAGTGTTTTTTCTACTTTTCATTATTTACTCTTTATTACATTTACTTAATTATTGCTGATAAATCGATATGGACTTTGCGAAACCTTGGGGCAGCACATTGATATGTATTATGCGTGAAAAATTTCAACAACTGGTCTGTGCAACTATGCTCCGCTCACTTATGTTACATGCCTCAACAACTACGGCCACGATATTCCGTTAGCTTCAAGACACGGAGCAAGGAGAACGCTACAGCCTAGCACTAACGAGGATAAAGTTAACCAACGTTTATGCTACAGATGTGCTAACTTGCTTTTACGATGTGAAAGTTACGCTTCCGATATTTTAAATCGCTATTTTACACAAGTTATCCCACTGTTACATATTGCCACATTGGATCTGATTTCGAACTTAAAGTAAAAAGGTTTGTTCCAACATTGGGATCTATTTTTTACTTTTATATGATACCCACTAAGGACAGATATAGATAGGTAACGATTTCAGGGTATTGTACCTCTTAAGCGAAGACCTATGAACTATGAACTATATGTTATTAGAGTGAATGTATTTAGCGCTAGGAAGGCTTATAAATAATAAGCTCAATCATATGCTTACATACGAAACCATCACAAGAGACGACATTTTGACATCATAACAGGCGACGACATTTCATACGACCATCATAACAGACATTCTGTACATGGAAAAAGAGTGAATAGAACATAACACTTCAATTCTCTACATTCCTCAATAATAAGATATACTAATTTGGAAAAAATGTTCAGTAGAATTCAAGTCAGGGCTTTTAAGTAACCAATTTATGACAGAGAAGTCAGAGGAATGCTCTTCCATCTAACCAACCAGTAGCCAACCGTAACCTGTGAGAGGCGCAGTTATCTTTCTGAGATACTCCCTTTCCGTGTGAATGACAGGGACATAAATGGATGGAGATGATAGCTCATCAACCTCACGTACAGAATCATATAGAGGGAGGTAAGAACAAGTACTAAAGATCCCAAACACAACTAGAAGAAAGCATCCCAGACCATGATTAAGCCTCCACGGCCTTGTACAGTTCCAATCTGTCACACCGGATTCATACATTCATGATTCTCTTGCCATATTCTGAGCCTCCCATTGGTATTAATTAGAGGGATCGAGACTCATCACTCCTACACATTTCATGTCCACTAGTGTCTATTCTCTATATTCTCTTGCCCAGGTAAGAATGGCAACTCGATGGCATGCATTTAGGAAAGGTACCCTCGTGTGTCTACGGCTTCCGAAGCCCATATGGTGAAGGGAGCGATACACGATCTTTTTACTGACTGTACGACTGTCGCCTACTTTAGCTAGGTGGTAATTTGAGCTAATATTTGGCTTCATTGACCATGTACAATACGGCTGAGACGTCTCACAGCACGATTGTTCTAAGTTAAATGCGCTTTGCACTTTGCAGAGTCGCTACTTCTTTTTCCCACCATCCGTGTATTCTGGTATGCACTTGACACTGTCGACCGTTAAAATCCTATCTCGCTGAGGATTTAAGAAATTGTATGGCCCATGCGACGAGAGATTACTATCTGCCCGATATTGAAACTTTACCTATACTGGTATATGAAACAACTGATTATCGACAAGCATAGTGCTAGATGTATGTGCATTTACCACAACTCCCTCACGTAAGCCCAGATGCGGCGCAGCGCTATTCAATTTGCATAGCCATGTCTATCCCTAATTTAGTGGCACTTCAGTGTAGTAACAACTCGTGAAGCATGGGCATACGTGTAACGCTTGCAAGAGATAAACATGAATTTACTGCCGAAAAAGGGGAGCAAAAGACTTAATATATTGGTTCAGAGAAAAAAAAAATTTTTTCTAAACGTTTTATTGTTCTTACTGGATTCATTTATAAGGGGAAACTTAAAATAAGGAAAGTAGAAAAAAATATCAAAATCAATTCGGATTACAATCAGAAATAACTTTAACCACCTATATTAAAAGACGAAATTCCATCTCTTTATCCAAACAATCTTGACTGTATTAAGTTCCATGAGGATAAGGCTACAAACCATACCTCTAAATCTACTGCTTTTGAAAAAAGTGAGATATGAAACCGCAATTGAAGCTATTCCCTCTAGATGCATATCCACCAAATCTCCTGATGTGTCTCCTATGGATTAATGTGCATTTGTACTTCTAAAACAAGCTCTTTATACGTGGCATCCCCAAACATTGGACGGACTGTGGAACATTGTGAAAGAGAAGTGGCATAAAATCTACCTTGATGTTTTCAGGAAAAGGCTTTTCTCTTACAAATCAAGATGTAATATGATGGTTCAACAAAAGGGCTCTCAGACGGAATATATTAGAAAATGAAATTATAACGTTTGTTTATATATATAATTCTTTGCAAAATCCTTAAAAGGATATCTGAACACCCCCTGCACTTAGTCATTTGCGATAGTTACGTTGAATTTTAAATTTCAGACTAAACGTTTCAGGATTATTCATAGGGTTTCGTTTATTCTCATTTTTATTAATAATGCCTCATAAATATTTATTCAAATATATGAAAGTATATGAAAGGTTCATTTTCTAATTTATAAAATACTCTGTTTTTAAATATTTTTAACCCAGAGGGACATTAGCCCGAATTCTGTCCAAACGTTTATGTCTGCAAATGAAAAAATGATCCCTTTGGGCGCAATACAAAGTCGGAAAGCTTTCAGTTTAATATTTGTTTTGGGTGTATCTGTGGGGTGTAAATTCTTTAACTTCCAGTATATATCCAATCGAGACATTTTTATAAAAGTTATTTAAATTAATTTCTTCCAAATTTCATGTCATGACTGATTTGTTTGAGTAAAAGTTAGGTTATTTGAAAAGGGCAAAGAAAAGGATGGTTACCTACCTGGCGCGAGGGATGGCTTAGCGGAGAACGTTCTATGGGAAATCGCCTAATATACATCGAGATAAGGAACGAGAATAATTAACGAGAACGATACACCAAAATGAGTTTTGGTGATCGATGTACTTAGTGTACATAGTGTTTTTTCTACTTTTCATTATTTACTCTTTATTACATTTACTTAATTATTGCTGATAAATCGATATGGACTTTGCGAAACCTTGGGGCAGCACATTGATATGTATTATGCGTGAAAAATTTCAACAACTGGTCTGTGCAACTATGCTCCGCTCACTTATGTTACATGCCTCAACAACTACGGCCACGATATTCCGTTAGCTTCAAGACACGGAGCAAGGAGAACGCTACAGCCTAGCACTAACGAGGATAAAGTTAACCAACGTTTATGCTACAGATGTGCTAACTTGCTTTTACGATGTGAAAGTTACGCTTCCGATATTTTAAATCGCTATTTTACACAAGTTATCCCACTGTTACATATTGCCACATTGGATCTGATTTCGAACTTAAAGTAAAAAGGTTTGTTCCAACATTGGGATCTATTTTTTACTTTTATATGATACCCACTAAGGACAGATATAGATAGGTAACGATTTCAGGGTATTGTACCTCTTAAGCGAAGACCTATGAACTATGAACTATATGTTATTAGAGTGAATGTATTTAGCGCTAGGAAGGCTTATAAATAATAAGCTCAATCATATGCTTACATACGAAACCATCACAAGAGACGACATTTTGACATCATAACAGGCGACGACATTTCATACGACCATCATAACAGACATTCTGTACATGGAAAAAGAGTGAATAGAACATAACACTTCAATTCTCTACATTCCTCAATAATAAGATATACTAATTTGGAAAAAATGTTCAGTAGAATTCAAGTCAGGGCTTTTAAGTAACCAATTTATGACAGAGAAGTCAGAGGAATGCTCTTCCATCTAACCAACCAGTAGCCAACCGTAACCTGTGAGAGGCGCAGTTATCTTTCTGAGATACTCCCTTTCCGTGTGAATGACAGGGACATAAATGGATGGAGATGATAGCTCATCAACCTCACGTACAGAATCATATAGAGGGAGGTAAGAACAAGTACTAAAGATCCCAAACACAACCAGAAGAAAGCATCCCAGACCATGATTAAGCCTCCACGGCCTTGTACAGTTCCAATCTGTCACACCGGATTCATACATTCATGATTGTCTTGCCATATTCTGAGCCTCCCATTGGTATTAATTAGAGGGATCGAGACTCATCACTCCTACACATTTCATGTCCACTAGTGTCTATTCTCTATATTATCTTGCCCAGGTAAGAATGGCAACTCCATTGGCATGCATTTAGGAAAGGTACCCTCGTGTGTCTACGGCTTCCGAAGCCCATATGGTGAAGGGAGCGATACACGATCTTTTTACTGACTGTACGACTGTCGCCTACTTTAGCTAGGTGGTAATTTGAGCTAATATTTGGCTTCATTGACCATGTACAATACGGCTGAGACGTCTCACAGCACGATTGTTCTAAGTTAAATGCGCTTTGCACTTTGCAGAGTCGCTACTTCTTTTTCCCACCATCCGTGTATTCTGGTATGCTCTTGACACTGTCGACCGTTAAAATCCTATCTCGCTGAGGATTTAAGAAATTGTATGGCCCATGCGACGAGAGATTACTATCTGCCCGATATTGAAACTTTACCTATACTGGTATATGAAACAACTGATTATCGACAAGCATAGTGCTAGATGTATGTGCATTTACCACAACTCCCTCACGTAAGCCCAGATGCGGCGCAGCGCTATTCAATTTGCATAGCCATGTCTATCCCTAATTTAGTGGCACTTCAGTGTAGTAACAACTCGTGAAGCATGGGCATACGTGTAACGCTTGCAAGAGATAAACATGAATTTACTGCCGAAAAAGGGGAGCAAAAGACTTAATATATTGGTTCAGAGAAAAAAAAAATTTTTTCTAAACGTTTTATTGTTCTTACTGGATTCATTTATAAGGGGAAACTTAAAATAAGGAAAGTAGAAAAAAATATCAAAATCAATTCGGATTACAATCAGAAATAACTTTAACCACCTATATTAAAAGACGAAATTCCATCTCTTTATCCAAACAATCTTGACTGTATTAAGTTCCATGAGGATAAGGCTACAAACCATACCTCTAAATCTACTGCTTTTGAAAAAAGTGAGATATGAAACCGCAATTGAAGCTATTCCCTCTAGATGCATATCCACCAAATCTCCTGATGTGTCTCCTATGGATTAATGTGCATTTGTACTTCTAAAACAAGCTCTTTATACGTGGCATCCCCAAACATTGGACGGACTGTGGAACATTGTGAAAGAGAAGTGGCATAAAATCAACCTTGATGTTTTCAGGAAAAGGCTTTTCTCTTACAAATCAAGATGTAATATGATGGTTCAACAAAAGGGCTCTCAGACGGAATATATTAGAAAATGAAATTATAACGTTTGTTTATATATATAATTCTTTGCAAAATCCTTAAAAGGATATCTGAACACCCCCTGCACTTAGTCATTTGCGATAGTTACGTTGAATTTTAAATTTCAGACTAAACGTTTCAGGATTATTCATAGGGTTTCGTTTATTCTCATTTTTATTAATAATGCCTCATAAATATTTATTCAAATATATGAAAGTATATGAAAGGTTCATTTTCTAATTTATAAAATACTCTGTTTTTAAATATTTTTAACCCAGAGGGACATTAGCCCGAATTCTGTCCAAACGTTTATGTCTGCAAATGAAAAAATGATCCCTTTGGGCGCAATACAAAGTCGGAAAGCTTTCAGTTTAATATTTGTTTTGGGTGTATCTGTGGGGTGTAAATTCTTTAACTTCCAGTATATATCCAATCGAGACATTTTTATAAAAGTTATTTAAATTAATTTCTTCCAAATTTCATGTCATGACTGATTTGTTTGAGTAAAAGTTAGGTTATTTGAAAAGGGCAAAGAAAAGGATGGTTACCTACCTGGCGCGAGGGATGGCTTAGCGGAGAACGTTCTATGGGAAATCGCCTAATATACATCGAGATAAGGAACGAGAATAATTAACGAGAACGATACACCAAAATGAGTTTTGGTGATCGATGTACTTAGTGTACATAGTGTTTTTTCTACTTTTCATTATTTACTCTTTATTACATTTACTTAATTATTGCTGATAAATCGATATGGACTTTGCGAAACCTTGGGGCAGCACATTGATATGTATTATGCGTGAAAAATTTCAACAACTGGTCTGTGCAACTATGCTCCGCTCACTTATGTTACATGCCTCAACAACTACGGCCACGATATTCCGTTAGCTTCAAGACACGGAGCAAGGAGAACGCTACAGCCTAGCACTAACGAGGATAAAGTTAACCAACGTTTATGCTACAGATGTGCTAACTTGCTTTTACGATGTGAAAGTTACGCTTCCGATATTTTAAATCGCTATTTTACACAAGTTATCCCACTGTTACATATTGCCACATTGGATCTGATTTCGAACTTAAAGTAAAAAGGTTTGTTCCAACATTGGGATCTATTTTTTACTTTTATATGATACCCACTAAGGACAGATATAGATAGGTAACGATTTCAGGGTATTGTACCTCTTAAGCGAAGACCTATGAACTATGAACTATATGTTATTAGAGTGAATGTATTTAGCGCTAGGAAGGCTTATAAATAATAAGCTCAATCATATGCTTACATACGAAACCATCACAAGAGACGACATTTTGACATCATAACAGGCGACGACATTTCATACGACCATCATAACAGACATTCTGTACATGGAAAAAGAGTGAATAGAACATAACACTTCAATTCTCTACATTCCTCAATAATAAGATATACTAATTTGGAAAAAATGTTCAGTAGAATTCAAGTCAGGGCTTTTAAGTAACCAATTTATGACAGAGAAGTCAGAGGAATGCTCTTCCATCTAACCAACCAGTAGCCAACCGTAACCTGTGAGAGGCGCAGTTATCTTTCTGAGATACTCCCTTTCCGTGTGAATGACAGGGACATAAATGGATGGAGATGATAGCTCATCAACCTCACGTACAGAATCATATAGAGGGAGGTAAGAACAAGTACTAAAGATCCCAAACACAACCAGAAGAAAGCATCCCAGACCATGATTAAGCCTCCACGGCCTTGTACAGTTCCAATCTGTCACACCGGATTCATACATTCATGATTCTCTTGCCATATTCTGAGCCTCCCATTGATATTAATTAGAGGGATCGAGACTCATCACTCCTACACATTTCATGTCCACTAGTGTCTATTCTCTATATTCTCTTGCCCAGGTAAGAATGGCAACTCGATGGCATGCATTTAGGAAAGGTACCCTCGTGTGTCTACGGCTTCCGAAGCCCATATGGTGAAGGGAGCGATACACGATCTTTTTACTGACTGTACGACTGTCGCCTACTTTAGCTAGGTGGTAATTTGAGCTAATATTTGGCTTCATTGACCATGTACAATACGGCTGAGACGTCTCACAGCACGATTGTTCTAAGTTAAATGCGCTTTGCACTTTGCAGAGTCGCTAATTCTTTTTCCCACCATCCGTGTATTCTGGTATGCACTTGACACTGTCGACCGTTAAAATCCTATCTCGCTGAGGATTTAAGAAATTGTATGGCCCATGCGACGAGAGATTACTATCTGCCCGATATTGAAACTTTACCTATACTGGTATATGAAACAACTGATTATCGACAAGCATAGTGCTAGATGTATGTGCATTTACCACAACTCCCTCACGTAAGCCCAGATGCGGCGCAGCGCTATTCAATTTGCATAGCCATGTCTATCCCTAATTTAGTGGCACTTCAGTGTAGTAACAACTCGTGAAGCATGGGCATACGTGTAACGCTTGCAAGAGATAAACATGAATTTACTGCCGAAAAAGGGGAGCAAAAGACTTAATATATTGGTTCAGAGAAAAAAAAATTTTTTTCTAAACGTTTTATTGTTCTTACTGGATTCATTTATAAGGGGAAACTTAAAATAAGGAAAGTAGAAAAAAATATCAAAATCAATTCGGATTACAATCAGAAATAACTTTAACCACCTATATTAAAAGACGAAATTCCATCTCTTTATCCAAACAATCTTGACTGTATTAAGTTCCATGAGGATAAGGCTACAAACCATACCTCTAAATCTACTGCTTTTGAAAAAAGTGAGATATGAAACCGCAATTGAAGCTATTCCCTCTAGATGCATATCCACCAAATCTCCTGATGTGTCTCCTATGGATTAATGTGCATTTGTACTTCTAAAACAAGCTCTTTATACGTGGCATCCCCAAACATTGGACGGACTGTGGAACATTGTGAAAGAGAAGTGGCATAAAATCTACCTTGATGTTTTCAGGAAAAGGCTTTTCTCTTACAAATCAAGATGTAATATGATGGTTCAACAAAAGGGCTCTCAGACGGAATATATTAGAAAATGAAATTATAACGTTTGTTTATATATATAATTCTTTGCAAAATCCTTAAAAGGATATCTGAACACCCCCTGCACTTAGTCATTTGCGATAGTTACGTTGAATTTTAAATTTCAGACTAAACGTTTCAGGATTATTCATAGGGTTTCGTTTATTCTCATTTTTATTAATAATGCCTCATAAATATTTATTCAAATATATGAAAGTATATGAAAGGTTCATTTTCTAATTTATAAAATACTCTGTTTTTAAATATTTTTAACCCAGAGGGACATTAGCCCGAATTCTGTCCAAACGTTTATGTCTGCAAATGAAAAAATGATCCCTTTGGGCGCAATACAAAGTCGGAAAGCTTTCAGTTTAATATTTGTTTTGGGTGTATCTGTGGGGTGTAAATTCTTTAACTTCCAGTATATATCCAATCGAGACATTTTTATAAAAGTTATTTAAATTAATTTCTTCCAAATTTCATGTCATGACTGATTTGTTTGAGTAAAAGTTAGGTTATTTGAAAAGGGCAAAGAAAAGGATGGTTACCTACCTGGCGCGAGGGATGGCTTAGCGGAGAACGTTCTATGGGAAATCGCCTAATATACATCGAGATAAGGAACGAGAATAATTAACGAGAACGATACACCAAAATGAGTTTTGGTGATCGATGTACTTAGTGTACATAGTGTTTTTTCTACTTTTCATTATTTACTCTTTATTACATTTACTTAATTATTGCTGATAAATCGATATGGACTTTGCGAAACCTTGGGGCAGCACATTGATATGTATTATGCGTGAAAAATTTCAACAACTGGTCTGTGCAACTATGCTCCGCTCACTTATGTTACATGCCTCAACAACTACGGCCACGATATTCCGTTAGCTTCAAGACACGGAGCAAGGAGAACGCTACAGCCTAGCACTAACGAGGATAAAGTTAACCAACGTTTATGCTACAGATGTGCTAACTTGCTTTTACGATGTGAAAGTTACGCTTCCGATATTTTAAATCGCTATTTTACACAAGTTATCCCACTGTTACATATTGCCACATTGGATCTGATTTCGAACTTAAAGTAAAAAGGTTTGTTCCAACATTGGGATCTATTTTTTACTTTTATATGATACCCACTAAGGACAGATATAGATAGGTAACGATTTCAGGGTATTGTACCTCTTAAGCGAAGACCTATGAACTATGAACTATATGTTATTAGAGTGAATGTATTTAGCGCTAGGAAGGCTTATAAATAATAAGCTCAATCATATGCTTACATACGAAACCATCACAAGAGACGACATTTTGACATCATAACAGGCGACGACATTTCATACGACCATCATAACAGACATTCTGTACATGGAAAAAGAGTGAATAAAACATAACACTTTAATTCTCTACATTCCTCAATAATAAGATATACTAATTTGGAAAAATGTTCAGTAGTATTCAAGTCAGGGTTTTTAAGTAACCAATTTATGACAGAGAAGTCAGAGGAATGCTCTTCCATCTAACCAACCAGTAGCCAACCGTAACCTGTGAGAGGCGCAGTTATCTTTCTGAGATACTCCCTTTCCGTGTGAATGACAGGGACATAAATGGATGGAGATGATAGCTCATCAACCTCACGTACAGAATCATATAGAGGGAGGTAAGAACAAGTACTAAAGATCCCAAACACAACCAGAAGAAAGCATCCCAGACCATGATTAAGCCTCCACGGCCTTGTACAGTTCCAATCTGTCACACCGGATTCATACATTCATGATTCTCTTGCCATATTCTGAGCCTCCCATTGGTATTAATTAGAGGGATCGAGACTCATCACTCCTACACATTTCATGTCCACTAGTGTCTATTCTCTATATTCTCTTGCCCAGGTAAGAATGGCAACTCGATGGCATGCATTTAGGAAAGGTACCCTCGTGTGTCTACGGCTTCCGAAGCCCATATGGTGAAGGGAGCGATACACGATCTTTTTACTGACTGTACGACTGTCGCCTACTTTAGCTAGGTGGTAATTTGAGCTAATATTTGGCTTCATTGACCATGTACAATACGGCTGAGACGTCTCACAGCACGATTGTTCTAAGTTAAATGCGCTTTGCACTTTGCAGAGTCGCTACTTCTTTTTCCCACCATCCGTGTATTCTGGTATGCACTTGACACTGTCGACCGTTAAAATCCTATCTCGCTGAGGATTTAAGAAATTGTATGGCCCATGCGACGAGAGATTACTATCTGCCCGATATTGAAACTTTACCTATACTGGTATATGAAACAACTGATTATCGACAAGCATAGTGCTAGATGTATGTGCATTTACCACAACTCCCTCACGTAAGCCCAGATGCGGCGCAGCGCTATTCAATTTGCATAGCCATGTCTATCCCTAATTTAGTGGCACTTCAGTGTAGTAACAACTCGTGAAGCATGGGCATACGTGTAACGCTTGCAAGAGATAAACATGAATTTACTGCCGAAAAAGGGGAGCAAAAGACTTAATATATTGGTTCAGAGAAAAAAAAATTTTTTTCTAAACGTTTTATTGTTCTTACTGGATTCATTTATAAGGGGAAACTTAAAATAAGGAAAGTAGAAAAAAATATCAAAATCAATTCGGATTACAATCAGAAATAACTTTAACCACCTATATTAAAAGACGAAATTCCATCTCTTTATCCAAACAATCTTGACTGTATTAAGTTCCATGAGGATAAGGCTACAAACCATACCTCTAAATCTACTGCTTTTGAAAAAAGTGAGATATGAAACCGCAATTGAAGCTATTCCCTCTAGATGCATATCCACCAAATCTCCTGATGTGTCTCCTATGGATTAATGTGCATTTGTACTTCTAAAACAAGCTCTTTATACGTGGCATCCCCAAACATTGGACGGACTGTGGAACATTGTGAAAGAGAAGTGGCATAAAATCTACCTTGATGTTTTCAGGAAAAGGCTTTTCTCTTACAAATCAAGATGTAATATGATGGTTCAACAAAAGGGCTCTCAGACGGAATATATTAGAAAATGAAATTATAACGTTTGTTTATATATATAATTCTTTGCAAAATCCTTAAAAGGATATCTGAACACCCCCTGCACTTAGTCATTTGCGATAGTTACGTTGAATTTTAAATTTCAGACTAAACGTTTCAGGATTATTCATAGGGTTTCGTTTATTCTCATTTTTATTAATAATGCCTCATAAATATTTATTCAAATATATGAAAGTATATGAAAGGTTCATTTTCTAATTTATAAAATACTCTGTTTTTAAATATTTTTAACCCAGAGGGACATTAGCCCGAATTCTGTCCAAACGTTTATGTCTGCAAATGAAAAAATGATCCCTTTGGGCGCAATACAAAGTCGGAAAGCTTTCAGTTTAATATTTGTTTTGGGTGTATCTGTGGGGTGTAAATTCTTTAACTTCCAGTATATATCCAATCGAGACATTTTTATAAAAGTTATTTAAATTAATTTCTTCCAAATTTCATGTCATGACTGATTTGTTTGAGTAAAAGTTAGGTTATTTGAAAAGGGCAAAGAAAAGGATGGTTACCTACCTGGCGCGAGGGATGGCTTAGCGGAGAACGTTCTATGGGAAATCGCCTAATATACATCGAGATAAGGAACGAGAATAATTAACGAGAACGATACACCAAAATGAGTTTTGGTGATCGATGTACTTAGTGTACATAGTGTTTTTTCTACTTTTCATTATTTACTCTTTATTACATTTACTTAATTATTGCTGATAAATCGATATGGACTTTGCGAAACCTTGGGGCAGCACATTGATATGTATTATGCGTGAAAAATTTCAACAACTGGTCTGTGCAACTATGCTCCGCTCACTTATGTTACATGCCTCAACAACTACGGCCACGATATTCCGTTAGCTTCAAGACACGGAGCAAGGAGAACGCTACAGCCTAGCACTAACGAGGATAAAGTTAACCAACGTTTATGCTACAGATGTGCTAACTTGCTTTTACGATGTGAAAGTTACGCTTCCGATATTTTAAATCGCTATTTTACACAAGTTATCCCACTGTTACATATTGCCACATTGGATCTGATTTCGAACTTAAAGTAAAAAGGTTTGTTCCAACATTGGGATCTATTTTTTACTTTTATATGATACCCACTAAGGACAGATATAGATAGGTAACGATTTCAGGGTATTGTACCTCTTAAGCGAAGACCTATGAACTATGAACTATATGTTATTAGAGTGAATGTATTTAGCGCTAGGAAGGCTTATAAATAATAAGCTCAATCATATGCTTACATACGAAACCATCACAAGAGACGACATTTTGACATCATAACAGGCGACGACATTTCATACGACCATCATAACAGACATTCTGTACATGGAAAAAGAGTGAATAAAACATAACACTTTAATTCTCTACATTCCTCAATAATAAGATATACTAATTTGGAAAAATGTTCAGTAGTATTCAAGTCAGGGTTTTTAAGTAACCAATTTATGACAGAGAAGTCAGAGGAATGCTCTTCCATCTAACCAACCAGTAGCCAACCGTAACCTGTGAGAGGCGCAGTTATCTTTCTGAGATACTCCCTTTCCGTGTGAATGACAGGGACATAAATGGATGGAGATGATAGCTCATCAACCTCACGTACAGAATCATATAGAGGGAGGTAAGAACAAGTACTAAAGATCCCAAACACAACCAGAAGAAAGCATCCCAGACCATGATTAAGCCTCCACGGCCTTGTACAGTTCCAATCTGTCACACCGGATTCATACATTCATGATTGTCTTGCCACATTCTGAGCCTCCCATTGGTATTAATTAGAGGGATCGAGACTCATCACTCCTACACATTTCATGTCCACTAGTGTCTATTCTCTATATTATCTTGCCCAGGTAAGAATGGCAACTCCATTGGCATGCATTTAGGAAAGGTACCCTCGTGTGTCTACGGCTTCCGAAGCCCATATGGTGAAGGGAGCGATACACGATCTTTTTACTGACTGTACGACTGTCGCCTACTTTAGCTAGGTGGTAATTTGAGCTAATATTTGGCTTCATTGACCATGTACAATACGGCTGAGACGTCTCACAGCACGATTGTTCTAAGTTAAATGCGCTTTGCACTTTGCAGAGTCGCTACTTCTTTTTCCCACCATCCGTGTATTCTGGTATGCTCTTGACACTGTCGACCGTTAAAATCCTATCTCGCTGAGGATTTAAGAAATTGTATGGCCCATGCGACGAGAGATTACTATCTGCCCGATATTGAAACTTTACCTATACTGGTATATGAAACAACTGATTATCGACAAGCATAGTGCTAGATGTATGTGCATTTACCACAACTCCCTCACGTAAGCCCAGATGCGGCGCAGCGCTATTCAATTTGCATAGCCATGTCTATCCCTAATTTAGTGGCACTTCAGTGTAGTAACAACTCGTGAAGCATGGGCATACGTGTAACGCTTGCAAGAGATAAACATGAATTTACTGCCGAAAAAGGGGAGCAAAAGACTTAATATATTGGTTCAGAGAAAAAAAAATTTTTTTCTAAACGTTTTATTGTTCTTACTGGATTCATTTATAAGGGGAAACTTAAAATAAGGAAAGTAGAAAAAAATATCAAAATCAATTCGGATTACAATCAGAAATAACTTTAACCACCTATATTAAAAGACGAAATTCCATCTCTTTATCCAAACAATCTTGACTGTATTAAGTTCCATGAGGATAAGGCTACAAACCATACCTCTAAATCTACTGCTTTTGAAAAAAGTGAGATATGAAACCGCAATTGAAGCTATTCCCTCTAGATGCATATCCACCAAATCTCCTGATGTGTCTCCTATGGATTAATGTGCATTTGTACTTCTAAAACAAGCTCTTTATACGTGGCATCCCCAAACATTGGACGGACTGTGGAACATTGTGAAAGAGAAGTGGCATAAAATCAACCTTGATGTTTTCAGGAAAAGGCTTTTCTCTTACAAATCAAGATGTAATATGATGGTTCAACAAAAGGGCTCTCAGACGGAATATATTAGAAAATGAAATTATAACGTTTGTTTATATATATAATTCTTTGCAAAATCCTTAAAAGGATATCTGAACACCCCCTGCACTTAGTCATTTGCGATAGTTACGTTGAATTTTAAATTTCAGACTAAACGTTTCAGGATTATTCATAGGGTTTCGTTTATTCTCATTTTTATTAATAATGCCTCATAAATATTTATTCAAATATATGAAAGTATATGAAAGGTTCATTTTCTAATTTATAAAATACTCTGTTTTTAAATATTTTTAACCCAGAGGGACATTAGCCCGAATTCTGTCCAAACGTTTATGTCTGCAAATGAAAAAATGATCCCTTTGGGCGCAATACAAAGTCGGAAAGCTTTCAGTTTAATATTTGTTTTGGGTGTATCTGTGGGGTGTAAATTCTTTAACTTCCAGTATATATCCAATCGAGACATTTTTATAAAAGTTATTTAAATTAATTTCTTCCAAATTTCATGTCATGACTGATTTGTTTGAGTAAAAGTTAGGTTATTTGAAAAGGGCAAAGAAAAGGATGGTTACCTACCTGGCGCGAGGGATGGCTTAGCGGAGAACGTTCTATGGGAAATCGCCTAATATACATCGAGATAAGGAACGAGAATAATTAACGAGAACGATACACCAAAATGAGTTTTGGTGATCGATGTACTTAGTGTACATAGTGTTTTTTCTACTTTTCATTATTTACTCTTTATTACATTTACTTAATTATTGCTGATAAATCGATATGGACTTTGCGAAACCTTGGGGCAGCACATTGATATGTATTATGCGTGAAAAATTTCAACAACTGGTCTGTGCAACTATGCTCCGCTCACTTATGTTACATGCCTCAACAACTACGGCCACGATATTCCGTTAGCTTCAAGACACGGAGCAAGGAGAACGCTACAGCCTAGCACTAACGAGGATAAAGTTAACCAACGTTTATGCTACAGATGTGCTAACTTGCTTTTACGATGTGAAAGTTACGCTTCCGATATTTTAAATCGCTATTTTACACAAGTTATCCCACTGTTACATATTGCCACATTGGATCTGATTTCGAACTTAAAGTAAAAAGGTTTGTTCCAACATTGGGATCTATTTTTTACTTTTATATGATACCCACTAAGGACAGATATAGATAGGTAACGATTTCAGGGTATTGTACCTCTTAAGCGAAGACCTATGAACTATGAACTATATGTTATTAGAGTGAATGTATTTAGCGCTAGGAAGGCTTATAAATAATAAGCTCAATCATATGCTTACATACGAAACCATCACAAGAGACGACATTTTGACATCATAACAGGCGACGACATTTCATACGACCATCATAACAGACATTCTGTACATGGAAAAAGAGTGAATAGAACATAACACTTCAATTCTCTACATTCCTCAATAATAAGATATACTAATTTGGAAAAAATGTTCAGTAGAATTCAAGTCAGGGCTTTTAAGTAACCAATTTATGACAGAGAAGTCAGAGGAATGCTCTTCCATCTAACCAACCAGTAGCCAACCGTAACCTGTGAGAGGCGCAGTTATCTTTCTGAGATACTCCCTTTCCGTGTGAATGACAGGGACATAAATGGATGGAGATGATAGCTCATCAACCTCACGTACAGAATCATATAGAGGGAGGTAAGAACAAGTACTAAAGATCCCAAACACAACCAGAAGAAAGCATCCCAGACCATGATTAAGCCTCCACGGCCTTGTACAGTTCCAATCTGTCACACCGGATTCATACATTCATGATTGTCTTGCCATATTCTGAGCCTCCCATTGGTATTAATTAGAGGGATCGAGACTCATCACTCCTACACATTTCATGTCCACTAGTGTCTATTCTCTATATTATCTTGCCCAGGTAAGAATGGCAACTCCATTGGCATGCATTTAGGAAAGGTACCCTCGTGTGTCTACGGCTTCCGAAGCCCATATGGTGAAGGGAGCGATACACGATCTTTTTACTGACTGTACGACTGTCGCCTACTTTAGCTAGGTGGTAATTTGAGCTAATATTTGGCTTCATTGACCATGTACAATACGGCTGAGACGTCTCACAGCACGATTGTTCTAAGTTAAATGCGCTTTGCACTTTGCAGAGTCGCTACTTCTTTTTCCCACCATCCGTGTATTCTGGTATGCTCTTGACACTGTCGACCGTTAAAATCCTATCTCGCTGAGGATTTAAGAAATTGTATGGCCCATGCGACGAGAGATTACTATCTGCCCGATATTGAAACTTTACCTATACTGGTATATGAAACAACTGATTATCGACAAGCATAGTGCTAGATGTATGTGCATTTACCACAACTCCCTCACGTAAGCCCAGATGCGGCGCAGCGCTATTCAATTTGCATAGCCATGTCTATCCCTAATTTAGTGGCACTTCAGTGTAGTAACAACTCGTGAAGCATGGGCATACGTGTAACGCTTGCAAGAGATAAACATGAATTTACTGCCGAAAAAGGGGAGCAAAAGACTTAATATATTGGTTCAGAGAAAAAAAAATTTTTTTCTAAACGTTTTATTGTTCTTACTGGATTCATTTATAAGGGGAAACTTAAAATAAGGAAAGTAGAAAAAAATATCAAAATCAATTCGGATTACAATCAGAAATAACTTTAACCACCTATATTAAAAGACGAAATTCCATCTCTTTATCCAAACAATCTTGACTGTATTAAGTTCCATGAGGATAAGGCTACAAACCATACCTCTAAATCTACTGCTTTTGAAAAAAGTGAGATATGAAACCGCAATTGAAGCTATTCCCTCTAGATGCATATCCACCAAATCTCCTGATGTGTCTCCTATGGATTAATGTGCATTTGTACTTCTAAAACAAGCTCTTTATACGTGGCATCCCCAAACATTGGACGGACTGTGGAACATTGTGAAAGAGAAGTGGCATAAAATCAACCTTGATGTTTTCAGGAAAAGGCTTTTCTCTTACAAATCAAGATGTAATATGATGGTTCAACAAAAGGGCTCTCAGACGGAATATATTAGAAAATGAAATTATAACGTTTGTTTATATATATAATTCTTTGCAAAATCCTTAAAAGGATATCTGAACACCCCCTGCACTTAGTCATTTGCGATAGTTACGTTGAATTTTAAATTTCAGACTAAACGTTTCAGGATTATTCATAGGGTTTCGTTTATTCTCATTTTTATTAATAATGCCTCATAAATATTTATTCAAATATATGAAAGTATATGAAAGGTTCATTTTCTAATTTATAAAATACTCTGTTTTTAAATATTTTTAACCCAGAGGGACATTAGCCCGAATTCTGTCCAAACGTTTATGTCTGCAAATGAAAAAATGATCCCTTTGGGCGCAATACAAAGTCGGAAAGCTTTCAGTTTAATATTTGTTTTGGGTGTATCTGTGGGGTGTAAATTCTTTAACTTCCAGTATATATCCAATCGAGACATTTTTATAAAAGTTATTTAAATTAATTTCTTCCAAATTTCATGTCATGACTGATTTGTTTGAGTAAAAGTTAGGTTATTTGAAAAGGGCAAAGAAAAGGATGGTTACCTACCTGGCGCGAGGGATGGCTTAGCGGAGAACGTTCTATGGGAAATCGCCTAATATACATCGAGATAAGGAACGAGAATAATTAACGAGAACGATACACCAAAATGAGTTTTGGTGATCGATGTACTTAGTGTACATAGTGTTTTTTCTACTTTTCATTATTTACTCTTTATTACATTTACTTAATTATTGCTGATAAATCGATATGGACTTTGCGAAACCTTGGGGCAGCACATTGATATGTATTATGCGTGAAAAATTTCAACAACTGGTCTGTGCAACTATGCTCCGCTCACTTATGTTACATGCCTCAACAACTACGGCCACGATATTCCGTTAGCTTCAAGACACGGAGCAAGGAGAACGCTACAGCCTAGCACTAACGAGGATAAAGTTAACCAACGTTTATGCTACAGATGTGCTAACTTGCTTTTACGATGTGAAAGTTACGCTTCCGATATTTTAAATCGCTATTTTACACAAGTTATCCCACTGTTACATATTGCCACATTGGATCTGATTTCGAACTTAAAGTAAAAAGGTTTGTTCCAACATTGGGATCTATTTTTTACTTTTATATGATACCCACTAAGGACAGATATAGATAGGTAACGATTTCAGGGTATTGTACCTCTTAAGCGAAGACCTATGAACTATGAACTATATGTTATTAGAGTGAATGTATTTAGCGCTAGGAAGGCTTATAAATAATAAGCTCAATCATATGCTTACATACGAAACCATCACAAGAGACGACATTTTGACATCATAACAGGCGACGACATTTCATACGACCATCATAACAGACATTCTGTACATGGAAAAAGAGTGAATAGAACATAACACTTCAATTCTCTACATTCCTCAATAATAAGATATACTAATTTGGAAAAAATGTTCAGTAGAATTCAAGTCAGGGCTTTTAAGTAACCAATTTATGACAGAGAAGTCAGAGGAATGCTCTTCCATCTAACCAACCAGTAGCCAACCGTAACCTGTGAGAGGCGCAGTTATCTTTCTGAGATACTCCCTTTCCGTGTGAATGACAGGGACATAAATGGATGGAGATGATAGCTCATCAACCTCACGTACAGAATCATATAGAGGGAGGTAAGAACAAGTACTAAAGATCCCAAACACAACCAGAAGAAAGCATCCCAGACCATGATTAAGCCTCCACGGCCTTGTACAGTTCCAATCTGTCACACCGGATTCATACATTCATGATTCTCTTGCCATATTCTGAGCCTCCCATTGGTATTAATTAGAGGGATCGAGACTCATCACTCCTACACATTTCATGTCCACTAGTGTCTATTCTCTATATTATCTTGCCCAGGTAAGAATGGCAACTCCATTGGCATGCATTTAGGAAAGGTACCCTCGTGTGTCTACGGCTTCCGAAGCCCATATGGTGAAGGGAGCGATACACGATCTTTTTACTGACTGTACGACTGTCGCCTACTTTAGCTAGGTGGTAATTTGAGCTAATATTTGGCTTCATTGACCATGTACAATACGGCTGAGACGTCTCACAGCACGATTGTTCTAAGTTAAATGCGCTTTGCACTTTGCAGAGTCGCTACTTCTTTTTCCCACCATCCGTGTATTCTGGTATGCTCTTGACACTGTCGACCGTTAAAATCCTATCTCGCTGAGGATTTAAGAAATTGTATGGCCCATGCGACGAGAGATTACTATCTGCCCGATATTGAAACTTTACCTATACTGGTATATGAAACAACTGATTATCGACAAGCATAGTGCTAGATGTATGTGCATTTACCACAACTCCCTCACGTAAGCCCAGATGCGGCGCAGCGCTATTCAATTTGCATAGCCATGTCTATCCCTAATTTAGTGGCACTTCAGTGTAGTAACAACTCGTGAAGCATGGGCATACGTGTAACGCTTGCAAGAGATAAACATGAATTTACTGCCGAAAAAGGGGAGCAAAAGACTTAATATATTGGTTCAGAGAAAAAAAAAATTTTTTCTAAACGTTTTATTGTTCTTACTGGATTCATTTATAAGGGGAAACTTAAAATAAGGAAAGTAGAAAAAAATATCAAAATCAATTCGGATTACAATCAGAAATAACTTTAACCACCTATATTAAAAGACGAAATTCCATCTCTTTATCCAAACAATCTTGACTGTATTAAGTTCCATGAGGATAAGGCTACAAACCATACCTCTAAATCTACTGCTTTTGAAAAAAGTGAGATATGAAACCGCAATTGAAGCTATTCCCTCTAGATGCATATCCACCAAATCTCCTGATGTGTCTCCTATGGATTAATGTGCATTTGTACTTCTAAAACAAGCTCTTTATACGTGGCATCCCCAAACATTGGACGGACTGTGGAACATTGTGAAAGAGAAGTGGCATAAAATCAACCTTGATGTTTTCAGGAAAAGGCTTTTCTCTTACAAATCAAGATGTAATATGATGGTTCAACAAAAGGGCTCTCAGACGGAATATATTAGAAAATGAAATTATAACGTTTGTTTATATATATAATTCTTTGCAAAATCCTTAAAAGGATATCTGAACACCCCCTGCACTTAGTCATTTGCGATAGTTACGTTGAATTTTAAATTTCAGACTAAACGTTTCAGGATTATTCATAGGGTTTCGTTTATTCTCATTTTTATTAATAATGCCTCATAAATATTTATTCAAATATATGAAAGTATATGAAAGGTTCATTTTCTAATTTATAAAATACTCTGTTTTTAAATATTTTTAACCCAGAGGGACATTAGCCCGAATTCTGTCCAAACGTTTATGTCTGCAAATGAAAAAATGATCCCTTTGGGCGCAATACAAAGTCGGAAAGCTTTCAGTTTAATATTTGTTTTGGGTGTATCTGTGGGGTGTAAATTCTTTAACTTCCAGTATATATCCAATCGAGACATTTTTATAAAAGTTATTTAAATTAATTTCTTCCAAATTTCATGTCATGACTGATTTGTTTGAGTAAAAGTTAGGTTATTTGAAAAGGGCAAAGAAAAGGATGGTTACCTACCTGGCGCGAGGGATGGCTTAGCGGAGAACGTTCTATGGGAAATCGCCTAATATACATCGAGATAAGGAACGAGAATAATTAACGAGAACGATACACCAAAATGAGTTTTGGTGATCGATGTACTTAGTGTACATAGTGTTTTTTCTACTTTTCATTATTTACTCTTTATTACATTTACTTAATTATTGCTGATAAATCGATATGGACTTTGCGAAACCTTGGGGCAGCACATTGATATGTATTATGCGTGAAAAATTTCAACAACTGGTCTGTGCAACTATGCTCCGCTCACTTATGTTACATGCCTCAACAACTACGGCCACGATATTCCGTTAGCTTCAAGACACGGAGCAAGGAGAACGCTACAGCCTAGCACTAACGAGGATAAAGTTAACCAACGTTTATGCTACAGATGTGCTAACTTGCTTTTACGATGTGAAAGTTACGCTTCCGATATTTTAAATCGCTATTTTACACAAGTTATCCCACTGTTACATATTGCCACATTGGATCTGATTTCGAACTTAAAGTAAAAAGGTTTGTTCCAACATTGGGATCTATTTTTTACTTTTATATGATACCCACTAAGGACAGATATAGATAGGTAACGATTTCAGGGTATTGTACCTCTTAAGCGAAGACCTATGAACTATGAACTATATGTTATTAGAGTGAATGTATTTAGCGCTAGGAAGGCTTATAAATAATAAGCTCAATCATATGCTTACATACGAAACCATCACAAGAGACGACATTTTGACATCATAACAGGCGACGACATTTCATACGACCATCATAACAGACATTCTGTACATGGAAAAAGAGTGAATAGAACATAACACTTCAATTCTCTACATTCCTCAATAATAAGATATACTAATTTGGAAAAAATGTTCAGTAGAATTCAAGTCAGGGCTTTTAAGTAACCAATTTATGACAGAGAAGTCAGAGGAATGCTCTTCCATCTAACCAACCAGTAGCCAACCGTAACCTGTGAGAGGCGCAGTTATCTTTCTGAGATACTCCCTTTCCGTGTGAATGACAGGGACATAAATGGATGGAGATGATAGCTCATCAACCTCACGTACAGAATCATATAGAGGGAGGTAAGAACAAGTACTAAAGATCCCAAACACAACCAGAAGAAAGCATCCCAGACCATGATTAAGCCTCCACGGCCTTGTACAGTTCCAATCTGTCACACCGGATTCATACATTCATGATTCTCTTGCCATATTCTGAGCCTCCCATTGGTATTAATTAGAGGGATCGAGACTCATCACTCCTACACATTTCATGTCCACTAGTGTCTATTCTCTATATTCTCTTGCCCAGGTAAGAATGGCAACTCGATGGCATGCATTTAGGAAAGGTACCCTCGTGTGTCTACGGCTTCCGAAGCCCATATGGTGAAGGGAGCGATACACGATCTTTTTACTGACTGTACGACTGTCGCCTACTTTAGCTAGGTGGTAATTTGAGCTAATATTTGGCTTCATTGACCATGTACAATACGGCTGAGACGTCTCACAGCACGATTGTTCTAAGTTAAATGCGCTTTGCACTTTGCAGAGTCGCTACTTCTTTTTCCCACCATCCGTGTATTCTGGTATGCTCTTGACACTGTCGACCGTTAAAATCCTATCTCGCTGAGGATTTAAGAAATTGTATGGCCCATGCGACGAGAGATTACTATCTGCCCGATATTGAAACTTTACCTATACTGGTATATGAAACAACTGATTATCGACAAGCATAGTGCTAGATGTATGTGCATTTACCACAACTCCCTCACGTAAGCCCAGATGCGGCGCAGCGCTATTCAATTTGCATAGCCATGTCTATCCCTAATTTAGTGGCACTTCAGTGTAGTAACAACTCGTGAAGCATGGGCATACGTGTAACGCTTGCAAGAGATAAACATGAATTTACTGCCGAAAAAGGGGAGCAAAAGACTTAATATATTGGTTCAGAGAAAAAAAAATTTTTTTCTAAACGTTTTATTGTTCTTACTGGATTCATTTATAAGGGGAAACTTAAAATAAGGAAAGTAGAAAAAAATATCAAAATCAATTCGGATTACAATCAGAAATAACTTTAACCACCTATATTAAAAGACGAAATTCCATCTCTTTATCCAAACAATCTTGACTGTATTAAGTTCCATGAGGATAAGGCTACAAACCATACCTCTAAATCTACTGCTTTTGAAAAAAGTGAGATATGAAACCGCAATTGAAGCTATTCCCTCTAGATGCATATCCACCAAATCTCCTGATGTGTCTCCTATGGATTAATGTGCATTTGTACTTCTAAAACAAGCTCTTTATACGTGGCATCCCCAAACATTGGACGGACTGTGGAACATTGTGAAAGAGAAGTGGCATAAAATCTACCTTGATGTTTTCAGGAAAAGGCTTTTCTCTTACAAATCAAGATGTAATATGATGGTTCAACAAAAGGGCTCTCAGACGGAATATATTAGAAAATGAAATTATAACGTTTGTTTATATATATAATTCTTTGCAAAATCCTTAAAAGGATATCTGAACACCCCCTGCACTTAGTCATTTGCGATAGTTACGTTGAATTTTAAATTTCAGACTAAACGTTTCAGGATTATTCATAGGGTTTCGTTTATTCTCATTTTTATTAATAATGCCTCATAAATATTTATTCAAATATATGAAAGTATATGAAAGGTTCATTTTCTAATTTATAAAATACTCTGTTTTTAAATATTTTTAACCCAGAGGGACATTAGCCCGAATTCTGTCCAAACGTTTATGTCTGCAAATGAAAAAATGATCCCTTTGGGCGCAATACAAAGTCGGAAAGCTTTCAGTTTAATATTTGTTTTGGGTGTATCTGTGGGGTGTAAATTCTTTAACTTCCAGTATATATCCAATCGAGACATTTTTATAAAAGTTATTTAAATTAATTTCTTCCAAATTTCATGTCATGACTGATTTGTTTGAGTAAAAGTTAGGTTATTTGAAAAGGGCAAAGAAAAGGATGGTTACCTACCTGGCGCGAGGGATGGCTTAGCGGAGAACGTTCTATGGGAAATCGCCTAATATACATCGAGATAAGGAACGAGAATAATTAACGAGAACGATACACCAAAATGAGTTTTGGTGATCGATGTACTTAGTGTACATAGTGTTTTTTCTACTTTTCATTATTTACTCTTTATTACATTTACTTAATTATTGCTGATAAATCGATATGGACTTTGCGAAACCTTGGGGCAGCACATTGATATGTATTATGCGTGAAAAATTTCAACAACTGGTCTGTGCAACTATGCTCCGCTCACTTATGTTACATGCCTCAACAACTACGGCCACGATATTCCGTTAGCTTCAAGACACGGAGCAAGGAGAACGCTACAGCCTAGCACTAACGAGGATAAAGTTAACCAACGTTTATGCTACAGATGTGCTAACTTGCTTTTACGATGTGAAAGTTACGCTTCCGATATTTTAAATCGCTATTTTACACAAGTTATCCCACTGTTACATATTGCCACATTGGATCTGATTTCGAACTTAAAGTAAAAAGGTTTGTTCCAACATTGGGATCTATTTTTTACTTTTATATGATACCCACTAAGGACAGATATAGATAGGTAACGATTTCAGGGTATTGTACCTCTTAAGCGAAGACCTATGAACTATGAACTATATGTTATTAGAGTGAATGTATTTAGCGCTAGGAAGGCTTATAAATAATAAGCTCAATCATATGCTTACATACGAAACCATCACAAGAGACGACATTTTGACATCATAACAGGCGACGACATTTCATACGACCATCATAACAGACATTCTGTACATGGAAAAAGAGTGAATAGAACATAACACTTCAATTCTCTACATTCCTCAATAATAAGATATACTAATTTGGAAAAAATGTTCAGTAGAATTCAAGTCAGGGCTTTTAAGTAACCAATTTATGACAGAGAAGTCAGAGGAATGCTCTTCCATCTAACCAACCAGTAGCCAACCGTAACCTGTGAGAGGCGCAGTTATCTTTCTGAGATACTCCCTTTCCGTGTGAATGACAGGGACATAAATGGATGGAGATGATAGCTCATCAACCTCACGTACAGAATCATATAGAGGGAGGTAAGAACAAGTACTAAAGATCCCAAACACAACCAGAAGAAAGCATCCCAGACCATGATTAAGCCTCCACGGCCTTGTACAGTTCCAATCTGTCACACCGGATTCATACATTCATGATTCTCTTGCCATATTCTGAGCCTCCCATTGGTATTAATTAGAGGGATCGAGACTCATCACTCCTACACATTTCATGTCCACTAGTGTCTATTCTCTATATTCTCTTGCCCAGGTAAGAATGGCAACTCGATGGCATGCATTTAGGAAAGGTACCCTCGTGTGTCTACGGCTTCCGAAGCCCATATGGTGAAGGGAGCGATACACGATCTTTTTACTGACTGTACGACTGTCGCCTACTTTAGCTAGGTGGTAATTTGAGCTAATATTTGGCTTCATTGACCATGTACAATACGGCTGAGACGTCTCACAGCACGATTGTTCTAAGTTAAATGCGCTTTGCACTTTGCAGAGTCGCTACTTCTTTTTCCCACCATCCGTGTATTCTGGTATGCTCTTGACACTGTCGACCGTTAAAATCCTATCTCGCTGAGGATTTAAGAAATTGTATGGCCCATGCGACGAGAGATTACTATCTGCCCGATATTGAAACTTTACCTATACTGGTATATGAAACAACTGATTATCGACAAGCATAGTGCTAGATGTATGTGCATTTACCACAACTCCCTCACGTAAGCCCAGATGCGGCGCAGCGCTATTCAATTTGCATAGCCATGTCTATCCCTAATTTAGTGGCACTTCAGTGTAGTAACAACTCGTGAAGCATGGGCATACGTGTAACGCTTGCAAGAGATAAACATGAATTTACTGCCGAAAAAGGGGAGCAAAAGACTTAATATATTGGTTCAGAGAAAAAAAAAATTTTTTCTAAACGTTTTATTGTTCTTACTGGATTCATTTATAAGGGGAAACTTAAAATAAGGAAAGTAGAAAAAAATATCAAAATCAATTCGGATTACAATCAGAAATAACTTTAACCACCTATATTAAAAGACGAAATTCCATCTCTTTATCCAAACAATCTTGACTGTATTAAGTTCCATGAGGATAAGGCTACAAACCATACCTCTAAATCTACTGCTTTTGAAAAAAGTGAGATATGAAACCGCAATTGAAGCTATTCCCTCTAGATGCATATCCACCAAATCTCCTGATGTGTCTCCTATGGATTAATGTGCATTTGTACTTCTAAAACAAGCTCTTTATACGTGGCATCCCCAAACATTGGACGGACTGTGGAACATTGTGAAAGAGAAGTGGCATAAAATCAACCTTGATGTTTTCAGGAAAAGGCTTTTCTCTTACAAATCAAGATGTAATATGATGGTTCAACAAAAGGGCTCTCAGACGGAATATATTAGAAAATGAAATTATAACGTTTGTTTATATATATAATTCTTTGCAAAATCCTTAAAAGGATATCTGAACACCCCCTGCACTTAGTCATTTGCGATAGTTACGTTGAATTTTAAATTTCAGACTAAACGTTTCAGGATTATTCATAGGGTTTCGTTTATTCTCATTTTTATTAATAATGCCTCATAAATATTTATTCAAATATATGAAAGTATATGAAAGGTTCATTTTCTAATTTATAAAATACTCTGTTTTTAAATATTTTTAACCCAGAGGGACATTAGCCCGAATTCTGTCCAAACGTTTATGTCTGCAAATGAAAAAATGATCCCTTTGGGCGCAATACAAAGTCGGAAAGCTTTCAGTTTAATATTTGTTTTGGGTGTATCTGTGGGGTGTAAATTCTTTAACTTCCAGTATATATCCAATCGAGACATTTTTATAAAAGTTATTTAAATTAATTTCTTCCAAATTTCATGTCATGACTGATTTGTTTGAGTAAAAGTTAGGTTATTTGAAAAGGGCAAAGAAAAGGATGGTTACCTACCTGGCGCGAGGGATGGCTTAGCGGAGAACGTTCTATGGGAAATCGCCTAATATACATCGAGATAAGGAACGAGAATAATTAACGAGAACGATACACCAAAATGAGTTTTGGTGATCGATGTACTTAGTGTACATAGTGTTTTTTCTACTTTTCATTATTTACTCTTTATTACATTTACTTAATTATTGCTGATAAATCGATATGGACTTTGCGAAACCTTGGGGCAGCACATTGATATGTATTATGCGTGAAAAATTTCAACAACTGGTCTGTGCAACTATGCTCCGCTCACTTATGTTACATGCCTCAACAACTACGGCCACGATATTCCGTTAGCTTCAAGACACGGAGCAAGGAGAACGCTACAGCCTAGCACTAACGAGGATAAAGTTAACCAACGTTTATGCTACAGATGTGCTAACTTGCTTTTACGATGTGAAAGTTACGCTTCCGATATTTTAAATCGCTATTTTACACAAGTTATCCCACTGTTACATATTGCCACATTGGATCTGATTTCGAACTTAAAGTAAAAAGGTTTGTTCCAACATTGGGATCTATTTTTTACTTTTATATGATACCCACTAAGGACAGATATAGATAGGTAACGATTTCAGGGTATTGTACCTCTTAAGCGAAGACCTATGAACTATGAACTATATGTTATTAGAGTGAATGTATTTAGCGCTAGGAAGGCTTATAAATAATAAGCTCAATCATATGCTTACATACGAAACCATCACAAGAGACGACATTTTGACATCATAACAGGCGACGACATTTCATATGACCATCATAACAGACATTCTGTACATGGAAAAAGAGTGAATAGAACATAACACTTCAATTCTCTACATTCCTCAATAATAAGATATACTAATTTGGAAAAATGTTCAGTAGAATTCAAGTCAGGGCTTTTAAGTAACCAATTTATGACAGAGAAGTCAGAGGAATGCTCTTCCATCTAACCAACCAGTAGCCAACCGTAACCTGTGAGAGGCGCAGTTATCTTTCTGAGATACTCCCTTTCCGTGTGAATGACAGGGACATAAATGGATGGAGATGATAGCTCATCAACCTCACGTACAGAATCATATAGAGGGAGGTAAGAACAAGTACTAAAGATCCCAAACACAACCAGAAGAAAGCATCCCAGACCATGATTAAGCCTCCACGGCCTTGTACAGTTCCAATCTGTCACACCGGATTCATACATTCATGATTCTCTTGCCATATTCTGAGCCTCCCATTGGTATTAATTAGAGGGATCGAGACTCATCACTCCTACACATTTCATGTCCACTAGTGTCTATTCTCTATATTATCTTGCCCAGGTAAGAATGGCAACTCCATTGGCATGCATTTAGGAAAGGTACCCTCGTGTGTCTACGGCTTCCGAAGCCCATATGGTGAAGGGAGCGATACACGATCTTTTTACTGACTGTACGACTGTCGCCTACTTTAGCTAGGTGGTAATTTGAGCTAATATTTGGCTTCATTGACCATGTACAATACGGCTGAGACGTCTCACAGCACGATTGTTCTAAGTTAAATGCGCTTTGCACTTTGCAGAGTCGCTACTTCTTTTTCCCACCATCCGTGTATTCTGGTATGCTCTTGACACTGTCGACCGTTAAAATCCTATCTCGCTGAGGATTTAAGAAATTGTATGGCCCATGCGACGAGAGATTACTATCTGCCCGATATTGAAACTTTACCTATACTGGTATATGAAACAACTGATTATCGACAAGCATAGTGCTAGATGTATGTGCATTTACCACAACTCCCTCACGTAAGCCCAGATGCGGCGCAGCGCTATTCAATTTGCATAGCCATGTCTATCCCTAATTTAGTGGCACTTCAGTGTAGTAACAACTCGTGAAGCTTGGGCATACGTGTAACGCTTGCAAGAGATAAACATGAATTTACTGCCGAAAAAGGGGAGCAAAAGACTTAATATATTGGTTCAGAGAAAAAAAAAATTTTTTTCTAAAAGTTTTATTGTTCTTACTGGATTCATTTATAAGGGGAAACTTAAAATAAGGAAAGTAGAAAAAAATATCAAAATCAATTCGGATTACAATCAGAAATAACTTTAACCACCTATATTAAAAGACGAAATTCCATCTCTTTATCCAAACAATCTTGACTGTATTAAGTTCCATGAGGATAAGCCTACAAACCATACCTCTAAATTTACTGCTTTATGTTTTGAAAAAAGTGGGCGACCAATACTGCTACAGCAACCTGCTAGTTTTTTGTTTGTTTTTTTTTTTTTTGGACGCCATTTTGTTTTCACGAAGTAAAGGCTTTTTTTTTTTTTTTTTTTTTCTCTCAACATTTTTTTCGAACAATCTGCTAGCCGAATTACGCTTATGCTAGAACTTTTATGGAACAAAAGTGCTTAATCATGACGAAGATTAGGTGCGAAATTGGGAGAAAGTGCAGAATCGCTCACTGCTTGCCTCGTTTTTAAGAATTGCACATACACGGTATCATCCATATACACTTCGACCTATTTTCACTTAAAAACACATCCCAGAATTGCACAAAAATCGCATTGCGCACACTCTTGACTTTATCCATGTACACTGCTAATGTCCTAGCTACTAACCTTTATCGCCTTACCAAAATGTCGCCAAACTACCTGTTACCATATTCCACAGATTAGCCGCATTTTCAGTGTATTTAGAGCAGAGTCTTTTGAACTGTAGGTTTCAACCTGCAGTAGCAGTTTTAATATTGCTTTAACTTGTAATAATAATTTTACAATTAACAAATATTTTTACACAATATATCTGAAGATGGTTAAGGATAAGACCATTCAGACAAAATCGAAAGACGAAAACGTTTTGACGCATTCTTTTTACAATATAAACTTTCATTTTACTTGCTTTGACGCTGTCATTTCGTCTGTTACTTGTTTAAAATGTTCACATTGTTCTGCGTCTTAAAATTAGAAATAAAGTTAATGACCTAAAATTGCAATAGAATTTGCGTAATGCTCATGGGGTCCTGGGGTCGCGAAAAAATCTCAGTGCAGAAAAGGGGTCGCGACTGAAAAAAAGTCTAAGAAGCCCTGATTTAGAGTGTGCTGGATTATTTTCACCTACAATTTGCACAGAAACACTAAAGCAAGCGCATCAACTCGCTAATGAAAGAAGCTGAGTTGTGTGTGAACATTTTAGTCACGTATGGATTATGGGAAAACTTGCTATTTATAGTTGATTTCTTAAAAAGAATTTTTTTTTTTTTTTTGTGTGTGTGTGTGTGTGTTAAGTTAGCGAGTTCGTTCTGTTGAGATTCTCCAGTATCCAGTACTTAAAAGTTAAACCTTAAACTTTAGTAAGATTTATGCATGTAAAATTAATATGTAAAAATGACACTGTATTAGGATTTTTCGTATACAGAGTGACTGTCAATTGTTCTTACAAAACCAGAAGGGTGGTAGTACCCATCCAGACGAATAATAATTACACTCCATGGAACACTCCACTATGAGAGACAGAAAAGAGTAAAATAAGAATTCCGATATGAACTTATAACAGTGCTGAGAAAGCGAATGAACGATACAAAAAGTTGCATAATCTGATTCGTAGATGAGCTCAAAGTAGGCTCACCAGTAGTCGAGCCCACCAGCGGCCGAGCGGTAAAGTCGCTGAACACCGGTAGTTCGGTCCGAGGTTCGAATCCCGCGAACGGGCTGGCTGCATGGGCGTTTTCGTGGTTTTCCCCATGTGTAACGTGTATACGAGCCAGTTTTCCTTAGAAAGTCCTCCACGAAGGAATCCCTCCCCTTAGGCAGATAGGCCTCGTGTGCTTTGCCATAATTAAATACACACACACAAGTAGTCGAACGGTAAAGTCCCTGAACAGTCGAATCACGCGAACGGGCTGGCTTATGGGCATTTTCGTGATTTTCGCCATGTGTAACGGGTTAAGTACGAGTCAGTTTCCCTTAGAAAATTCTCCAGGAAGGGATCATTCCCTTCCGTGTAGTGTCGTGTAGGGCGGCACACGTAAATAATAATAAGAGCTCAAAGTGGCGGTCTTGTTGCACAGTTCACCACGGGCAATGAATGACTGGCACAATAGCATGTGAACAGGCATCTTCTTATGCAGTGTTAGTGAACGCTTGTGTGCCTCATGGTGCAATCATTGCTGGGGCTTTGCCCATTAATTAGTGCTACAACAGCCTCGTGCTTTTTAACAGTGTTTTTTTATCTATGTTCTTAGCGACGCTACAATAATCAACGCCTTAGCAATCTAACTGCACTCTTCTGCACACATGAGTATTCATGAACACATCATTCATCATTCAAGATGTACCTGTATTTACATACACTAACATTGTGCTCCAGCTATCTTGTGACTTCATGTACTGCATTTGTCTTAAGCTACTTTTTTGCCACTCTCTTTTTCACCCATGCTTTTCATGCCAGGATTTAACGAGCGTTTATTCAGATTGAATGAGAAAGAAGTGGAATTGAAGAGATGGTTTCGCAAGTTAATTTTACAGCATGTTCTGCTTACTTGAACCCACGCTGTACCGGGATTTATTAGCGATTTGATTCTGTGGCTTTGAGTGCTTTTAAGCACTAGGCTTGTCTCGCCGGTTTCCTACAAACCAGGGCCTTTCCTGAGCGTTACTTTATACTGTGAGCCGTTAGGCTAATCTATTACATTTGAGTTAGTTCAACATTACGTATTTAAGTTAACCCAGAAGTTGTGGCTTGTGTAAACCTAAGCTGGGTCATTGTAACTTCTTTGGTGTTCAAATAAAAAGGTCTTATAGACCCTTCCTTTGACATTCTGTAATCACAAGACTCGAAGATAAGTTTGTTCCCCTTCAAAATCAACGAAATTCCGATCAAAGACGATAATTATTTGGTTTAATAATTACTTTTTCATTTTTAAATGATTCCATTTTCAATTTTTTTCGTGATTCATATTTGAAGTTTCTTTTTAAAAAAAATTCAAGGTTCATTTTTAAATGCTTATAAGTTACTTCATTGAACTAAAATTTTACTAACTCTCTCAAAGGATATAATATACTCAATAATCCATAAGTAAATGAATTATTATTTAATTACTCTGCAGCTTTTGCGCAAGGTATTAGGCAATTTTTTACGATTTATTAATATATTTACTTTAATTCAATCTTTGGTATAGATATATATATATACTCACATATATAACGTAAGGCGTAATATAAAGGGAAATGAAGCCAGAAAAATGCTAATCGACTTTAACAATTTAGTGTATATGTATATACTACATATAAACATAAATACATATTATTTCATTATAAATATATAATATATGTGTGTGTATATATGTAATTTAAAAACTTCTAATTGCTTCCAAACCTAACTAAAAATTTGTGTTGCAGTTACATATATTTACGTAAATGAATACAATATATTTAAGAATTTTTCTGTGATATTTTATATCTTCTTTAGTATTTTGTTCCATATATATTTACTTACATTGTACACTAATGGATAGATAGAGCAATTTGCCATAATTAAGTAAACGAAACCAAATCTTAAAATTGCGACTTCTAGGCGTTCTTAAAATTTAACGACTTCATACGGCTCTGGTGGCGATTAGTTTGTGTTATGGTGCTAAAGTTGACAACTGGTCGCTCGGTTTTGCCTTTTTGTCCGTTAACACCTAAGTACCTTAAAGATAGCCAATGTAGCAAAAATTGCAGAACGCCTAAAAGAGAAAGGACAAATATGTCGAACCTGCAGAAATATCTCAGCCCGTTCCCTGAAATTTCCGTATTTCGTAACGTAATTTTCCTCCCTTTTTATTAATTCTAGCGGTAAAGTCGTTGAAAGTAGAAAGAAAAACTAACATGGAAGAAATCAGATTAACAGCCCTTTTTGAATATGAATAAGATCCGATTACAAATTTTAAATTGATATTAAAATTCCACATATAAATAACTATATGATTTGTTTCATTTATAAGCGAAAAATTTGCATCTATAGGATGGTAAGCATTACAACTTACGTATGTAATACAATTCATAGTGTCATATATTAGAATTATTTAGAAACGTTTTTGGTATTTTCACCGAAGATTTATTCCAAATTATTTACATGCTTGCTATCTGATAAAATGGGTCACAAACTATAAAAAATTCCCAGATATTAAACTGTAAACTCTAAAACTTGGATTACAAAAGTTATTGGTAAAGTGTCTATAATTAAAATTATCGTTGGTACAACCTGTTAATTGTTTACATCTCATACTTTTTTTTTTTTTTTTTTTTTTTTGTGTGTGTGTGTGTGTGTGTGTGTGTGTGTTAACGCTCGGCCACCGATAAGGCAAAAAGGTTTGTAAAATTCAAGGTTAATTTGAAAAAAAATTAGAATGACAAATGATAATTAACTGAGGCATTACATGAAACAAAAGTTGCTGAAAAGGGAAATTTCCGTCAGGATCTTCTGAAGCTGTTATAGTGCATTTTTACAAGCTTCACTAGAGTTCTACTTTCACTTCATTAAAATTGTTACTCAATCTACAGTTTAAAAAAAAACTCGAGTAACGCGAATACTAATGCTTTCCATGTTGACTTAAAAATAGTAATAAATTAATTAATTATTTAATTAATTTATTACTATTAAGATATTTATTAATTAATTAAGACAGATTAAGACATTTAGAGGCGCTTAAAGCATTCTGGTGTCCCCTCATACATTTACGCTAGTAGTCTTAACTGTACTGCTCATTCTGTGATAAAACTGGCAATGAAATTTTTTTTTTGAAATTATGTATACAGTACATTTTTGCTGGTATGAAAAAAGTGAAGCACAATTTTAGCAGGTCCAAGAGATTCAGGCGCATAACTTTGGGAAGTCCGTCAAAGATGAAACATTTTGGTGCTTTTGAGTCTTTTTGGGGGTGCCTCTTTGATGTTCTAAGCGTGTACTCATTTTGCTCAATGGCTAATATATTAAGTAACCATTCAATAAAAATTTTTGCTTGAAAATACAATCCTGAAAAAAATAAATAGAAAAAAATTATGTAGTTTTGAATGTTACAATTACTTCTAAAGGTTTACCTATTCGTTTCACTTGCCCCAGTGCGACTACTTTTTAAAATATATTAAAATTCTCTAATGCATCTCTGTACATTCGTATTTCAAGGACTAGGCATTCAATCAGCATAATTGCACTTTGATTCATTTTACTTCCACTTCCTCGTTGGCCCACCAGCGGCCGAGCAGTACTGTTGGTTCGGTCCGAGGTTCGAATCCCGCAACCGGGCTGGCTGTATGGGAGTTAATGTGTATGCGAGCTAGTTACCTTAGAAAGTCCTCCCCGAAGGCTTCCCTCCTCTTAGTCATATAGCTCTTCAGTTTCCTGCACACTATGAGGATCTTGTAGATTTTCTGAGCCGATTTTCAGTCGCAACCGTTGGAATTCACATTCTGAGTCGAATTTTAGCCTTCTGTGTTAGTTTCTAATGAGCATTTCTGATGTTTACTTTCGGCCCACCAGCGGCCGAGCGGTAAGGTAGCTGAACACTGGTAGTTCGGTCCGAGGTTCGAATCTCGCGAACGGGCTGGCTGCATGGGCGTTTTCGTGGTTTTCCCCATGTGTAACGTGTATACCAGCCAGTGTCGCTTAGAAAGTCCTCCACGAAGGCATCCCTCCTCTTAGGCAGATAGCCCTAGTGGGCTTTGCCATAATTAAATACACACACACACACTGATGTTCACTTTCCTGGTCAGCTCGTGGTTAAGTTTTCAGTAATTCACTTTACGAGTTCCTGCCAAGCTCAGTTTTCTGCACCGACAATATCGAGACAATTTCTTAAAAATTTACTCTTAAACTGCTCACTGTACTGAACTGTGTTAAAGACTGGAAGAAAAGAAATGCTTAATCTTTCAAAATAAGTATTTTCATGACTTATTTTGAAATTAGTCGTTTTTAAGTAATGAATTTTTAAGTAATTAAAGTTCGTCATTCATTAGCGAACACACACTTGCCTAGTCGTTTTCTGCTTTTATTTGAAATTCTAGTTTTTATTATTAATTGTTCACATTTCCTCTCATTCTCATTCCAAAATTTGCTCCATTCTGCGGGTTACCCCGTTTTACCCGTTATAATCCGCACAATGGAGCAAATTTTAGTCCGATTTTCTCGGTTCCTATGGCTCCGATTGAAACGCGGTTTGGGTCTTAATATGCCAGAGGGTAGCCCCATTTTTTGATGTCAAAAAATTTCGTTTCACCGTGGGGGGTCAAGGTGATTTTGAAACCCATCAATTTCGATGATTTCTCCATAACTGCTCGATAGCTCGATAGAAAATCGCAATTTTTTGTGTGTAGGAGGAAACCCATGTGACCTTTCATCTCCGCAAGAAAGGTGATTCTATCTACAATAGGCGAAAATTTTTTAATTTTGTAAAAATATCCAAAAATCGGTAAAATTTAAAAATTATTTAAAAAACTGAAATTGCCAAAATGTTTGTCTCGAGACGCTCTATGATTAAAAAAAATATTCTTTCTCTAGGCCAATTACGACACGAGATCCATATAAGCGCCCTAACCCGTACAACGGGGCAAATTTTGGTTCCTATTTTCTCGAGTCCAATGGCTCCGACTGAAACGCGGTTTGAGGTTTAATATGCCAGAGGGAAGCCATATTTTTTTATAACAAAAAAAATTCATTTTAGCATGTTGGGTCAAGGTGATTTTCGAACCCCATGTTAATTTTTTTCGACAATTTCTCCGGAACTGCTCCATAGAAATCTCCATTTTTTGTGTGGAGGAGGAGACGCATGTGACCATTCATTTCCGCAAGAAAGGTGACTATCTACAATAGGCGAGTTTTAGCGATTTTTTTTTAATTTTGCAAAAATATTCAAAAGCAATAAAAATTTAATAATTAATAAAAATCCGAAATAGCAAAAATGTTTTTTCTCGACATGCTCTACGATTTAAAAAAAAAAAAAATTCTCTCTCTAGGTCAATTACGATACGAGATCCATGTGGGCGCTCTAACCCATACAACGGGGCACATTTTGGTCCCGATTTTCTCGGTCCCTATGACTCCGATTGAAACTTGGTTTCCGGCTTTAATATGCCAGAGGGTAAACCTATTTTTTCATATTAAAAAAAATTCATTTCGCCATGGGGGATCACGGTGATTTCGAACCCTATATGTTAAGGTTAGCAATCGCCTTCGCCAGGAATCGAACCACGGACCTCTGAAATACCGGCTCAGTGTGCAGAACCACTACACCACGAAAGCACGCTAGGGAAGTGGGAGAAATACCTTATATACTCCCCTTTTTAAAGGGCGACTAGGGTTTCAGGTGGCCTAGTCGCCAAATCCTGGGTGCGGAGAATCATCATCCACAACCCTTTTATAGTTCGGGCGCCATTCCAGAGACATTAGGATTTTTTCGGAAGCAGGCAAATAAAAAATATGCAACGTCTTCGCCGGGAATCGAACCAAAGACCTCTAAAATACAGGCTAAGTGTGCTGACCACTACACCACGAAGGCACGCCAAGAAGGTGGAAGAAATACCTTACAACTCTTATTATTACATTACGACAAAATACACTAACGCTAAGGGTGCGACTTCGGGGTCTGCTTTCTAAAGAACACTGCCTCGTGTTTAATTTACGCATAAATGTTTACTTCGTGTTTACTTTATGTACTCATGAAAAGTGACATGCAAGCAGTGATTGGCATTTGAACCCGGATCGAACAGCCAATCTTCAGAGATTTTTACCACTCAATAACTAAAGTAGTTTCATTTTCCAATGGCCCTTATTATTTTTCATAGTAATGGGATTCATAGTACATCATATTTACAATGTGGAAAACGTGAGCAATTTTTCTGGTTTTGGCCATAATTCCACAAAAATTCATGTCAGAGACTTGAAATTCATCCTACAAAGGCTTATGATGCCTTATTTTATTCTGCTCTATAGGTGGTGCTGTCCTTGCACCAGACGTTTTCCTGCGTAGGTAGTTTTAGTTTTGCTTTTGTGGCAAACGATGTGAAAAATCAAACCACACAATTCAATATTCCATGAAAATGTCAACATGCAAAAATTTCAAATAGTGCATTAAAAGAACCACTACACCACGAAAGAGAAGTGGGAAAAATACCTTATAACAGAATCAAATCGCTAATAAATCCCGGTACAGCGTGGACTCAAGTACGGAACATGCTCTAAAATTAACTTGCGAAACCTTCTCTTCAATTTCACTTCTTTCTCATTCAATCTGAATAAACACTCGTTAAATTCTGGCATGAAAAGCATGGGTGAAAAAGAGAGTGGCAGAAAAGTAGCTTAAGACAAATGCAGTACATGAGAGTAGGTAAATACAGGTACATCTTGAATGATGAATGATGTGTTCATGAATACTCATGTGTGCAGAAGAGTGCAGTTAGATTGCTAAGGCGTTGATTATTATAGCGTCGCTAAGAACATAGATAAAAAAACACTGTTAAAAAGCACGAGGCTGTTGTAGCACTAATTAATGGGCAAAGCCCCAGCAATGACTGCACCATGAGGCACACAAGCGTTCACTAACACTGCATAAGAAGATGCCTGTTCACATGCTATTGTGCCAGTCATTCATTGCCCGTGGTGAACTGTGCAACAAGACCGCCACTTTGAGCTCTTATTATTATTTACGTGTGCCGCCCTACACGACACTACACGGAAGGGAACGATCCCTTCCTGGAGAATTTTCTAAGGGAAACTGACTCGTACTTAACCCGTTACACATGGCGAAAATCACGAAAATGCCCATAAGCCAGCCCGTTCGCGTGATTCGACTGTTCAGGGACTTTACCGTTCGACTACTTGTGTGTGTGTATTTAATTATGGCAAAGCACACGAGGCCTATCTGCCTAAGGGGAGGGATTCCTTCGTGGAGGACTTTCTAAGGGAAACTGGCTCGTATACACGTTACACATGGGGAAAACCACGAAAACGCCCATGCAGCCAGCCCGTTCGCGGGATTCGAACCCCGGAACGAACTACCGGTGTTCAGCGACTTTACCGCTCGGCCGCTGGTGGGCTCGACTACTGGTGAGCCTACTTTGAGCTCATCTACGAATCAGATTATGCAACTTTTTGTGTCGTTCATTCGCTTTCTCAGCACTGTTATGAGTTCATATCGGAATTCTTATTTTACTCTTTTCTGCCTCTCATAGTGGAGTGTTCCATGGAGTGTAATTATTGCTCGTCTGGATGGGTACTACCACCCTTCTGATTTTGTAAAAACAATTGACATTCACTCTGTATACGAAAAATCCTAATACAGTGTCACTTTTACATATTTATTTTACATGCATAAAACTTACTAAAGTTTAAGGTTTAACTTTTAAGTACTGGATACTGGAGAATCTCAACAGAACGAACTCGCTAACTTCACAAAAAAGAAAAAAAAAAAAAATTCTCTTTAAGAAATCAACCATAAATAGCAAGTTTTCCCATAATCCATACGTGACTACAATGTTTACACACAACTCAATTTTTTTCAACTAATACTCTAAAAGCCTTTATCTTCTAACTTTGTCAGATGTAAATACCTAGGTATTATCCTAAATTCGGAATTAATGTAACCCTACATTAACACGTTGAGCACCACGCGCTTCGCTTAAAAGCGCTGGTATTGTAGGGCCAGTTATTACAGACAGTTATTACAGATTAGACAGTTATTACAGATACACAGAATAAAAGGGATAATGATCTTCGAGAAGAGTAAATAATTTCAGCGCTGGTAAAAAGATGGCACCAAAAGACAATAAGCAGGTAATTTTAAATGACAAATAAACAAAATAAACTTTACTGTTAGCTTTGAAGCAGGTGTTATATATTAAACAGTCTTAATTCACACACAGAATTAGTGACATAACAGATCAAAAAAGAGTAATAATCAAACTCGCAATATATTAACATTAAAATAGCTATACATATATATATTTTTATAGATTTTTTTTTTAGAAAGGCTTTAAAAACACCATTCTAAAAACAGATTTCGAAGAACATCTTGGAAGCAAAAGTCATAAACCATAAAAGAAATATTTCATTCAGAATTTTAACGTAAGAACCGTTTCTATTTTTAAGTTCTTTACTTAGGTAAACTTATCCATGAGAGAGGAACGCTTAGTCCAATGTACAAGAAATTATCCTGAAATATTACATCACTTTAATGAAATTATAGCAATATTTCACTCAGGGAAAGGACATATTGACTGGCTGCCCGGGTTCGAGCCCAGCTTTAATACAGCAAGCCAAAACACATCAAATGCCATTGAATGATACAGCATTTTGAAATGATGCAAAAAATTTAAATGCAATTTCCTGGAAGCACTATTGTAATTACCTACATACTAAAATTTTGAGCAAAAATTAAAGAAAACTAAGATACACTTTTTCTTTAGAAGGAATCAAAGTCATATACTAATGTACGGATGCTCAACGTATTGTACTATAAAACCTAAACATAGGAATGAAATTTTGTCAGCTATGTGAGATGTCCAATAAAGAGAAATTCCGTAAATTGTAGAATACAACCTAAGTCTGAAAACATATGAACGGTAAAACATAATTCAAATACTTTACTTTTAGCACTGAAGCAGGTATTCTACATTAAACTGTCTTAATTCATATACAGGATTAGTAATATAATAGCTCAAAATATTGTAAGAACAAAACACGCATTACATAAACATTAAAAAAAAAGTCTATATACATTTATTAGTGTTAAGAGGGTTTATTCTGAAATATTGTAAAGTCACTTTCAATCAAATGATAGAAATTTTCACTCAGGGAAGGGACATTCTGTCTGGCTGCCTAGGTTCCATCCCAACTTTTGTTACAAAAGTTTCATAGAAGAAATTAAAAAATTCAGAAACGAAACTTATGAAGAAATTATTGAACATAACTTGTTCTATGATTTAGCCATTCTTACAGACATAATAACTAAATCTTAAACTTGAGGGGGTGGAGAGAACTAAAGTCTTTGAATTAAAGGTATTATAAATTCATTTTAAATCAAATTAATTTTGTGAAAATAATACACAAATATAAGGAATATACATTTTTACCATAATGTAATGTACGTTTTGCCACTTTGAAAATCTCGAGAACTAAAGCGTGAAATATAAGAAAACTGAAACAAACATTTCGAAAATCTCATCGAGCTTAAGTTAGTTTCTAAATTAGATGTTTTGAGTGTATTTAAAATTAGGCCAACTACTTCATTCACTTCAAACCCATTACATAATACTAGTATTTAAGAAAAATGGTAAAAGATTGCAAATATGTTAAATAACAATGCTACTGATCTAGAAATGGAAGTAACTGATTTTCATCCTAATTAAGATCAAGAATATCACAAAATGCCATTTGAATAGTCCTAGATCAGAAAAATCATGACCTGTTAAACTTTTAGAATGATAAATTTCTGCTTTCGATTTACTAAAAAATGTGAAAGAGGATTTTCAACAACGAACTTGTTAAAAATCAATGTTCAGATACAGGATAACAAGCAAACATCCAAAGGACTGCATGGATTTAGCCATAACATCGCATGTATCAGAGGGAAAGAAAAACTCGCAGAAGAAATGCAGTGTACAAATTATAACATTCAAGCATTTCTGGTGGAAATAAAGTTAATATAAAACAAGAATTACCAGCCACAGATGTCTATTTGCTCTGCACTATTTCTCCATTCTTTTCATCTTCGTTCTTTTTCTTTCATGATATCATGTTCTGCAATCCAAGAGTGCACAAAAATGATGACAAATTACACTAGAAGAGGCCAAGGGGGGGGAAGGAATCATTAGATTTTAACTACTTTAAAATTAAAGAATAATTATACACACACAGAAATATCTAATATTCTTTCTTAATATATATAACTTCAAAAGTAGCCTTCTTTGTTTTAAATTCCAGCAATGTGTTACATTGTTACTAAAATCACGACTAAAGTCGATATAAAAGCAAATTATTTTCCTAATACGACAGAAGCACAGTAAGCGAAGGGGGATTTTAATGTATGGGTACAGCATGAACAATGAAAGAAAAAAAATTAGACAGTTATTACAGATACACAGAATAAAAGGGATAATGATCTTCGAGAAGAGTAAATAATTCCAGCGCTGGTAAAAAGATGGCACCAAAAGACAATAAGCAGATCATTTTAAATGACAAATAAACAAAATAAACTTTACTGTTAGCTTTGAAGCAGGTGTTATATATTAAACAGTCTTAATTCACACACAGAATTAGTCACATAACAGATCAAAAAAGAGTAATAATCAAACTCGCAATATATTAACATTAAAATAGCTATACATATATATATTTTTATAGATTTTTTTTTTAGAAAGGGCTCAAAAACACCATTCTAAAAACAGATTTCGAAGAACATCTTGGAAGCAAAAGTCATAAACCATAAAAGAAATATTTCATTCAGAATTTTAACGTAAGAACCGTTTCTATTTTTAAGTTCTTTACTTAGGTAAACTTATCCATGAGAGAGGAACGCTTAGTCCAATGTACAAGAAATTATCCTGAAATATTACGTCACTTTAATGAAATTATAGCAATATTTCACTCAGGGAAAGAACATATTGACTGGCTGCCCGGGTTCGCGCCCAGCTTTAATACAGCAAGCCAAAACACATCAAATGCCATTGAATGATACAGCATTTTGAAATGATGCAAAAAATTTAAATGCAATTTCCTGGAAGCACTATTGTAATTACCTACATACTAAAATTTTGAGCAAAAATTAAAGAAAACTAAGATACACTTTTTCTTTAGAAGGAATCAAAGTCATATACTAATGTACGGATGCTCAACGTATTGTACTATAAAACCTAAACATAGGAATGAAATTTTGTCAGCTATGTGAGATGTCCAATAAAGAGAAATTCCGTAAATTGTAGAATACAACCTACGTCTGAAAACATATGAACGGTAAAACATAATTCAAATACTTTACTTTTAGCACTGAAGCAGGTATTCTACATTAAACTGTCTTAATTCATATACAGGATTAGTAATATAATAGCTCAAAGTATTGTAAGAACAAAACACGCATTACATAAACATTAAAAAAAAAGTCTATATACATTTATTAGTGTTAAGAGGGTTTATTCTGAAATATTGTAAAGTCACTTTCAATCAAATGATAGAAATTTTCACTCAGGGAAGGGACATTCTGTCTGGCTGCCTAGGTTCCATCCCAACTTTTGTTACAAAAGTTTCATAGAAGAAATTTAAAAATCCAGAAACGAAACTTGTGAAGAAATTATTGAACATACCTTGTTCTATGATTTAGCCATTCTTACAGACATAATAACTAAATCTTAAACTTGAGGGGGTGGAGAGAACTAAAGTCTTTGAATTAAAGGTATTATAAATTCATTTTAAATCAAATTAATTTTGTGAAAATAATACACAAATATAAGGAATATACATTTTTACCATAATGTAATGTACGTTTTGCCACTTTGAAAATCTCGAGAACTAAAGCGTGAAATATAAGAAAACTGAAACAAACATTTCGAAAATCTCATCGAGCTTAAGTTAGTTTCTAAATTAGATGTTTTGAGTGTATTTAAAATTAGGCCAACTACTTCATTCACTTCAAACCCATTACATAATACTAGTATTTAAGAAAAATGGTAAAAGATTGCAAATATGTTAAATAACAATGCTACTGATCTAGAAATGGAAGTAACTGATTTTCATCCTAATTAAGATCAAGAATATCACAAAATGCCATTTGAATAGTCCTAGATCAGAAAAATCATGACCTGTTAAACTTTTAGAATGATAAATTTCTGCTTTCGATTTACTAAAAAATGTGAAAGAGGATTTTCAACAACGAACTTGTTAAAAATCAATGTTCAGATACAGGATAACAAGCAAACATCCAAAGGACTGCATGGATTTAGCCATAACATCGCATGTATCAGAGGGAAAGAAAAACTCGCAGAAGAAATGCAGTGTACAAATTATAACATTCAAGCATTTCTAGTGGAAATAAAGTTAATATAAAACAAGAATTACCAGCCACAGATGTCTTTTTGCTCTGCACTATTTCTCCATTCTTTTCATCTTCGTTCTTTTTCTTTCATGATATCATGTTCTGCAATCCAAGAGTGCACAAAAATGATGACAAATTACACTAGAAGAGGCCAAGGGGGGGGAAGGAATCATTAGATTTTAACTACTTTAAAATTAAAGAATAATTATACACACACAGAAATATCTAATATTCTTTCTTAATATATATAACTTCAAAAGTAGCCTTCTTTGTTTTAAATTCCAGCAATGTGCTACATTGTTACTAAAATCACGACTAAAGTCGATAGAAAAGCAAATTATTTTCCTAATACGACAGAAGCACAGTAAGCGAAGGGGGATTTTAATGTATGGGTACAGCATGAACAATGAAAGAAAAAAAATTAGACAGTTATTACAGATACACAGAATAAAAGGGATAATGATCTTCGAGAAGAGTAAATAATTTCAGCGCTGGTAAAAAGATGGCACCAAAAGACAATAAGCAGATAATTTTAAATGACAAATAAACAAAATAAACTTTACTGTTAGCTTTGAAGCAGGTGTTATATATTAAACAGTCTTAATTCACACACAGAATTAGTGACATAACAGATCAAAAAAGAGTAATAATCAAACTCGCAATATATTAACATTAAAATAGCTATACATATATATATTTTTGTAGATTTTTTTTTTAGAAAGGGCTCAAAAACACCATTCTAAAAACAGATTTCGAAGAACATCTTGGAAGCAAAAGTCATAAACCATAAAAGAAATATTTCATTCAGAATTTTAACGTAAGAACCGTTTCTATTTTTAAGTTCTTTACTTAGGTAAACTTATCCATGAGAGAGGAACGCTTAGTCTAATGTACAAGAAATTATCCTGAAATATTACGTCACTTTAATGAAATTATAGCAATATTTCACTCAGGGAAAGAACATATTGACTGGCTGCCCGGGTTCGCGCCCAGCTTTAATACAGCAAGCCAAAACACATCAAATGCCATTGAATGATACAGCATTTTGAAATGATGCAAAAAATTTAAATGCAATTTCCTGGAAGCACTATTGTAATTACCTACATACTAAAATTTTGAGCAAAAATTAAAGAAAACTAAGATACACTTTTTCTTTAGAAGGAATCAAAGTCATATACTAATGTACGGATGCTCAACGTATTGTACTATAAAACCTAAACATAGGAATGAAATTTTGTCAGCTATGTGAGATGTCCAATAAAGAGAAATTCCGTAAATTGTAGAATACAACCTACGTCTGAAAACATATGAACGGTAAAACATAATTCAAATACTTTACTTTTAGCACTGAAGCAGGTATTCTACATTAAACTGTCTTAATTCATATACAGGATTAGTAATATAATAGCTCAAAATATTGTAAGAACAAAACACGCATTACATAAACATTAAAAAAAAGTCTATATACATTTATTAGTGTTAAGAGGGTTTATTCTGAAATATTGTAAAGTCACTTTCAATCAAATGATAGAAATTTTCACTCAGGGAAGGGACATTCTGTCTGGCTGCCTAGGTTCCATCCCAACTTTTGTTACAAAAGTTTCATAGAAGAAATTTAAAAATCCAGAAACGAAACTTATGAAGAAATTATTGAACATACCTTGTTCTATGATTTAGCCATTCTTACAGACATAATAACTAAATCTTAAACTTGAGGGGGTGGAGAGAACTAAAGTCTTTGAATTAAAGGTATTATAAATTCAGTTTAAATCAAATTAATTTTGTGAAAATAATACACAAATATAAGGAATATACATTTTTACCATAATGTAATGTACGTTTTGCCACTTTGAAAATCTCGAGAACTAAAGCGTGAAATATAAGAAAACTGAAACAAACATTTCGAAAATCTCATCGAGATTAAGTTAGTTTCTAAATTAGATGTTTTGAGTGTATTTAAAATTAGGCCAACTACTTCACTCACTTCAAACCCATTACATAATACTAGTATTTAAGAAAAATGGTAAAAGATTGCAAATATGTTAAATAACAATGCTACTGATCTAGAAATGGAAGTAACTGATTTTCATCCTAATTAAGATCAAGAATATCACAAAATGCCATTTGAATAGTCCTAAATCAGAAAAATCATGACCTGTTAAACTTTTAGATCGATAAATTTCTGCTTTCGATTTACTAAAAAATGTGAAAGAAGATTTTCAACAACGAACTTGTTAAAAATCAATGTTCAGATACAGGATAACAAGCAAACATCCAAAGGACTGCATGGATTTAGCCATAACATCGCATGTATCAGAGGGAAAGAAAAACTCGCAGAAGAAATGCAGTGTACAAATTATAACATTCAAGCATTTCTAGTGGAAATAAAGTTAATATAAAACAAGAATTACCAGCCACAGATGTCTTTTTGCTCTGCACTATTTCTCCATTCTTTTCATCTTCGTTCTTTTTCTTTCATGATATCATGTTCTGCAATCCAAGAGTGCACAAAAATGATGACAAATTACACTAGAAGAGGCCGGGGGGGGAAGGAATCATTAGATTTTAACTACTTTAAAATTAAAGAATAATTATACACACACAGAAATGTCTAATATTCTTTCTTAATATATATAACTTCAAAAGTAGCCTTCTTTGTTTTAAATTCCAGCAATGTGCTACATTGTTACTAAAATCACGACTAAAGTCGATAGAAAAGCAAATTATTTTCCTAATACGACAGAAGCACAGTAAGCGAAGGGGGATTTTAATGTATGGGTACAACATGAACAATGAAAGAAAAAAAAAATTAGACAGTTATTACAGATACACAGAATAAAATGGATAATGATCTTCGAGAAGAGTAAATAATTTCAGCGCTGGTAAAAAGATGGCACCAAAAGACAATAAGCAGGTAATTTTAAATGACAAATAAACAAAATAAACTTTACTGTTAGCTTTGAAGCAGGTGTTATATATTAAACAGTCTTAATTCACACACAGAATTAGTGACATAACAGATCAAAAAAGAGTAATAATCAAACTCGCAATATATTAACATTAAAATAGCTATACATATATATATTTTTATAGATTTTTTTTTTAGAAAGGGCTCAAAAACACCATTCTAAAAACAGATTTCGAAGAACATCTTGGAAGCAAAAGTCATAAACCATAAAAGAAATATTTCATTCAGAATTTTAACGTAAGAACCGTTTCTATTTTTAAGTTCTTTACTTAGGTAAACTTATCCATGAGAGAGGAACGCTTAGTCCAATGTACAAGAAATTATCCTGAAATATTACGTCACTTTAATGAAATTATAGCAATATTTGACTCAGGGAAAGAACATATTGACTGGCTGCCCGGGTTCGCGCCCAGCTTTAATACAGCAAGCCAAAACACATCAAATGCCATTGAATGATACAGCATTTTGAAATGATGCAAAAAATTTAAATGCAATTTCCTGGAAGCACTATTGTAATTACCTACATACTAAAATTTTGAGCAAAAATTAAAGAAAACTAAGATACACTTTTTCTTTAGAAGGAATCAAAGTCATATACTAATGTACGGATGCTCAACGTATTGTACTATAAAACCTAAACATAGGAATGAAATTTTGTCAGCTATGTGAGATGTCCAATAAAGAGAAATTCCGTAAATTGTAGAATACAACCTAAGTCTGAAAACATATGAACGGTAAAACATAATTCAAATACTTTACTTTTAGCACTGAAGCAGGTATTCTACATTAAACTGTCTTAATTCATATACAGGATTAGTAATATAATAGCTCAAAGTATTGTAAGAACAAAACACGCATTACATAAACATTAAAAAAAAAGTCTATATACATTTATTAGTGTTAAGAGGGTTTATTCTGAAATATTGTAAAGTCACTTTCAATCAAATGATAGAAATTTTCACTCAGGGAAGGGACATTCAGTCTGGCTGCCTAGGTTCCATCCCAACTTTTGTTACAAAAGTTTCATAGAAGAAATTTAAAAATCCAGAAACGAAACTTATGAAGAAATTATTGAACATACCTTGTTCTATGATTTAGCCATTCTTACAGACATAATAACTAAATCTTAAACTTGAGGGGGTGGAGAGAACTAAAGTCTTTGAATTAAAGGTATTATAAATTCAGTTTAAATCAAATTAATTTTGTGAAAATAATACACAAATATAAGGAATATACATTTTTACCATAATGTAATGTACGTTTTGCCACTTTGAAAATCTCGAGAACTAAAGCGTGAAATATAAGAAAACTGAAACAAACATTTCGAAAATCTCATCGAGATTAAGTTAGTTTCTAAATTAGATGTTTTGAGTGTATTTAAAATTAGGCCAACTACTTCACTCACTTCAAACCCATTACATAATACTAGTATTTAAGAAAAATGGTAAAAGATTGCAAATATGTTAAATAACAATGCTACTGATCTAGAAATGGAAGTAACTGATTTTCATCCTAATTAAGATCAAGAATATCACAAAATGCCATTTGAATAGTCCTAAATCAGAAAAATCATGACCTGTTAAACTTTTAGATCGATAAATTTCTGCTTTCGATTTACTAAAAAATGTGAAAGAAGATTTTCAACAACGAACTTGTTAAAAATCAATGTTCAGATACAGGATAACAAGCAAACATCCAAACGACTGCATGGATTTAGCCATAACATCGCATGTATCAGAGGGAAAGAAAAACTCGCAGAAGAAATGCAGTGTACAAATTATAACATTCAAGCATTTCTAGTGGAAATAAAGTTAATATAAAACAAGAATTACCAGCCACAGATGTCTTTTTGCTCTGCACTATTTCTCCATTCTTTTCATCTTCGTTCTTTTTCTTTCATGATATCATGTTCTGCAATCCAAGAGTGCACAAAAATGATGACAAATTACACTAGAAGAGGCCGGGGGGGGAAGGAATCATTAGATTTTAACTACTTTAAAATTAAAGAATAATTATACACACACAGAAATGTCTAATATTCTTTCTTAATATATATAACTTCAAAAGTAGCCTTCTTTGTTTTAAATTCCAGCAATGTGCTACATTGTTACTAAAATCACGACTAAAGTCGATAGAAAAGCAAATTATTTTCCTAATACGACAGAAGCACAGTAAGCGAAGGGGGATTTTAATGTATGGGTACAACATGAACAATGAAAGAAAAAAAAATTAGACAGTTATTACAGATACACAGAATAAAATGGATAATGATCTTCGAGAAGAGTAAATAATTTCAGCGCTGGTAAAAAGATGGCACCAAAAGACAATAAGCAGGTAATTTTAAATGACAAATAAACAAAATAAACTTTACTGTTAGCTTTGAAGCAGGTGTTATATATTAAACAGTCTTAATTCACACACAGAATTAGTGACATAACAGATCAAAAAAGAGTAATAATCAAACTCGCAATATATTAACATTAAAATAGCTATACATATATATATTTTTATAGATTTTTTTTTTAGAAAGGGCTCAAAAACACCATTCTAAAAACAGATTTCGAAGAACATCTTGGAAGCAAAAGTCATAAACCATAAAAGAAATATTTCATTCAGAATTTTAACGTAAGAACCGTTTCTATTTTTAAGTTCTTTACTTAGGTAAACTTATCCATGAGAGAGGAACGCTTAGTCCAATGTACAAGAAATTATCCTGAAATATTACGTCACTTTAATGAAATTATAGCAATATTTCACTCAGGGAAAGAACATATTGACTGGCTGCCCGGGTTCGCGCCCAGCTTTAATACAGCAAGCCAAAACACATCAAATGCCATTGAATGATACAGCATTTTGAAATGATGCAAAAAATTTAAATGCAATTTCCTGGAAGCACTATTGTAATTACCTACATACTAAAATTTTGAGCAAAAATTAAAGAAAACTAAGATACACTTTTTCTTTAGAAGGAATCAAAGTCATATACTAATGTACGGATGCTCAACGTATTGTACTATAAAACCTAAACATAGGAATGAAATTTTGTCAGCTATGTGAGATGTCCAATAAAGAGAAATTCCGTAAATTGTAGAATACAACCTAAGTCTGAAAACATATGAACGGTAAAACATAATTCAAATACTTTACTTTTAGCACTGAAGCAGGTATTCTACATTAAACTGTCTTAATTCATATACAGGATTAGTAATATAATAGCTCAAAGTATTGTAAGAACAAAACACGCATTACATAAACATTAAAAAAAAAGTCTATATACATTTATTAGTGTTAAGAGGGTTTATTCTGAAATATTGTAAAGTCACTTTCAATCAAATGATAGAAATTTTCACTCAGGGAAGGGACATTCAGTCTGGCTGCCTAGGTTCCATTCCAACTTTTGTTACAAAAGTTTCATAGAAGAAATTTAAAAATCCAGAAACGAAACTTATGAAGAAATTATTGAACATACCTTGTTCTATGATTTAGCCATTCTTACAGACATAATAACTAAATCTTAAACTTGAGGGGGTGGAGAGAACTAAAGTCTTTGAATTAAAGGTATTATAAATTCAGTTTAAATCAAATTAATTTTGTGAAAATAATACACAAATATAAGGAATATACATTTTTACCATAATGTAATGTACGTTTTGCCACTTTGAAAATCTCGAGAACTAAAGCGTGAAATATAAGAAAACTGAAACAAACATTTCGAAAATCTCATCGAGATTAAGTTAGTTTCTAAATTAGATGTTTTGAGTGTATTTAAAATTAGGCCAACTACTTCACTCACTTCAAACCCATTACATAATACTAGTATTTAAGAAAAATGGTAAAAGATTGCAAATATGTTAAATAACAATGCTACTGATCTAGAAATGGAAGTAACTGATTTTCATCCTAATTAAGATCAAGAATATCACAAAATGCCATTTGAATAGTCCTAAATCAGAAAAATCATGACCTGTTAAACTTTTAGATCGATAAATTTCTGCTTTCGATTTACTAAAAAATGTGAAAGAAGATTTTCAACAACGAACTTGTTAAAAATCAATGTTCAGATACAGGATAACAAGCAAACATCCAAACGACTGCATGGATTTAGCCATAACATCGCATGTATCAGAGGGAAAGAAAAACTCGCAGAAGAAATGCAGTGTACAAATTATAACATTCAAGCATTTCTAGTGGAAATAAAGTTAATATAAAACAAGAATTACCAGCCACAGATGTCTTTTTGCTCTGCACTATTTCTCCATTCTTTTCATCTTCGTTCTTTTTCTTTCATGATATCATGTTCTGCAATCCAAGAGTGCACAAAAATGATGACAAATTACACTAGAAGAGGCCGGGGGGGGAAGGAATCATTAGATTTTAACTACTTTAAAATTAAAGAATAATTATACACACACAGAAATGTCTAATATTCTTTCTTAATATATATAACTTCAAAAGTAGCCTTCTTTGTTTTAAATTCCAGCAATGTGCTACATTGTTACTAAAATCACGACTAAAGTCGATAGAAAAGCAAATTATTTTCCTAATACGACAGAAGCACAGTAAGCGAAGGGGGATTTTAATGTATGGGTACAACATGAACAATGAAAGAAAAAAAAATTAGACAGTTATTACAGATACACAGAATAAAATGGATAATGATCTTCGAGAAGAGTAAATAATTTCAGCGCTGGTAAAAAGATGGCACCAAAAGACAATAAGCAGGTAATTTTAAATGACAAATAAACAAAATAAACTTTACTGTTAGCTTTGAAGCAGGTGTTATATATTAAACAGTCTTAATTCACACACAGAATTAGTGACATAACAGATCAAAAAAGAGTAATAATCAAACTCGCAATATATTAACATTAAAATAGCTATACATATATATATATTTATAGATTTTTTTTTTAGAAAGGGCTCAAAAACACCATTCTAAAAACAGATTTCGAAGAACATCTTGGAAGCAAAAGTCATAAACCATAAAAGAAATATTTCATTCAGAATTTTAACGTAAGAACCGTTTCTATTTTTAAGTTCTTTACTTAGGTAAACTTATCCATGAGAGAGGAACGCTTAGTCCAATGTACAAGAAATTATCCTGAAATATTACGTCACTTTAATGAAATTATAGCAATATTTCACTCAGGGAAAGAACATATTGACTGGCTGCCCGGGTTCGCGCCCAGCTTTAATACAGCAAGCCAAAACACATCAAATGCCATTGAATGATACAGCATTTTGAAATGATGCAAAAAATTTAAATGCAATTTCCTGGAAGCACTATTGTAATTACCTACATACTAAAATTTTGAGCAAAAATTAAAGAAAACTAAGATACACTTTTTCTTTAGAAGGAATCAAAGTCATATACTAATGTACGGATGCTCAACGTATTGTACTATAAAACCTAAACATAGGAATGAAATTTTGTCAGCTATGTGAGATGTCCAATAAAGAGAAATTCCGTAAATTGTAGAATACAACCTACGTCTGAAAACATATGAACGGTAAAACATAATTCAAATAGTTTACTTTTAGCACTGAAGCAGGTATTCTACATTAAACTGTCTTAATTCATATACAGGATTAGTAATATAATAGCTCAAAGTATTGTAAGAACAAAACACGCATTACATAAACATTAAAAAAAAAGTCTATATACATTTATTAGTGTTAAGAGGGTTTATTCTGAAATATTGTAAAGTCACTTTCAATCAAATGATAGAAATTTTCACTCAGGGAAGGGACATTCTGTCTGGCTGCCTAGGTTCCATCCCAACTTTTGTTACAAAAGTTTCATAGAAGAAATTTAAAAATCCAGAAACGAAACTTATGAAGAAATTATTGAACATACCTTGTTCTATGATTTATCCAATCTTACAGACATAATAACTAAATCTTAAACTTGAGGGGGTGGAGAGAACTAAAGTCTTTGAATTAAAGGTATTATAAATTCAGTTTAAATCAAATTAATTTTGTGAAAATAATACACAAATATAAGGAATATACATTTTTACCATAATGTAATGTACGTTTTGCCACTTTGAAAATCTCGAGAACTAAAGCGTGAAATATAAGAAAACTGAAACAAACATTTCGAAAATCTCATCGAGCTTAAGTTAGTTTCTAAATTAGATGTTTTGAGTGTATTTAAAATTAGGCCAACTACTTCACTCACTTCAAACCCATTACATAATACTAGTATTTAAGAAAAATGGTAAAAGATTGCAAATATGTTAAATAACAATGCTACTGATCTAGAAATGGAAGTAACTGATTTTCATCCTAATTAAGATCAAGAATATCACAAAATGCCATTTGAATAGTCCTAAATCAGAAAAATCATGACCTGTTAAACTTTTAGATCGATAAATTTCTGCTTTCGATTTACTAAAAAATGTGAAAGAAGATTTTCAACAACGAACTTGTTAAAAATCAATGTTCAGATACAGGATAACAAGCAAACATCCAAACGACTGCATGGATTTAGCCATAACATCGCATGTATCAGAGGGAAAGAAAAACTCGCAGAAGAAATGCAGTGTACAAATTATAACATTCAAGCATTTCTAGTGGAAATAAAGTTAATATAAAACAAGAATTACCAGCCACAGATGTCTTTTTGCTCTGCACTATTTCTCCATTCTTTTCATCTTCGTTCTTTTTCTTTCATGATATCATGTTCTGCAATCCAAGAGTGCACAAAAATGATGACAAATTACACTAGAAGAGGCCGGGGGGGGGGAAGGAATCATTAGATTTTAACTACTTTAAAATTAAAGAATAATTATACACACACAGAAATGTCTAATATTCTTTCTTAATATATATAACTTCAAAAGTAGCCTTCTTTGTTTTAAATTCCAGCAATGTGCTACATTGTTACTAAAATCACGACTAAAGTCGATAGAAAAGCAAATTATTTTCCTAATACGACAGAAGCACAGTAAGCGAAGGGGGATTTTAATGTATGGGTACAACATGAACAATGAAAGAAAAAAAAATTAGACAGTTATTACAGATACACAGAATAAAATGGATAATGATCTTCGAGAAGAGTAAATAATTTCAGCGCTGGTAAAAAGATGGCACCAAAAGACAATAAGCAGGTAATTTTAAATGACAAATAAACAAAATAAACTTTACTGTTAGCTTTGAAGCAGGTGTTATATATTAAACAGTCTTAATTCACACACAGAATTAGTGACATAACAGATCAAAAAAGAGTAATAATCAAACTCGCAATATATTAACATTAAAATAGCTATACATATATATATTTTTATAGATTTTTTTTTTTAGAAAGGGCTCAAAAACACCATTCTAAAAACAGATTTCGAAGAACATCTTGGAAGCAAAAGTCATAAACCATAAAAGAAATATTTCATTCAGAATTTTAACGTAAGAACCGTTTCTATTTTTAAGTTCTTTACTTAGGTAAACTTATCCATGAGAGAGGAACGCTTAGTCCAATGTACAAGAAATTATCCTGAAATATTACGTCACTTTAATGAAATTATAGCAATATTTCACTCAGGGAAAGAACATATTGACTGGCCGCCCGGGTTCGAGCCCAGCTTTAATACAGCAAGCCAAAACACATCAAATGCCATTGAATGATACAGCATTTTGAAATGATGCAAAAAATTTAAATGCAATTTCCTGGAAGCACTATTGTAATTACCTACATACTAAAATTTTGAGCAAAAATTAAAGAAAACTAAGATACACTTTTTCTTTAGAAGGAATCAAAGTCATATACTAATGTACGGATGCTCAACGTATTGTACTATAAAACCTAAACATAGGAATGAAATTTTGTCAGCTATGTGAGATGTCCAATAAAGAGAAATTCCGTAAATTGTAGAATACAACCTACGTCTGAAAACATATGAACGGTAAAACATAATTCAAATACTTTACTTTTAGCACTGAAGCAGGTATTCTACATTAAACTGTCTTAATTCATATACAGGATTAGTAATATAATAGCTCAAAATATTGTAAGAACAAAACACGCATTACATAAACATTAAAAAAAAAGTCTATATACATTTATTAGTGTTAAGAGGGTTTATTCTGAAATATTGTAAAGTCACTTTCAATCAAATGATAGAAATTTTCACTCAGGGAAGGGACATTCTGTCTGGCTGCCTAGGTTCCATCCCAACTTTTGTTACAAAAGTTTCATAGAAGAAATTTAAAAATCCAGAAACGAAACTTATGAAGAAATTATTGAACATACCTTGTTCTATGATTTAGCCATTCTTACAGACATAATAACTAACTCTTAAACTTGAGGGGGTGGAGAGAACTAAAGTCTTTGAATTAAAGGTATTATAAATTCAGTTTAAATCAAATTAATTTTGTGAAAATAATACACAAATATAAGGAATATACATTTTTACCATAATGTAATGTACGTTTTGCCACTTTGAAAATCTCGAGAACTAAAGCGTGAAATATAAGAAAACTGAAACAAACATTTCGAAAATCTCATCGAGCTTAAGTTAGTTTCTAAATTAGATGTTTTGAGTGTATTTAAAATTAGGCCAACTACTTCACTCACTTCAAACCCATTACATAATACTAGTATTTAAGAAAAATGGTAAAAGATTGCAAATATGTTAAATAACAATGCTACTGATCTAGAAATGGAAGTAACTGATTTTCATCCTAATTAATATCAAGAATATCACAAAATGCCATTTGAATAGTCCTAAATCAGAAAAATCATGACCTGTTAAACTTTTAGAATGATAAATTTCTGCTTTCGATTTACTAAAAAATGTGAAAGAAGATTTTCAACAACGAACTTGTTAAAAATCAATGTTCAGATACAGGATAACAAGCAAACATCCAAACGACTGCATGGATTTAGCCATAACATCGCATGTATCAGAGGGAAAGAAAAACTCGCAGAAGAAATGCAGTGTACAAATTATAACATTCAAGCATTTCTAGTGGAAATAAAGTTAATATAAAACAAGAATTACCAGCCACAGATGTCTTTTTGCTCTGCACTATTTCTCCATTCTTTTCATCTTCGTTCTTTTTCTTTCATGATATCATGTTCTGCAATCCAAGAGTGCACAAAAATGATGACAAATTACACTAGAAGAGGCCGGGGGGGGAAGGAATCATTAGATTTTAACTACTTTAAAATTAAAGAATAATTATACACACACAGAAATGTCTAATATTCTTTCTTAATATATATAACTTCAAAAGTAGCCTTCTTTGTTTTAAATTCCAGCAATGTGCTACATTGTTACTAAAATCACGACTAAAGTCGATAGAAAAGCAAATTATTTTCCTAATACGACAGAAGCACAGTAAGCGAAGGGGGATTTTAATGTATGGGTACAACATGAACAATGAAAGAAAAAAAAATTAGACAGTTATTACAGATACACAGAATAAAATGGATAATGATCTTCGAAAAGAGTAAATAATTTCAGCGCTGGTAAAAAGATGGCACCAAAAGACAATAAGCAGGTAATTTTAAATGACAAATAAACAAAATAAACTTTACTGTTAGCTTTGAAGCAGGTGTTATATATTAAACAGTCTTAATTCACACACAGAATTTGTGACATAACAGATCAAAAAAGAGTAATAATCAAACTCGCAATATATTAACATTAAAATAGCTATACATATATATATTTTTATAGATTTTTTTTTTTAGAAAGGGCTCAAAAACACCATTCTAAAAACAGATTTCGAAGAACATCTTGGAAGCAAAAGTCATAAACCATAAAAGAAATATTTCATTCAGAATTTTAACGTAAGAACCGTTTCTATTTTTAAGTTCTTTACTTAGGTAAACTTATCCATGAGAGAGGAACGCTTAGTCCAATGTACAAGAAATTATCCTGAAATATTACGTCACTTTAATGAAATTATAGCAATATTTCACTCAGGGAAAGAACATATTGACTGGCCGCCCGGGTTCGAGCCCAGCTTTAATACAGCAAGCCAAAACACATCAAATGCCATTGAATGATACAGCATTTTGAAATGATGCAAAAAATTTAAATGCAATTTCCTGGAAGCACTATTGTAATTACCTACATACTAAAATTTTGAGCAAAAATTCAAGAAAACTAAGATACACTTTTTCTTTAGAAGGAATCAAAGTCATATACTAATGTACGGATGCTCAACGTATTGTACTATAAAACCTAAACATAGGAATGAAATTTTGTCAGCTATGTGAGATGTCCAATAAAGAGAAATTCCGTAAATTGTAGAATACAACCTACGTCTGAAAACATATGAACGGTAAAACATAATTCAAATACTTTACTTTTAGCACTGAAGCAGGTATTCTACATTAAACTGTCTTAATTCATATACAGGATTAGTAATATAATAGCTCAAAATATTGTAAGAACAAAACACGCATTACATAAACATTAAAAAAAAAAGTCTATATACATTTATTAGTGTTAAGAGGGTTTATTCTGAAATATTGTAAAGTCACTTTCAATCAAATGATAGAAATTTTCACTCAGGGAAGGGACATTCTGTCTGGCTGCCTAGGTTCCATCCCAACTTTTGTTACAAAAGTTTCATAGAAGAAATTTAAAAATCCAGAAACGAAACTTATGAAGAAATTATTGAACATACCTTGTTCTATGATTTAGCCATTCTTACAGACATAATAACTAAATCTTAAACTTGAGGGGGTGGAGAGAACTAAAGTCTTTGAATTAAAGGTATTATAAATTCAGTTTAAATCAAATTAATTTTGTGAAAATAATACACAAATATAAGGAATATACATTTTTACCATAATGTAATGTACGTTTTGCCACTTTGAAAATCTCGAGAACTAAAGCGTGAAATATAAGAAAACTGAAACAAACATTTCGAAAATCTCATCGAGCTTAAGTTAGTTTCTAAATTAGATGTTTTGAGTGTATTTAAAATTAGGCCAACTACTTCACTCACTTCAAACCCATTACATAATACTAGTATTTAAGAAAAATGGTAAAAGATTGCAAATATGTTAAATAACAATGCTACTGATCTAGAAATGGAAGTAACTGATTTTCATCCTAATTAAGATCAAGAATATCACAAAATGCCATTTGAATAGTCCTAAATCAGAAAAATCATGACCTGTTAAACTTTTAGATCGATAAATTTCTGCTTTCGATTTACTAAAAAATGTGAAAGAAGATTTTCAACAACGAACTTGTTAAAAATCAATGTTCAGATACAGGATAACAAGCAAACATCCAAACGACTGCATGGATTTAGCCATAACATCGCATGTATCAGAGGGAAAGAAAAACTCGCAGAAGAAATGCAGTGTACAAATTATAACATTCAAGCATTTTTAGTGGAAATAAAGTTAATATAAAACAAGAATTACCAGCCACAGATGTCTTTTTGCTCTGCACTATTTCTCCATTCTTTTCATCTTCGTTCTTTTTCTTTCATGATATCATGTTCTGCAATCCAAGAGTGCACAAAAATGATGACAAATTACACTAGAAGAGGCCGGGGGGGGGAAGGAATCATTAGATTTTAACTACTTTAAAATTAAAGAATAATTATACACACACAGAAATGTCTAATATTCTTTCTTAATATATATAACTTCAAAAGTAGCCTTCTTTGTTTTAAATTCCAGCAATGTGCTACATTGTTACTAAAATCACGACTAAAGTCGATATAAAAGCAAATTATTTTCCTAATACGACAGAAGCACAGTAAGCGAAGGGGGATTTTAATGTATGGGTACAACATGAACAATGAAAGAAAAAAAAATTAGACAGTTATTACAGATACACAGAATAAAATGGATAATGATCTTCGAGAAGAGTAAATAATTTCAGCGCTGGTAAAAAGATGGCACCAAAAGACAATAAGCAGGTAATTTTAAATGACAAATAAACAAAATAAACTTTACTGTTAGCTTTGAAGCAGGTGTTATATATTAAACAGTCTTAATTCACACACAGAATTAGTGACATAACAGATCAAAAAAGAGTAATAATCAAACTCGCAATATATTAACATTAAAATAGCTATACATATATATATATTTATAGATTTTTTTTTTAGAAAGGGCTCAAAAACACCATTCTAAAAACAGATTTCGAAGAACATCTTGGAAGCAAAAGTCATAAACCATAAAAGAAATATTTCATTCAGAATTTTAACGTAAGAACCGTTTCTATTTTTAAGTTCTTTACTTAGGTAAACTTATCCATGAGAGAGGAACGCTTAGTCCAATGTACAAGAAATTATCCTGAAATATTACGTCACTTTAATGAAATTATAGCAATATTTCACTCAGGGAAAGAACATATTGACTGGCTGCCCGGGTTCGCGCCCAGCTTTAATACAGCAAGCCAAAACACATCAAATGCCATTGAATGATACAGCATTTTGAAATGATGCAAAAAATTTAAATGCAATTTCCTGGAAGCACTATTGTAATTACCTACATACTAAAATTTTGAGCAAAAATTAAAGAAAACTAAGATACACTTTTTCTTTAGAAGGAATCAAAGTCATATACTAATGTACGGATGCTCAACGTATTGTACTATAAAACCTAAACATAGGAATGAAATTTTGTCAGCTATGTGAGATGTCCAATAAAGAGAAATTCCGTAAATTGTAGAATACAACCTACGTCTGAAAACATATGAACGGTAAAACATAATTCAAATACTTTACTTTTAGCACTGAAGCAGGTATTCTACATTAAACTGTCTTAATTCATATACAGGATTAGTAATATAATAGCTCAAAGTATTGTAAGAACAAAACACGCATTACATAAACATTAAAAAAAAAGTCTATATACATTTATTAGTGTTAAGAGGGTTTATTCTGAAATATTGTAAAGTCACTTTCAATCAAATGATAGAAATTTTCACTCAGGGAAGGGACATTCTGTCTGGCTGCCTAGGTTCCATCCCAACTTTTGTTACAAAAGTTTCATAGAAGAAATTTAAAAATCCAGAAACGAAACTTATGAAGAAATTATTGAACATACCTTGTTCTATGATTTAGCCATTCTTACAGACATAATAACTAAATCTTAAACTTGAGGGGGTGGAGAGAACTAAAGTCTTTGAATTAAAGGTATTATAAATTCAGTTTAAATCAAATTAATTTTGTGAAAATAATACACAAATATAAGGAATATACATTTTTACCATAATGTAATGTACGTTTTGCCACTTTGAAAATCTCGAGAACTAAAGCGTGAAATATAAGAAAACTGAAACAAACATTTCGAAAATCTCATCGAGCTTAAGTTAGTTTCTAAATTAGATGTTTTGAGTGTATTTAAAATTAGGCCAACTACTTCACTCACTTCAAACCCATTACATAATACTAGTATTTAAGAAAAATGGTAAAAGATTGCAAATATGTTAAATAACAATGCTACTGATCTAGAAATGGAAGTAACTGATTTTCATCCTAATTAAGATCAAGAATATCACAAAATGCCATTTGAATAGTCCTAAATCAGAAAAATCATGACCTGTTAAACTTTTAGATCGATAAATTTCTGCTTTCGATTTACTAAAAAATGTGAAAGAAGATTTTCAACAACGAACTTGTTAAAAATCAATGTTCAGATACAGGATAACAAGCAAACATCCAAACGACTGCATGGATTTAGCCATAACATCGCATGTATCAGAGGGAAAGAAAAACTCGCAGAAGAAATGCAGTGTACAAATTATAACATTCAAGCATTTCTAGTGGAAATAAAGTTAATATAAAACAAGAATTACCAGCCACAGATGTCTTTTTGCTCTGCACTATTTCTCCATTCTTTTCATCTTCGTTCTTTTTCTTTCATGATATCATGTTCTGCAATCCAAGAGTGCACAAAAATGATGACAAATTACACTAGAAGAGGCCGGGGGGGGGAAGGAATCATTAGATTTTAACTACTTTAAAATTAAAGAATAATTATACACACACAGAAATGTCTAATATTCTTTCTTAATATATATAACTTCAAAAGTAGCCTTCTTTGTTTTAAATTCCAGCAATGTGCTACATTGTTACTAAAATCACGACTAAAGTCGATATAAAAGCAAATTATTTTCCTAATACGACAGAAGCACAGTAAGCGAAGGGGGATTTTAATGTATGGGTACAACATGAACAATGAAAGAAAAAAAAATTAGACAGTTATTACAGATACACAGAATAAAATGGATAATGATCTTCGAGAAGAGTAAATAATTTCAGCGCTGGTAAAAAGATGGCACCAAAAGACAATAAGCAGGTAATTTTAAATGACAAATAAACAAAATAAACTTTACTGTTAGCTTTGAAGCAGGTGTTATATATTAAACAGTCTTAATTCACACACAGAATTAGTGACATAACAGATCAAAAAAGAGTAATAATCAAACTCGCAATATATTAACATTAAAATAGCTATACATATATATATTTTTATAGATTTTTTTTTTAGAAAGGGCTCAAAAACACCATTCTAAAAACAGATTTCGAAGAACATCTTGGAAGCAAAAGTTATAAACCATAAAAGAAATATTTCATTCAGAATTTTAACGTAAGAACCGTTTCTATTTTTAAGTTCTTTACTTAGGTAAACTTATCCATGAGAGAGGAACGCTTAGTCCAATGTACAAGAAATTATCCTGAAATATTACGTCACTTTAATGAAATTATAGCAATATTTCACTCAGGGAAAGAACATATTGACTGGCTGCCCGGGTTCGAGCCCAGCTTTAATACAGCAAGCCAAAACACATCAAATGCCATTGAATGATACAGCATTTTGAAATGATGCAAAAAATTTAAATGCAATTTCCTGGAAGCACTATTGTAATTACCTACATACTAAAATTTTGAGCAAAAATTAAAGAAAACTAAGATACACTTTTTCTTTAGAAGGAATCAAAGTCATATACTAATGTACGGATGCGCAACGTATTGTACTATAAAACCTAAACATAGGAATGAAATTTTGTCAGCTATGTGAGATGTCCAATAAAGAGAAATTCCGTAAATTGTAGAATACAACCTAAGTCTGAAAACATATGAACGGTAAAACATAATTCAAATACTTTACTTTTAGCACTGAAGCAGGTATTCTACATTAAACTGTCTTAATTCATATACAGGATTAGTAATATAATAGCTCAAAGTATTGTAAGAACAAAACACGCATTACATAAACATTAAAAAAAAAGTCTATATACATTTATTAGTGTTAAGAGGGTTTATTCTGAAATATTGTAAAGTCACTTTCAATCAAATGATAGAAATTTTCACTCAGGGAAGGGACATTCTGTCTGGCTGCCTAGGTTCCATCCCAACTTTTGTTACAAAAGTTTCATAGAAGAAATTTAAAAATCCAGAAACGAAACTTATGAAGAAATTATTGAACATACCTTGTTCTATGATTTAGCCATTCTTACAGACATAATAACTAAATCTTAAACTTGAGGGGGTGGAGAGAACTAAAGTCTTTGAATTAAAGGTATTATAAATTCAGTTTAAATCAAATTAATTTTGTGAAAATAATACACAAATATAAGGAATATACATTTTTACCATAATGTAATGTACGTTTTGCCACTTTGAAAATCTCGAGAACTAAAGCGTGAAATATAAGAAAACTGAAACAAACATTTCGAAAATCTCATCGAGATTAAGTTAGTTTCTAAATTAGATGTTTTGAGTGTATTTAAAATTAGGCCAACTACTTCACTCACTTCAAACCCATTACATAATACTAGTATTTAAGAAAAATGGTAAAAGATTGCAAATATGTTAAATAACAATGCTACTGATCTAGAAATGGAAGTAACTGATTTTCATCCTAATTAAGATCAAGAATATCACAAAATGCCATTTGAATAGTCCTAAATCAGAAAAATCATGACCTGTTAAACTTTTAGATCGATAAATTTCTGCTTTCGATTTACTAAAAAATGTGCAAGAGGATTTTCAACAACGAACTTGTTAAAAATCAATGTTGAGATACAGGATAACAAGCAAACATCCAAACGACTGCATGGATTTAGCCATAACATCGCATGTATCAGAGGGAAAGAAAAACTCGCAGAAGAAATGCAGTGTACAAATTATAACATTCAAGCATTTCTAGTGGAAATAAAGTTAATATAAAACAAGAATTACCAGCCACAGATGTCTTTTTGCTCTGCACTATTTCTCCATTCTTTTCATCTTCGTTCTTTTTCTTTCATGATATCATGTTCTGCAATCCAAGAGTGCACAAAAATGATGACAAATTACACTAGAAGAGGCCGGGGGGGGGAAGGAATCATTAGATTTTAACTACTTTAAAATTAAAGAATAATTATACACACACAGAAATGTCTAATATTCTTTCTTAATATATATAACTTCAAAAGTAGCCTTCTTTGTTTTAAATTCCAGCAATGTGCTACATTGTTACTAAAATCACGACTAAAGTCGATATAAAAGCAAATTATTTTCCTAATACGACAGAAGCACAGTAAGCGAAGGGGGATTTTAATGTATGGGTACAACATGAACAATGAAAGAAAAAAAAATTAGACAGTTATTACAGATACACAGAATAAAATGGATAATGATCTTCGAGAAGAGTAAATAATTTCAGCGCTGGTAAAAAGATGGCACCAAAAGACAATAAGCAGGTAATTTTAAATGACAAATAAACAAAATAAACTTTACTGTTAGCTTTGAAGCAGGTGTTATATATTAAACAGTCTTAATTCACACACAGAATTAGTGACATAACAGATCAAAAAAGAGTAATAATCAAACTCGCAATATATTAACATTAAAATAGCTATACATATATATATTTTTATAGATTTTTTTTTTAGAAAGGGCTCAAAAACACCATTCTAAAAACAGATTTCGAAGAACATCTTGGAAGCAAAAGTCATAAACCATAAAAGAAATATTTCATTCAGAATTTTAACGTAAGAACCGTTTCTATTTTTAAGTTCTTTACTTAGGTAAACTTATCCATGAGAGAGGAACGCTTAGTCCAATGTACAAGAAATTATCCTGAAATATTACGTCACTTTAATGAAATTATAGCAATATTTCACTCAGGGAAAGAACATATTGACTGGCTGCCCGGGTTCGCGCCCAGCTTTAATACAGCAAGCCAAAACACATCAAATGCCATTGAATGATACAGCATTTTGAAATGATGCAAAAAATTTAAATGCAATTTCCTGGAAGCACTATTGTAATTACCTACATACTAAAATTTTGAGCAAAAATTAAAGAAAACTAAGATACACTTTTTCTTTAGAAGGAATCAAAGTCATATACTAATGTACGGATGCTCAACGTATTGTACTATAAAACCTAAACATAGGAATGAAATTTTGTCAGCTATGTGAGATGTCCAATAAAGAGAAATTCCGTAAATTGTAGAATACAACCTAAGTCTGAAAACATATGAACGGTAAAACATAATTCAAATACTTTACTTTTAGCACTGAAGCAGGTATTCTACATTAAACTGTCTTAATTCATATACAGGATTAGTAATATAATAGCTCAAAGTATTGTAAGAACAAAACACGCATTACATAAACATTAAAAAAAAAGTCTATATACATTTATTAGTGTTAAGAGGGTTTATTCTGAAATATTGTAAAGTCACTTTCAATCAAATGATAGAAATTTTCACTCAGGGAAGGGACATTCTGTCTGGCTGCCTAGGTTCCATCCCAACTTTTGTTACAAAAGTTTCATAGAAGAAATTTAAAAATCCAGAAACGAAACTTATGAAGAAATTATTGAACATACCTTGTTCTATGATTTAGCCATTCTTACAGACATAATAACTAAATCTTAAACTTGAGGGGGTGGAGAGAACTAAAGTCTTTGAATTAAAGGTATTATAAATTCAGTTTAAATCAAATTAATTTTGTGAAAATAATACACAAATATAAGGAATATACATTTTTACCATAATGTAATGTACGTTTTGCCACTTTGAAAATCTCGAGAACTAAAGCGTGAAATATAAGAAAACTGAAACAAACATTTCGAAAATCTCATCGAGATTAAGTTAGTTTCTAAATTAGATGTTTTGAGTGTATTTAAAATTAGGCCAACTACTTCACTCACTTCAAACCCATTACATAATACTAGTATTTAAGAAAAATGGTAAAAGATTGCAAATATGTTAAATAACAATGCTACTGATCTAGAAATGGAAGTAACTGATTTTCATCCTAATTAAGATCAAGAATATCACAAAATGCCATTTGAATAGTCCTAAATCAGAAAAATCATGACCTGTTAAACTTTTAGATCGATAAATTTCTGCTTTCGATTTACTAAAAAATGTGAAAGAAGATTTTCAACAACGAACTTGTTAAAAATCAATGTTCAGATACAGGATAACAAGCAAACATCCAAACGACTGCATGGATTTAGCCATAACATCGCATGTATCAGAGGGAAAGAAAAACTCGCAGAAGAAATGCAGTGTACAAATTATAACATTCAAGCATTTCTAGTGGAAATAAAGTTAATATAAAACAAGAATTACCAGCCACAGATGTCTTTTTGCTCTGCACTATTTCTCCATTCTTTTCATCTTCGTTCTTTTTCTTTCATGATATCATGTTCTGCAATCCAAGAGTGCACAAAAATGATGACAAATTACACTAGAAGAGGCCGGGGGGGGGAAGGAATCATTAGATTTTAACTACTTTAAAATTAAAGAATAATTATACACACACAGAAATGTCTAATATTCTTTCTTAATATATATAACTTCAAAAGTAGCCTTCTTTGTTTTAAATTCCAGCAATGTGCTACATTGTTACTAAAATCACGACTAAAGTCGATATAAAAGCAAATTATTTTCCTAATACGACAGAAGCACAGTAAGCGAAGGGGGATTTTAATGTATGGGTACAACATGAACAATGAAAGAAAAAAAAATTAGACAGTTATTACAGATACACAGAATAAAATGGATAATGATCTTCGAGAAGAGTAAATAATTTCAGCGCTGGTAAAAAGATGGCACCAAAAGACAATAAGCAGGTAATTTTAAATGACAAATAAACAAAATAAACTTTACTGTTAGCTTTGAAGCAGGTGTTATATATTAAACAGTCTTAATTCACACACAGAATTAGTGACATAACAGATCAAAAAAGAGTAATAATCAAACTCGCAATATATTAACATTAAAATAGCTATACATATATATATTTTTATAGATTTTTTTTTAGAAAGGGCTCAAAAACACCATTCTAAAAACAGATTTCGAAGAACATCTTGGAAGCAAAAGTCATAAACCATAAAAGAAATATTTCATTCAGAATTTTAACGTAAGAACCGTTTCTATTTTTAAGTTCTTTACTTAGGTAAACTTATCCATGAGAGAGGAACGCTTAGTCCAATGTACAAGAAATTATCCTGAAATATTACGTCACTTTAATGAAATTATAGCAATATTTCACTCAGGGAAAGAACATATTGACTGGCTGCCCGGGTTCGCGCCCAGCTTTAATACAGCAAGCCAAAACACATCAAATGCCATTGAATGATACAGCATTTTGAAATGATGCAAAAAATTTAAATGCAATTTCCTGGAAGCACTATTGTAATTACCTACATACTAAAATTTTGAGCAAAAATTAAAGAAAACTAAGATACACTTTTTCTTTAGAAGGAATCAAAGTCATATACTAATGTACGGATGCTCAACGTATTGTACTATAAAACCTAAACATAGGAATGAAATTTTGTCAGCTATGTGAGATGTCCAATAAAGAGAAATTCCGTAAATTGTAGAATACAACCTACGTCTGAAAACATATGAACGGTAAAACATAATTCAAATACTTTACTTTTAGCACTGAAGCAGGTATTCTACATTAAACTGTCTTAATTCATATACAGGATTAGTAATATAATAGCTCAAAGTATTGTAAGAACAAAACACGCATTACATAAACATTAAAAAAAAAGTCTATATACATTTATTAGTGTTAAGAGGGTTTATTCTGAAATATTGTAAAGTCACTTTCAATCAAATGATAGAAATTTTCACTCAGGGAAGGGACATTCTGTCTGGCTGCCTAGGTTCCATCCCAACTTTTGTTACAAAAGTTTCATAGAAGAAATTTAAAAATCCAGAAACGAAACTTATGAAGAAATTATTGAACATACCTTGTTCTATGATTTAGCCATTCTTACAGACATAATAACTAAATCTTAAACTTGAGGGGGTGGAGAGAACTAAAGTCTTTGAATTAAAGGTATTATAAATTCAGTTTAAATCAAATCAATTTTGTGAAAATAATACACAAATATAAGGAATATACATTTTTACCATAATGTAATGTACGTTTTGCCACTTTGAAAATCTCGAGAACTAAAGCGTGAAATATAAGAAAACTGAAACAAACATTTCGAAAATCTCATCGAGCTTAAGTTAGTTTCTAAATTAGATGTTTTGAGTGTATTTAAAATTAGGCCAACTACTTCATTCACTTCAAACCCATTACATAATACTAGTATTTAAGAAAAATGGTAAAAGATTGCAAATATGTTAAATAACAATGCTACTGATCTAGAAATGGAAGTAACTGATTTTCATCCTAATTAATATCAAGAATATCACAAAATGCCATTTGAATAGTCCTAGATCAGAAAAATCATGACCTGTTAAACTTTTAGAATGATAAATTTCTGCTTTCGATTTACTAAAAAATGTGAAAGAGGATTTTCAACAACGAACTTGTTAAAAATCAATGTTCAGATACAGGATAACAAGCAAATATCCAAACGACTGCATGGATTTAGCCATAACATCGCATGTATCAGAGGGAAAGAAAAACTCGCAGAAGAAATGCAGTGTACAAATTATAACATTCAAGCATTTCTAGTGGAAATAAAGTTAATATAAAACAAGAATTACCAGCCACAGATGTCTCTTTGCTCTGCACTATTTCTCCATTCTTTTCATCTTCTATCTTTTTCTTTCATGATATCATGTTCTGCAATCCAAGAGTGCACAAAAATGATGACAAATTACACTAGAAGAGGCCAAGGGGGGGGGAAGGAATCATTAGATTTTAACTACTTTAAAATTAAAGAATAATTATACACACACAGAAATATCTAATATTCTTTCTTAATATATATAACTTCAAAAGTAGCCTTCTTTGTTTTAAATTCCAGCAATGTGCTACATTGTTACTAAAATCACGACTAAAGTCGATAGAAAAGCAAATTATTTTCCTAATACGACAGAAGCACAGTAAGCGAAGGGGGATTTTAATGTATGGGTACAGCATGAACAATGAAAGAAAAAAAATTAGACAGTTATTACAGATACACAGAATAAAAGGGATAATGATCTTCGAGAAGAGTAAATAATTTCAGCGCTGGTAAAAAGATGGCACCAAAAGACAATAAGCAGATAATTTTAAATGACAAATAAACAAAATAAACTTTACTGTTAGCTTTGAAGCAGGTGTTATATATTAAACAGTCTTAATTCACACACAGAATTAGTGACATAACAGATCAAAAAAGAGTTATAATCAAACTCGCAATATATTAACATTAAAATAGCTATACATATATATATTTTTATAGATTTTTTTTTTTTAGAAAGGGCTCAAAAACACCATTCTAAAAACAGATTTCGAAGAACATCTTGGAAGCAAAAGTCATAAACCATAAAAGAAATATTTCATTCAGAATTTTAACGTAAGAACCGTTTCTATTTTTAAGTTCTTTACTTAGGTAAACTTATCCGTGAGAGTGGAACGCTTAGTCCAATGTACAAGAAATTATCCTGAAATATTACGTCACTTTAATGAAATTATAGCAATATTTCACTCAGGGAAAGAACATATTGACTGGCTGCCCGGGTTCGAGCCCAGCTTTAATACAGCAAGCCAAAACACATCAAATGCCATTGAATGATACAGCATTTTGAAATGATGCAAAAAATTTAAATGCAATTTCCTGGAAGCACTATTGTAATTACCTACATACTAAAATTTTGAGCAAAAATTAAAGAAAACTAAGATACACTTTTTCTTTAGAAGGAATCAAAGTCATATACTAATGTACGGATGCTCAACGTATTGTACTATAAAACCTAAACATAGGAATGAAATTTTGTCAGCTATGTGAGATGTCCAATAAAGAGAAATTCCGTAAATTGTAGAATACAACCTACGTCTGAAAACATATGAACGGTAAAACATAATTCAAATACTTTACTTTTAGCACTGAAGCAGGTATTCTACATTAAACTGTCTTAATTCATATACAGGATTAGTAATATAATAGCTCAAAATATTGTAAGAACAAAACACGCATTACATAAACATTAAAAAAAAAGTCTATATACATTTATTAGTGTTAAGAGGGTTTATTCTGAAATATTGTAAAGTCACTTTCAATCAAATGATAGAAATTTTCACTCAGGGAAGGGACATTCTGTCTGGCTGCCTAGGTTCCATCCCAACTTTTGTTACAAAAGTTTCATAGAAGAAATTTAAAAATCCAGAAACGAAACTTATGAAGAAATTATTGAACATACCTTGTTCTATGATTTAGCCATTCTTACAGACATAATAACTAAATCCTAAACTTGAGGGGGTGGAGAGAATTAAAGTCTTTGAATTAAAGGTATTATAAATTCATTTTAAATCAAATTAATTTTGTGAAAATAATATACAAATATAAGGAATATACATTTTTACCATAATGTAATCTATGTTTTGCCACTTTGAAAATCTCGAGAACTAAAGCGTGAAATATTAGAAAACTGAAACAAACATTTCGAAAATCTCATCGAGCTTAAGTTAGTTTCTAAATTAGATGTTTTGAGTGTATTTAAAATTAGGCCAACTACTTCATTCACTTCAAACCCATTACATAATACTAGTATTTAAGAAAAATGGTAAAAGATTGCAAATATGTTAAATAACAATGCTACTGATCTAGAAATGGAAGTAACTGATTTTCATCCTAATTAAGATCAAGAATATCACAAAATGCCATTTGAATAGTCCTAGATCAGAAAAATCATGACCTGTTAAACTTTTAGAATGATAAATTTCTGCTTTCGATTTACTAGGACATGAGGACAGGACATGAGGAAGCCACTTGCCCAGTTCCCATATTATTTCAAGTCTATAAAGATATGGTCGAATGGTTTCGTCAGATACTACAAACCTGTATTCAAGTTCCTGGTCATTTTTAATTGGCATTCTGCTTGATTTCCTCCTCCAGCTGGACTTTACCGAAGGCGAATGGACGACCAGCGCAAAATTTGTCTTCAAGACTCTCGTCTCCGGATGAAAATCAACTGAATCCCTTTTGAGCAATCTATTCTCTCACTGATGTCTCTCCAAGCACACAGCATATTCTTTTAACGGCCTTTGCAGCTTTATTTCCTAATTTGTACTTGTAAAGCAAAATAGGCTTCAAAATCTCCTTTCCCACCGACGTATTTTTTCGAAGACTGAAATACCTACAAAACCGATAGCGAAACGTTCGATACACTGAATCTCTACTAAATAAGATTTGAAAGGAATATAAACGTATGACGTCATCAGAATCAGTTTGATCACACTAAGCACCGCAAGTAACTGTTCTTAAAAACCGCACGAACTTTCTTAGTTACTTGCTATAATTTGTAAATAGTATGTAAACAAAAACATTAAGTTCCTTCACTTACATTTAATAAGCACTTATTTTTCCTATTCAAAAGGCAATGCAGTTGTCTGGATTAGTTGTCATATTAAATTCGAATGTTATAACTTTATATTTCTCTAGAAATGTTACACATGAAATAATTTATTTATAAATTATTGATAGTGTGTTTTTCTTATTCATTTGTTTTTCCTTCAGTTACAAGTTCTACATTCCAAGAATTTAAAATAAAAACTGAAAATTGAGATCTCTTATCATTTTGCTAAAACTGCCCATCTGTTAAGAGATTCAGTTTTAGTTTATATTTAAATACGTTAAAGGATTAGGCAATATTTTTATTAGTTAATTCAGACATCCATGTCCAGATTTTTACTGTATTTCGGGAAATAATCCCACAAAATAATATATATAATTATTCTAGCAATAGTTTTTATTTTATTCGATATCTAATATACGTATAAAACTATTTATAATTTAACGAAAGCAGTATAAATAATTCATGGCTATAAACGGACAATAACTTAACTGTTAAAAATTTTTTTAAATAAGTACTATTCTATAATTTGAGTCCTAGATTTTAAGTTTATAAATTTTCACACCCAATGATTGGCTTCTCAATCTTTTCTATGAATAAACATTAAAAAATTTTAAATCTAGATCGTTGCATGACGGTAGGAAGAAAAATCTATTGAGATGATCTAGTTATTAATTTTCAAATATAAAACTCAGAACTTACGTAGAAATAAATTATATTAAATTGTATTTTACTTGATGTAAATTTTTCACTCTAAACTCATAGCACGTTCGGAACTTGAATATTAACGCAACCACCTTGGCGCAATTTGGAGATTTTTTTTACACATAAGAAAGTAACACACATGGGGTGAAAGTTCGTGGTTTTCACACCTTATTTATAGAAAAATTCGAAAAAAATCCATAATGATCATAAATCGGTAAACATTATCAATGTATACATTATCATTATCTTCTACATTACATTATCTTTGAGATACATTATCATATATAAAAGTTAAAAATATATTTACGGGTGCCCCTTAGCGATAATTGGCGATTTTTGGCGGAACATGGACACCGAGTTTGTGCAATTCTTGGACGACTTGTTATTTTGGATTTGTATAGCGGCAATTTTTGCCCCAAAAATCGCTGCTACACAAATCCAAAATAACAAGTCGAAGAATTGCACAAACTTGGTATCCATGTACAAATCAACCTATTTTCACTGAAAAAACATCAGAGCATTGCGCACCCGTTGACTTTGTCTATGTACACATCGATTTATATTCACTTAAAAAGTCAAAGGGCCAGCCAACAAAAAATATATAATCTCAATAAACTACATTTATTTTAAATCAAACAATGAAATAACATAAAAAAGGAAATTCATCTTAGCACTACATGAAGGAAATATCCACTTACCTTATTTACGTGTCTTCTGCCAAACAAAATTCCTTAACAGCAACCAAAAACTTCTTAAAATTATCTGAACTAGAATCCGTGTACTGGCTAAAAAAATATCACTAGTAAATTAAACGAGATTCTTGCACGAAGAACATGTTGTTCAGTTTTTTCCTTATTTTTTTATTCACATCACATACAAAAACATATTATACTGAAAAATCCAAGTGCAATTAATCCGAGAAACAAGAAATAAAAAGCTAGCCTAGTAAAGCCAAAAAGTACGTTACATAGAATTCTAAAGATTCGTTTACATAAACATTTACGTCAAGGCTTGCCGGGAAAGAATTCAGACGACCGTTAATCACGCCGTCTGATTACATGATCACTTTATTTTTAACAACTTCCCCCCCTCATGAACCACAGGCGTTCATCGAACTTGTATATAAACAGTATACACGCGTACAACAAAAACACTCGAGTTCCAGACACAAGAGAAAATTTAAATGGAACATTAGAAAATTTAAAAAAAAAAAAGTTATCCAAATTCAAAAAAGCAATATTCACCTTTTTCAGAAGATTATTCAATGACCCCCTAAGAGAATACTCACAAAAGATGCACTCACAATACATATTTGTAAATTAACACTGAAGATGAAACTTTAGTTCTGAAGTTCTAAACTGTGCAAAAGTTGTACAGGACGCCTGATAACCGATGACTCTGTTTTTACTTTGCAAGCCCTCTTCTAGATACAAAACGTCGAAAGGCAAGCAAAAAATTAATCTGATGTCATATTACTAACTAGTTCCAGATGAACACTTCTTGTAACAGCACAGGTTATCAATAGAATATATTGTTTGTTTTTATTCTTTCGTTTAGGAGGGAAAACGGGGAATAGCTTTACCCAAAACTGTTCAGCGCGATTTTGTTCTTTAGTAGTAAGAAGACCCATTGTACTAGTTTTTCTTCAAAGAACATCAACAAATCGTAATACCCAAGAAGTCACCTTCAGTAGTTTGCGTAAGCAATAAACTTATTAACATCAATTATCTGTTTGGAAACAATTGCGGAACTAATTACAGCACAAGCTATATATTCAGCTTCAATCTCCTGGTCTATTGAGTCATATTCAAATCTCTTCGGCTGGGGCCAAGTATTCTCCTGGTACAATAACCATTTTGGGCCCTGCCACCATTTTTTTTAAGTTAGCAAATCTTTACTAGTTAAATCTCCTGTTAACAAGTCCGCAGGGTTATCTTTACCTATACAATGTCTCCATGCAGTGGAATCTGTAGTTTCTTGAATTTCTAATACTCTGTTTGAAACAAATTGCGTCCACGTAGATGCCGTGCCTTTTATCCAGTGTAGCACAATTGTTGAATCACTCCATAGAATAATCTTTGTAAATTTAAAAAAGGATTTTTACAATATTTGGCTATTCTTGCTGTAATTTCTGCACCCATTAATTCCAGTCGGGGCAACGTCACGTTTTTAATTGGCGCAACTCGTGGTTTAGAAACTATGAAGCTAGTTTTAAAAGTGCCATGCGATGTCTTGTACCTAAAGTATGCAACCGCTCCAAAAGCTTTTCATGAAGCATCAGAGAATATAACCACTTGTGGCCAAGGCTCTTGCCAACAGGCGCAAATCTTGACTCCTAACCACCTTGAATTTCGTGGGCGTGCTTTGATTTCAAGAAAAGTGAAATTAGTAACAACAACCACGCATAAAATATTTGAAATTTTAAGCAAGAATTATTTTTACTCAACAGAAAACAAAACAAAATTTCGTAATGTTTAGCCCGAAAGGTGTTAACCCAGAAGGACTAATTATTTCGTTTTGCTATTTTGCGTCAATTCACTCACTGCGTTAATTCACTTTTCAAACTGTTGCCACCAAATATTACAGCCCTATATTATATTTAAAGAAATTAAGTAATGAAGCATCTAGATAAAGGTATATGTGTTTCTCACATTGTAGTAAAAGGACGGTATCTAGAACCATAAAATTCTGACTAACGTAATCCTCCAGCGAATATGGGCATCTGGAAGCCCTTATTCGGAATTTGTTCTATTATCTCTTTTATATTTTGCCAGACATTAAAAATTTTTGATTAAGAAACTCTATGATTTCAAAGTGAGGAATCGAAGAATGGAAACACTACACGGAAAAAAAAATCTCCAGCGCCCGAGACTGTGTATCGGAAATTCTAAAGATAGGCTCATTTTAAACTTATTTTGCGATATTACTATTGAACTGAATTTCATCGTTTAAGCGCGAAGAACATGATATCTAGTAAATAAAGGCAACACATAAAACATTAAAAAAGGCCCCTCTGCGCGTAATGTAAAATCTGAAAAAAGCTTTCAGATTTTTTTCTTTTCTTAAAATATGATTTTAATATTCCTTAAGTATAAAAGAATAAAAATAATTATTTTTATCTTTTCACATTTCTTTTTTTCAGAATTTCAATGCAATGCAAGATCCATTTGCTCTCCTAGAAATAGTAAGTTTGCAGAATTCCTTTAAAAAGATAAATTTTATAAATATTTTCTGAATTTTATTTGCAGGAGAATTATTTAACTTAAGATAAATCTCTGTAACATGAATTAGCAAAATATACTTCTGGCTGAAGCAAATTATTACAAGCAAAGAATATGGTATTTAACCATTAAAATTATTGTATTAATTATTAAAATTATTGTATTAATTATTAAAATTATTGTATTAATTATTAAAATTATTGTATTAATTATTAAAATTATTGTATTTAATAATTAAATACAACTGAAAAATGCTCTGTTGAAATTGCTATGTTGAAAGATAAAATTTTACTATTCCTTTGTTATGCAAGCCGCATATATGATGAAATTTTGTATCAATACTAAATTTTTCGGATTCTACAATTTTATTGTTGATTCATTATCTTTGGAAAACTTTAAGAGTTTGGGGTAGATTAAAATCTTCTGTTAATTTTAATAGCCATAGTAATTCTTGCGATAGTGCAACATATTCAGCTTCTGCCGAGGATAATGAGACGCATTTTTTTTTAAACCACGAAATACAATTTTTGCCTAACAAATTTGCACTTCCTGATGGGGATGTTTTCTATCTTCAGTATCTGGTCTCCAATCAGCATCTGAATAAACTGTAAGGTTAGGTTCTTCACTCGACGAAATTTCCAGAGATAAATGCTTTGTCGTGTTTAAACAGCTAATGATTCTTTTTACAGCATTCTAGTCTTTTTGACGTAGATTATTACACTTTCTGCTAAGTATGCGAGTTGAAACTGTGATATCTGGTCTTGTGAAAGACGATATATACAAAAAGACTCCCAATAAGCTTGAATTTATCATTTGAAATTAGGAGATTTTCTTCCCGGTTTAGACTATAATAATTTGTTTCCATTGGTGTACTACAGTGAGTTTCGCTTCTTCAAGTTGAAATTGCTTGACTAGTTGATTTATTTTGTTTTCCGGAGATAAGAGATAACTTCCATCTTCCTTTCGATTTATTTCCATGCCTAAGAAATATTTAGCTTCACCAAGATGTGTTATTTGATAACGTTTCATTAAATCGTTAATTACTTGAAGAATTAGTGCTTCTTCTGTAGAACTTATTAGGATATCATCAAGATGTACAATTCAATTGATTCTTCGGTGACGATCCTCTTTTGCGAAAAGACACAGATCTGCTTTAGTTTGACTGAACCCAAGATTCTTCAATGTAATTTGAATTTCTGCAGTCTAGCTCCTAGCTGTTTATTTCAGACCATAAATCGAATTCTGCCATTTATAAACTTTATGTCTTTCTTCTGGAACTACAAATCTTTCTGGTTGTTCCATACATATTTCTTCATTTAACTTGCCATTCAAAAAAGCTGTTTTAACATCTAGTTGATGTACCTTGGCATTATTATATGATGCCATGCTAAGAAAACTCGAATTGTAGTGTGTTTCGCTACTGGTGAAAAATTTTCTTCATAATCACTGCCTGAATTTACTGCCGAGAAAGAGGAGCAAAAGACTTAATATATTGGTTCAGAGAAAAAAAAAATTTTTTCTAAAGGTTTTATTGTTCTTACTGGACTCTTTTATAAGGGGAAACTTAAAATAAGGAAAAATAAAAAAAATATCAAAATCAATTCGGATTACAATCAGAAATAACTTTAAACACCTATATTAAAAGACGAAATTCCATCTCTTTATCCAAACAATCTTGACTGTATTAAGTTCCATCAGGATAAGGCTACAAACCATACCTCTAAATCTACTGCTTTATGTTTTGAAAAAAGTGTGATATGAAACCGCAGTTGAAGCTATTCCCTCTAGATGCATATCCACCAAATCTCCTGATGTGTCTCCTATGGATTAATGTGCATTTGTACTTTTAAAACAAGCTCTTTATACGTGGCATCCCCAAACATTGGACGGACTGTGGAACATTGTGAAAGAGAAGTGGCATAAAATCAACCTTGATGTTTTCACGAAAAGGCTTTTCTCTTACAAATCATAATGTAATATGATGGTTCAACAAAAGGGCTCTCAGACGGAATATATTAGAAAATGAAATTATAACGTTTGTTTATATATATAATTCTTTGCAAAATCCTTAAAAGGATACCTGAACACACCCTGCACTCAGTCATTTGCGATAGTTACGTTGAATTTTAAATTTCAGACTAAACGTTTCAGGATTGTTCATAGGGTTTCCTTTATTCTCATTTTTATTAATAGTGCCTCATAAATATCTATTCAAGTATATTAAAGTATATGAAAGGATTCATTTTCTAATTTATAAAATACCCTGTTTTTAAATATTTTTAACCCAGAGGGACATTAGCCCGCATTCTGTCCAAACGTTTATGTCTTCAAATGAAAAAATGATCCCTTTGGGCGCAATACAAAGTCTGAAAGCTTTCAGTTTAATATTTGTTTTGGGTGTATCTGTGGGGTGTAAATTCTTTAACTTTCAGTATATATCCAATCGAGACATTTTTATAAAAATTATTTAAATTAATTTCTTCCAAATTTCATTTCATGATTGATTTGTTTGAGTAAAAGTTAGGTTATTTGAAAAGGGCAAAGAAAAGGATGGTTACCTGCCTGGCGCGAGGGATGGCTTAGCCGAGAACGTTCTATGGGAAATCGCCTAATATACATCGAGATAAGGAAAACTGCAGAAGCCAACCATGCAGCCATCACGTTGGCAGGGAATCAAACAGGGTAAAACTCTTAGCATTCTTAAACACAGGATATATTGCTATGGGACACATATTGAAAATACTTCGTTGTAAATAAAGCAATATATTCTCATTTATTATTTCTAGTAAGTTTTGACATAAAGGCCACAGAGAGAAAAAAATCTAAAATACAAAATAACATCCTTATTCGTGTTTTAATGATAATCTGGAGGTTTTTTTATACGAAATGCCGACAAATCACATAGGAAAAACAAAAAGGAAGTAGCTGACGGTCACTTCGAATTGGGAGCACAGACAACAAGGCAAAATATGCCTAAGAAAAATTTCAATAATAGCTACAGCTTAACTTAATTCAATGAGAAGTTATAGTTAAAATAGAGCATATTGGTAAATCATAACTGAATATTGTGTGTAAACTAGTAAATTTATTTAAGAGCACAAGAAAAACAAATTTAGCAACGGCATTTAACTGCAAATAATATTTTAATTTCAGGTTACCATATAATTTCATTTAAATTTTGCAAATCTGAAATGTAGCTCTAGAAAACAATTTTAAAATGATTTTCTGTTTCTATTTCAGCTGTAGCGCAATAGATTGGACTGAAAACATCTTTCCTCTCTCTTATCGAAAAAGGCAATTTCTTCCGTCCAAGTCCAATGCTCAGTCAATAAGGTCATCTCTTAGTCAGTCAATGTTCAATTTTTATTCAGTCACTGGTCAGGCAAAGAGATCTTCACTTTCTCAGTCGATTTTCAGTGAATGTCCAATTTTTATTCTGTCACTGGTCAGTTAATCAGATCGTCACTCAGTCACTAGGCTGTCAATGAGATCGTCACTTAGTCAGTCAATGTCCAATTTTTATTCAGTCACTGGTCAGGCAAGGAGATCTTCACTTTCTCAGTTCCTGTTCAGTGAATGTCCAAATTTTAGTCTGTCAGTGCTCAGTTAATGAATCACTCAGTCACTGCTCAGTCAATGTCCAAATTTAGTCAGTCTCCGGTCTGTCAATGAGATAGTCAGTTAGTCAGTCACTGGTCAGACAATGTCCTACTTTCAGTCACTCAATGAGATTGTCATTTAGTAAGTCACTGGTCAGACAATGTCCAATCTTTAGTCAGTCAACGGGCAATCAAGGAGACCGTCACATAGTCAGTCAATGTCCAATTTTTAGGCAGGCCCTGGTCAGTCAATGTGATCGTCTGTTAGTGACTGGTCAGAAAATGTCTAATTTTTAGTCAGTCACTGGTCAGACAATGTCCTACTTTTAGTCAATGAGATTGTCATTTAGTCAGTCACTGGTCAGTCAATGTCCAATTTTTAGGCAAGTACTGGTGAGTCGAGATTGGTGTCATGGCAAATTTATCACGAATACAAACTGAAATTGTGTAAACTTATCTCAGATCTATATAATATGTTTTAAGTCCTTTGTTTATTTTTAATTTTTTAAAGCAGAAATATTTCAGTAATGTTTTTCTTATGTTTGAAATTTTGAAACGCTTGCTATGATTCGAGGAAGGATGTTGAGTGTACTCGTCATCAAAGCAGATAACAGGGACGGTACCAACGACGAGATCAACGAGCTGTTCTTCAGAATCTTCAGTTGGTTTCAGTTCTGTTCTGTCTACTTGATCCAGTTTGCCATTCATTTCTGTTTCAATATTTGTGTTAAGGAGATTACCAGAATCAATGTCTCTTTGTGCTCCAAGATCGTTATGCGATACAATGCATTCAGCATCCAATGATTCAATAGAGGCATTCAAACTGAATTCTTTCTGGTTCAAGATGGTTATACTGCTATTCGGGCCTATTTGATTACTTGAGTTATCAGGTTTTGGAAAATCAACATCCTTTTCTGTTTCATGTTGGAGGTAATTAAATTGCTTTTCATCGCTGATATTGTGCACATCATAAGAATTATTTTCGAAATCTTTGGCAAAATGGCCGATGTGGTCAGTATCACTATCAATATGCAACTTAAGAACGTTATTATCAAAAGCTTCGTTATTAACTTCGAGAAGATCGGTGTCACTGTCTATGTCCACATCAAAGGAATCATCATCAAATTCATTAAAATCAGCATATGAATCAAAGAAATCTAAATTACGTACCTTGTTTCCGGCATTAAACTAGTGTTCATTACGGTTAATAGAGTTTTCATCATTATTTTCCTGAATTCTCTCTTCTCTTCGAGAAAACAAAAGGAAAGCAGTCTCAAAACAAATAAGTATGCCCAATACATAGCCATATATCTCCCTAATTTAGTGGCACTTCAATGTAGTTACTACTCGTGAAGCTTGGGCATACGTGTAACGCTTGCAAGAGATAAACATGAATTTACTGCGTAAAAAGAAGAGCAAAAGACTTAATACATTGGTTCAGAGAAAAAAAATTTTTTTTTTCTAAAGGTTTTATTTTTCTTACTGGATTCTTTTATAAGGGGAAACTTAAAATAAGGAAAGTAGAAAAAATACCAAAATCAATTCGGATTACAATCAGAAATAACTTTAAACACCTATATTAAAAGACGAAATTCCATCTCTTTATCCAAACAATCTTGACTGTATTAAGTTCCATCAGGATAAGGCTACAAACCATACCTCTAAATCTACTGCTTTATGTTTTGAAAAATTGAGATATGAAACCGCATTTGAAGCTATTCCCTCTAGATGCATATCCACCAAATCTCCTGATGTGTCTCCTATGGATTAATGTGCATTTGTACTTTTAAAACAAGCTCTTTATACGTGGCATCCCCAAACATTGGACGGACTGTGGAACATTGTGAAAGAGAAGTGGCATAAAATCAACCTTGATGTTTTCAGGAAAAGGCTTTTCTCTTACAAATCAAGATGTAATATGATGGTTTAACAAAAGGGTTCTCAGACGGAATATATTAGAAAATGAAATTATAACGTTTGTTTATATATACAATTCTTTGAAAAATCCTTAAAAGGATATCTGAACACCCCCTGCACTCAGTCATATGCGATAGTTACGTTGAATTTTAAATTTCAGACTAAACGTTTCAGGATTATTCATAGGGTTTCGTTTATTCTCATTTTTATTAATAATGCCTCATAAATATTTATTCAAATATATGAAAGTATATGAAAGATTCATTTTCTAATTTATAAAATACTCTGTTTTTAAATATTTTTAACCCAGAGGGACATTAACCCGAATTCTGTCCAAACGTTTATGTCTGCAAATGAAAAAATGATCCCTTTGGGCGCAATACAAAGTCTGAAAGCTTTCAGTTTAATATTTGTTTTGGGTGTATCTGTGGGGTGTAAATTCTTTAACTTCCAGTATATATCCAATCGAGACATTTTTATAAAAGTTATTTAAATTAATTTCTTCCAAATGTCATGTCATGACTGATTTGTTTGAGTAAAAGTTAGGTTATTTGAAAAGGGCAAAGAAAAGGATGGTTACCTACCTGGCGCGAGGGATGGCTTATCGGAGAACGTTCTATGGGAAATCGCCTAATATACATCGAGATAAGGAACGAGAATAATTAACGAGAACGATACACCAAAATGAGTTTTGGTGATCGATGTACTTAGTGTACATAGTGTTTTTTCTACTTTTCATTATTTACTCTTTATTACATTTACTTAATTATTGCTGATAAATCGATATGGACTTTGCGAAACCTTGGGGCAGCACATTGATGTGTATTATGCGTGAAAAATTTCAACAACTGGTCTGTGCAACTATGCTCCGCTCACTTATGTTACATGCCTCAACAACTACGGCCACGATATTCCGTTAGCTTCAAGACACGGAGCAAGGAGGACGCTACAGCCTAGCACTAACGAGGATAAAGTTAACCAACGTTTCTATGCTACAGATGTGCTAATTTGCTTTTACGATGTGAAAATTACGCTTCCGATATTTTAAATCGCTATTTTACAAAAGTTATCCCACTGTTATATATTGCCACATTGGATGTGATTCCGAACTTCAAGTGAAAAGGTTTTTTCCAACATTGGGATTTATTTTTGACTTTTATATGATACCCACTAAGGACAGATAGAGATAGGTAAATATTTCAGGGTATTGTACCTCTTAAATAAGCAAAGACCTATGAACTATGAACTATATGTTATTAGAGTGAATGTATTTAGCGCTAGGAAGGCTTATAAATAATAAGCTCAATCATATGCTGACATACGAAACCATCACAAGAGACGAAATTTTGACATCAGAACAGGCGACGACATTTCATATGACCATCATAACAGACATTCTGTACATGGAAAAAGAGTGAATAGAACATAACACTTTAATTCTCTACATTCCTCAATAATAAGATATACTAATTTGGAAAGATGTTCAGTAGAATTCAAGTCAGGGCTTTTAAGTAACCAATTTATGACAGAGAAGTCAGAGGAATGCTCTTCCATCTAACCAACCAGTAGCCAACCGTAACCTGTGAGAGGCGCAGTTATCTTTCTGAGATACTCCCTTTCCGTGTGAATGACAGGGACATAAATGGATGGAGATGATAGCTCATCAACCTCACGTACAGAATTATATAGAGGGAGGTAAGAACAAGAACTAAAGATCCCAAACACAACCAGAAGAAAGCATCCCAGACCATGATTAAGCCTCCACGGCCTTGTACAGTTCCAATCTGTCACACCGGATTCATACATTCATGATTCTCTTGCCATATTCTGAGCCTCCCATTGGTATTAATTAGAGGGATCGAGACTCATCACTCCTACACATTTCATGTCCACTAGTGTCTATTCTCTATATTCTCTTGCCCAGGTAAGAATGGCAACTCGATGGCATGCATTTAGGAAAGGTACCCTCGTGTGTCTACGGCTTCCGAAGCCCATATGGTGAAGGGAGCGATACACGATCTTTTTACTGACTGTACGACTGTCGCCTACTTTAGCTAGGTGGTAATTTGAGCTAATATTTGGCTTCATTGACCATGTACAATACGGCTGAGACGTCTCACAGCACGATTGTTCTAAGTTAAATGTGCTTTGCACTTTGCAGAGTCGCTACTTCTTTTTCCCGGTATGCTCTTGACACTGTCGACCGTTAAAATCCTATCTCGCTGAGGATTTAAGAAATTGTATGGCCCATGCGACGAGAGATTACTATCTGCCCGATATTGAAACTTTACCTATACTGGTATATGAAACAACTGATTATCGACAAGCATAGTGCTAGACGTATGTGCATTTACCACAACTCCCTCACGTAAGCCCAGATGCGGCGCCGCGCTATTCAATTTGCATAGCCATGTCTATCCCTAATTTAGTGGCACTTCAGTGTAGTAACAACTCGTGAAGCATGGGCATACGTGTAACGCTTGCAAGAGATAAACATGAATTTACTGCCGAAAAAGGGGAGCAAAAGACTTAATATATTGGTTCAGAGAAAAAAAAAATTTTTTTCTAAAAGTTTTATTGTTCTTACTGGATTCATTTATAAGGGGAAACTTAAAATAAGGAAAGTAGAAACAAATATCAAAATAAATTCGGATTACAATCAGAAATAACTTTAAACACCTATATTAAAAGACGAAATTCCATCTCTTTATCCAAACAATCTTGACTGTATTAAGTTCCATCAGGATAAGGCTACAAACCATACCTCTAAATTTACTGCTTTATGTTTTGAAAAAAGTGGGCGACCAATACTGCTACAGCAACCTGCTAGTTTTTTTTTTTTTTTTTTGGAGGACATTTTGTTTTCACGAAGTAAAGGCTTTTTTTTTTTTTTTTTTTTTTTTTCTCAACATTTTTTTCGAACAATCTGCTAGCCGAATTACGCTTATGCTAGAACTTTTATGGAACAAAAGTGCTTAATCATGACGAAGATTAGGTGCGAAATTGGGAGAAAGTGCAGAATCGCTCACTGCTTGCCTCGTTTTTAAGAATTGCACATACACGGTATCATCCATATACACTTCGACCTATTTTCACTTAAAAACACATCCCAGAATTGCACAAAAATAGTATTGCGCACGCTCTTGACTTTATCCATGTACACTGCTAATACCTTTATCGCCTTACCAAAATATCGCCAAACTACCTGTTACCATATTCCACAGATTAGCCGCATTTTCAGTGTATTTAGAGCAGAGTCTTTTGAACTCTAGGTTTCAACCTGCAGTAGCAGTTTTAATATTGCTTTAACTTGTAATAATAATTTTACAATTAACAAATATTTTTACACAATATATCTGAAGATGGTTAAAGATAAGACCATTCAGAGTAAATCGAAAAACGAAAACGTTTTGACGCATTCCTTTTACAATATAAACTTTCATTTTACTTGCTTTGCACGTGACGTTCTCATTTCGTCTGTTACTTGTTTAAAATGTTCACATTGTTCTGCGTCTTAAAATTAGAAATAAAGTTAATGACCTAAAATTGCAATAGGATTTGCGTAATGCTTATGGGGTCCTGGGGTCGCGAAAAAATCTCAGTGCAGAAAAGGGGTCACGACTGAAAAAAAGTCTAAGAAGCCCTGATTTAGAGTGTGCTGGATTATTTTCACCTACAATTTGCACAGAAACACTATAGCAAGAGCGTCAACTCGCCAATGAAAGAAGCTGAGTTGTGTGTAAACATTTTAGTCACGTATGAATTATGGGAAAACTTGCTATTTATAGTTGATTTCTTAAAGGGAATTTTTTTTTTTTTTTTTTTTTTTTTTTTTTTTTTTGTGTGTGTGTGTGTGTGTGTGTGAAGTTAGCGAGTTCGTTCTGTTGAGATTCTCCAGTATCCAGTACTTAAAAGTTAAACCTTAAACTTTAGTAAGTTTTATGCATGTAAAATAAATATGTAAAAGAGACACTGTATTAGGATTTTTCGTATACAGAATGACTGTCAATTGTTCTTACAAAACCAGAAGGGTGGTAGTACCCATTTAGACGAATAATAATTACACTCCATGGAACACTCCACTATGAGAGACAGAAAAGAGTAAAATAAGAATTCCGACATGAACTTATAACAGTGCTGAGAAAGCAAATGAACGATACAAAAAGTTGCATAATCTGATTCGTAGATGAGCTCAAAGTAGGCTCACCAGTAGTCGAGCCCACCAGCGGCCGAGCGGTAAAGTCGCTGAACACCGGTAGTTCGGTCCGAGGTTCGAATCCCGCGAACGGGCTGGCTGCATGGGCGTTTTCGTGGTTTTCCCCATGTGTAACGTGTATACGAGCCAGTTTCCCTTAGAAAGTCCTCCACGAAGGAATCCCTCCCCTTAGGCAGATAGCCCTCGTATGCTTTGCCATAATTAAATACACACACACAAGTAGTCGAACGGTAAAGTCCCGGAACAGTCGGATCACGCGAACGGGCTGGCTTATGGGCATTTTCGTGATTTTCGCCATGTGTAACGGGTTAAGTACGAGTCAGTTTCCCTTAGAAAATCCTCCAGGGAGGGATCGTTCCCTTCCGTGTAGTGCCGTGTAGGGTGGCACACGTAAATAATAATAATAAGAGCTCAAAGTGGCGGGCTTGTTGCACAGTTCACCCCGGGGAATAAATGACTGGCACAACAGCATGTGAACAAGCATCTTCTCATGCAGTGTTAGTGAACGCTTGTGTGCCTCATGGTGCAGTCATTGCTGGGGCTTTGCCCATTAATTAGTGCTACAACATCCTCGTGCTTTTTAACAGTGTTTTCTTATCTATGTTCTTAGCGACGCTACAATAATCAACGCCTTAGCAATCTAACTACACTCTTCGGCACACATGAGTATTCATGAACACATCATTCATCATTCAAGATGTACCTGTATTTACATACACTAACATTGTGCTCCAGCTATCATGTGACTTCATGTACTGCATTTGTCTTAAGCTACTTTTCTGCCATTCTCTTTTTCACCCATGCTTTTCATGCCAGGATTTAACGAGCGTTTATTCAGATTGAATGAGAAAGAAGTGGAATTGAAGAGATGGTTTCGCAAGTTAATTTTAGAGCATGTTCTGCTTACTTGAACCCACGCTGTACCGGGATTTATTAGCGATTTGATTCTGTGGCTTTGAGTGCTTTTAAGCACTAGGCTTGTCTCGCCGGTTTCCTACAAACCAGAGCCTTTCCTGCGCGTTACTTTATACTGTGAGCCGTTAGGCTAATCTATTACATTTGAGTTAGTTCAACATTACGTATTTAAGTTAACCCAGAAGTTGTGGCTTGTGTAAACCTAAGCTGAGTCATTGTAACTTCTTTGGTGTTCAAATAAAAAGGTCTTATAGATTCTTCCTCTGACATTCTGTAATCACAAGACTCGAAGATAAGTTTGTTCCCCTTCAAAATCAACGAAATTCCGATCAAAGACGATAATTATTTGGCTTAATAATTACTTTTTCATTTTTAAATGATTCCATTTTCAATTTTTTTCGTGATTCATATTTGAAGTTTCTTTTTAAAAAAAAAATTCAAGGTTCATTTTTAAATGCTTATAAGTTACTTCATTGAACTAAAATTTTACTAACTCTCTCAAAGGATATAATATACTGAATAATCCATAAGTAAATGAATTATTATTTAATTACTTTGCAGCTTTTGCGCAAGGTATTAGGCAATTTTTTACGATTTATTAATATATTTACTTTAATTCAATCTTTGGTATAGATATATATATACTCACATATATAACGTAAGGCGTAATATAAAGGGAAATGAAGCCAGAAAAATGCTAATCGACTTTAACAATTTAGTGTATATGTATATACTACATATAAACATAAATACATATTTCATTATAAATATATAATATATGTGTGTGTATATATGTAATTTAAAAACTTCTAATTGCTTCCAAACCTAACTAAAAATTTGTGTTGCAGTTACATATATTTACGTAAATGAATACAATATACTTAAGAATTTTTCTGTGATATTTTATATCTTCTTTAGTATTTTGTTCCATATATATTTACTTACATTGTACACTAATGGATAGATAGAGCAATTTGCCATAATTAAGTAAACGAAACCAAATCTTAAAATTGCGACTTCTAGGCGTTCTTAAAATTTAACGACTTCATACGGCTCTGGTGGCGATTAGTTTGTGTTATGGTGCTAAAGTTGACAACTGGTCGCTCGGTTTTGCCTTTTTGTCCGTTAACACCTAAATACCTTAAAGATAGCCAATGTAGCAAAAATTGCAGAACGCCTAAAAGAGAAAGGACAAATATGTCGAACCTGCAGAAATATCTCAGCCCGTTCCCTGAAACTTCCGTATTTCGTAACGTAATTTTCCTCCCTTTTTATTAATTCTAGCGGTAAAGTCGTTGAACACTGGTAGTTCGAATACTGCGAACGACATGGCTGCATGGGCGCTTTCGTGGTTTTCTCCACGTGTAACCTATATAAAAACCAATTTTCCTTCGAAAGTCTTCGGCAAAGTCCTTTAGGCAGATATTCCGCAAGGGTTTGTCGTAATGACATAAACCAAACCAACCTTTCCCTTAATTTCTAGAACTGCGATTGTTATTTTGGGTTATTTGAATACTGCAAAGCCCTTATAAGAAAAACTACCATGGAAGAAATCAGATTAACAGCCCTTTTTGAATATGAATAAGATCCGATTACAAATTTTAAAATGATATTAAAATTCCACATATGGAGTGTTCCATGGAGTGTAATTATTGCTCGTCTGGATGGGTACTACCACCCTTCTGATTTTGTAAAAACAATTGACATTCACTCTGTATACGAAAAATCCTAATACAGTGTCACTTTTACATATTTATTTTACATGCATAAAACTTACTAAAGGTTAAGGTTTAACTTTTAAGAACTGGATACTGGAGAATCTCAACAGAACGAACTCGCTAACTTCACAAAAAAAAAAAAAAAAAAATTTCTCTTTAAGAAATCAACTATAAATAGCAAGTTTTCCCATAATCCATACGTGACTACAATGTTTACACACAACTCAATTTTCTTCAACTAATACTCTAAAAGCCTTTATCTTCTAACTTTGTCAGATGTAAATACCTAGGTATTATCCTAAATTCGGAATTAATGTAACCCTACATTAACACGTTGAGCACCACGCGCTTCGCTTAAAAGCGCTGGTATTGTAGGGCTAGTGATGGGCAAGGATATCTAGAATACCACAACATAAACTCCGAAGAAAACCGAGAAAAGCCTCTGAAGTGCGAAAGTATTGTAAATTATGTTATGATAAAAATGCAACAGAAGCTGGTAGAGTAATGGCCAGAAAAAAAAAGACTAAAAGAGTGTTGTCACATTTTGTAATAGCTGTAATGGAGAACCGTTTTTCATGTTTACCGTGTTTCAATGAAATCCAATGAATCAAAAATCAAATCATGAATCAAAATTAAGTAAATTTAAAATAAATTTTGTGTCATTTCATAAAACAGTGTAAATTTTATAGTTATATATCATGTTACACGCTTGTCAGCTAGCGGCGGTTGACGCGGCCTAAACGAAAAGGTCTAGTGTCAGCCACAAATGGCTGACGCGACCTAAACGGAAAGTCTAATGTCAGCCACAGATGGCTGACGCGACCTAAACGGAAAGTTTAGTGCAGCCACAGATGGCTGACGCGGCCTAAACGGAAAATTTAGTGTCAGCCACAGATGTTTGACGCGGCCCAAACGGAAATTCTAGTGTCAGCCACAGTTGGCTCACGCGGCCTAAACGGAAAATATAGTGTCACCCATAAATGGCTGGCGCGGCCTAAGCGGAAAATACAGTGTCAGCCACAGATGGCTGACGCGGCCTAAACGGAAAATATAGTGTCAGCCACAGATGGCTGACACGGCCTAAACGGAAAATATAGTGTCAGCCACAGATTGGCTGACGCGGCCTAAACGGAAAATGGCTGACGTGGTGGCTGATGGCTGATGGTGGCTGATGGCTGATGGCTGACGTGGCGCTCAACGTGTTAAGAAAAATTTTTTATGCGAAGTTAGCTAGAACCTAATATTAACTTATATTGGTTACTTATATTAGTTTGAGTTCTAAATTAAGGCCTTATCTAGGTCAGTGTTCTCTAAACTCATCCCAGTCGAAATGCAACTTTCAAGAGTAAAGATATCTCATACATGCGCAGAATTATGACCCATTCAAAACGTATTATCTTGCTCACGTTATAAACCAGACACAAACAATACATGACAATGAAGGAAACACGTATAAATCCAGTCATAGTTTTCACTTATAAAAATTATCCTTCAACGTTGTTGTAGACTCAAAAGCACTCAATCAACTCAAAAGGAATTCAGACGCACAGCGCCATTTCGCCGCTGTAATTCTAGTTACCCCCGGCCTCGAATGATCAGGGGTTCATTCAAAATTTACATTAATGCAATTTTAAGCAGAAGAAGCTTCGCAATATCGCGGCATTACATTACCGATACCGATATCGCACAATGTTAATTCATGCATGACAGTAACGAAATTTAAGAAAATGTATACAAAAACACTTTTATTTTATAGAAACATGATGAGGATCATATTAGATTGGAATAAGGTTTTGGTTTGGTTTCGTTTATTGAGATTACGGCAAAGCACACTAGGGCTATCTGCCTAAGGAGAGGGATGCCTTCGTGGAGGACTTTCTAAGGAAAACTGGCTCGTATATACGTTACACACCACGAAAACGCCCATGCAGCCAGCCCGTTCGCGGGATTCGAACCTCGGACCGAACTACCAGTGTTCAGAGACTTCACCGCTCGGCCGCTGGTGGGCAGATTGGAATAAGGAATTGGAATCTAATAAGGAATGGGTGACTAAAGAAATTAAATGACTTAAAAAGAGGTTTAAACTAAGAAAGTGGTGAGGCAATGACCTTTCTTAATACCGATATTTGTTGAATCAGGGACAACACGCAAATTAGGCGTAGTAAATTTTCTAAGCTGTCGGGGTTATATTGCGATTCAATATTATTTTATATTAACATTAAGACAGCCTTGACAATTGAAGAAAATCTAACCAAGCGAAAAGGGCTATCACTATCATTGAAGATTTTTGATTTGATTAAGCAAATCAAAGATTTCAAAGCGAGCAATGGCATCACTGTACGAAAAAAGAAAAACTACTTTTATCTTCATCGCGCAAGACTGTGTCGGAAATTCGAAAGATATGCTCTTTTAAATATTTTGCGATATAGCTTTTGAATTGAATTTTATGGTTTAAGGGCGAAGAACATGATATTTAATAAATAAAGGTAACACACAAAATGTTAAAAAAAAACGTCCCTTTGTGCGTAATGTAAAATCTGAAAGCTTTCAATTTTTTTTTTTCTTCCCTTATTTCTTTTTTCCCCAAAAGGGCTTTTAGCCTCGAAACACAATCTTAGGCGGAAGGACCGGCGTTCGAATCTCGGCAAGAGCGTTGCCCATTTTCCCAGCTATTCTATAGATATAATCTAAGGTTCGTTTTTAAGAAAGTTCTTTTTTTACTGTTAATGGGATTGACTATAAAATACATTTAATTAACGCTATGTCTAATTAAAAACCTTCACTATTTTTATAGAATTACATTACCAATCTTTTTCCTTTCCAAATACATGAAATATGTTATATTATATGTTAGTCTAATGTCCTACAAATCTATATCTATCAATATCTAGTCACCTAATGTCCTATAAAATGTATCGCTATTCCACTTGACCCATGTCCATACATAAACTCTACTGATAAACCATATTAAAATTTAAAAGAACCTTTGTTTAAAAAAATGTATTTCTCATCTTTAGATCGTATTAACCGAACTGTTGATCACAATAAGCGACGAATTTTCCTCGTTTTCGTATAGAAACTGGAGGGAGTTGTGCAATTCGATGACAATATCCAAATGATAATATTAAGAGGCATTTACTGCATTTTACACAAGCGTAAGTTAGTTTCCGATTAATAGGCTTGACTCAAACTCTTCGTTAACACAAAGCGACTGGGATGACAGCATGAAAGTTTGAGTGATTTTCCTCACAAGTGACGTGAGAATACGAGCCATTTTTTATCAAAAAAATCCTCCATGAAGGCATCTTCTTCCTCTAGGTGGCATATTTTGCCACAATTCTAATAATAATTTTTTATTGCACTGTGTTTACATTTTTAGCCTTCTGTACAATTAAATCTGATGATCAAAGCATCTTTTTAAATTAAGGCATAACAGCTCTAATTAAACTAAATTTTATTTTTGAATTTAAAATTTCATACAAAGATCCTTTTTCGGATCTCTATCGTTAAATGTCTGTACATGCATCAACTTCATTAGTTCCGAGCGGAAAATATTCTTCCGAACTTAGTAAGGAATGAAAAACTAGAATGGCACATCTTCTAAAAACTTCTTATTCAAAGTAAGTGATAAGTGACGGAGGACGTGGGCACTGTCCCTTTACCTTAATGGTTCATCAGTACAGCACCACGTCCGCCATTATCCAGAGCCGCCAATGGGCTTATTCAAAGTAAGGTATTCTAAGCAATAAGAACAATGCATTTAATTTAATATGGCCACTAGACCACGCCGGGCATATACAGTGATAGTGATAGTGACGGAGGACGTGGCCACCACTCCTTTACTATTAAGTTAATTAGCATATAGGGCCACGTCCGCCCTTATACAGAGTAAAGTCAGAGAGGTCACATGGGAGGCTTGCACAAGGCGCCCAAACCCAACGCCTGGACCATAAGGTTGGCAGTTCCGCGAACCAAATGCCACCGGGTAGACACCCGTCCAAAGTGCCCGGGTCCAGTGATTTTGGCCCACCAGCGGCCGAGCGGTAAAGTCGCTGAACACTGGTAGTTCGGTCCGAGGTTCGAATCCCGCGAACGGGCTGGCTGCATGGGCGTTTTCGTCGTTTTCCCCATGTGTAACGTGTATACGAGCCAGTTTCCCTTAGAAAGTCCTCCACGAAGGCATCCCTCCTCTTAGGCAGATAGCCCTCGAGGCTTTGCCATAAACACACACACACCAGTGATTTTGAATCTTCAAGAATAGCATTGTACATTGCTAAACAAGGGCAGATATACATTAGTAGTTATTTACATGCTTCTGTTAATACATATTTGCTGACATGCAATCCAGCACTGTTACATACATATACTTTCTAAATACCTACATGACATTACCTTAATTTGCTTTGGAATAATAAGACAGAGCTAGTGTATACACCTAGCACAATAAAGATAAAAATAAAATAATAATAATAATAATAATAATAATAATAATAATAATAATAATAATAACATACATTAGGACACGCTTGCCACACTATATACACACATCGCAGACATACCTAAATTACTTATGCTTGAATGATACTGATTTACATTGAAATTTGCTGACATACTTACCAGTTATATTTACACATGGCATAAGTCTGGACCCATGTCCATTAGCTTATCAATTATATGAATAATTTTGTTGGTCTGGTGTCGCTGCTTGACACATTTTGTACATAGGTCTTTTGTACATCTAGACAAGAGCCAGTGCACCTCGAAGCGATTTTTTTTTAAATTCGAATTAGAATTTTTTTAAATTTTATGTTTTGTGACGAAATCGCATTATTTTGAGATATAATGGGCTATAGGGAAGCGAGATTTCATTTTACACACTCCATTTTCCCATCGTCATGAAACATTGGCACTTAGCTATTTTACGAACTTAAAATAAATTTTGTCTTTCAATAAATCGATTGAATACGAATTTATTTAACAAGGTGAGCTTAACACCTTTTCAACGGGATTTTTTCTAAAAAAGTTTATTTTTAAAAATGCACAGTTTATTTTTCTTTGATTTTTGGACACGTTAAACTTTCATCCTTGCGACTGCTTTTACAAAAAGAATTTGGAAAAACGATAATATTTTGTATTTAAAAAACAATTTAAATAAAGCTTCTGAAAACACTTCTTACATCTCACATCTTTAAAAATGTGATTTTGGCAACAATTTTCCTTTCTTATTGTTGTTGTTAGATTTTGGTGAAATCGCATCATTTTGAATAGTTTCATTCTTTTAGAAATATGGGTTTGGCAACAATGTATCATCGTATTTCTTGTGTCACTAAGAGATTGGCATATTTCATTGTCCTTTTTTATATATATAAAATACATTTTTTTTTTGATAAATTTGTTCTGCAGAGTAAAATTCTGCGCGGAATTTTCTTTCATGTTATTTTTTGCATATTTCACTATTAGTAAGATATTTTAAAGTTTTGCATGATTTTTTTTCTTCAACGGAAAGTTGGTTAAATTTTATTAGGATAATTAATATTTGTATTAAGGAATATAGCTTATTTCATTGTATTTTTTTATCTTGAAAATACAAGATAAAATATCATTAATTATACTTTGCTTTTCAGAATTTTCTGTTTTTTTTTTTTTTTTTTTTTGTATTCTTTTATGTTATTTATTGCTCATTTCACTGCTTTTAAGATATTGAAAAGTTTTGAGTGATTTTTTTAGGAAACATAGTTCTTAACCTCCTTTATACCATTTGAGTTCTTAAGATTTTGCAAAGGGAAGTTGGTTAATTTATTTATTAGGATAATTAATATTTGTATTAAGGGATAATGCTTATTTCATTGTAATTTTGTTATACGTAATACCTTTTCTTAAGAAGTTGTTCTGTAGAGTAAAATTCTTCGCAGTTTTTTAAATTTAACGTTTGGTGTTCTCTTCAGCCATTTTTCCGGTACATTTAAAAGCCAGACGAAGGCTGGCAGCGAAGCTGCTAGTGTAACAATAAATAATATATATAAAGTATTTAAAGCTAATTAATTGTTCCTTGCACATGCGTGTTAAAGTCATGTCGCGTTAAAGTCATGCGTGTTAAAGTCATGCGTGTTAAAGTCATGTCGCACATGCGTGTTAAAGTCATAATTGATATTGGTCCCTATACGTTGCAGCATTCCTGCTCTAGCGGTGGTGGTGTGTATTTAATTATGGCAAAGCACACTAGGGCTATCTGCCTAAGGGGAGGGATGCTTTCGTTGAGGACTTTCAACTGGCTCGTATACACGTTACACATGGGGAAAACCACGAAAACACCCATGCAGCCAGCCCGCTCGCGGGATTCGAACCTCGGACCGAACTACCAGTGTTCAGCGACTTTACCGCTCGGCCGCTGGTGGGCCCCTGCTTCAGTGATCCTTACAGTAGCACTGAGACTTCCCTAAGATGTAATTAGCACCGCTGGGCATGAGTTTATACACGGAAACATAGCCTTAATATAAACCTGAAGAAAGTAGACGGTCCGCCAGTGAACCGGAAAATTTCAGTAGTTCGTTTTCTGCTCACGATGAGGCGTGGAAAGTTTGGATTATTGTTTGACATTTAATGCCATTTGTTAACCTTTAAGAGATGGGGCAGATTGGAAAGATTTCACTTAAAAAGGCGGGAAATCCAAATGCATTTCCACCCCCCCCTTTTAGCTGCCATTGTAAAGGGAAACTACTACTCTTCTGCAATTTTTCCTGTAGGTCGCCTTTGTTAATTTTCAGATGAGAGACTAGGGAATAATATAAAAGAATTTGTTGAATTTGTTCTCTTTTCTGTCGTTTCTTTTCCCTAAACTAGGGAAACATATTATGATGAGATTTCGTAGCTAAAAATAATTGTCGTATGTTGGAATATTAACTTTTGCGTCATGATGAAAATACGCCTTAGCAGCAAATGCACGCCGATAATCAGTTCATAGTCTATTCAGTTTTTATTTGTTTCCAAACCGAATTTAGTTTAGAATTACATATACTAATTAACATTTTTAATTTATACTCGAAATTGATGTTTAACTATTTGTTTCTCGTAAACATCGGGAGTTCGCTTTTATTTGTTTCCAAGTATTGTGTAACAGCTTATATTTATATATCAAACAAATCCCGTTGTATTTTTCTTATATGAGTTTCGTTTAATTTTTTCATTAGTATTCTTATTCAGTTTAATTTATTCATTTCTTCCCCCCCATCGTATCGTAAATTATCTTATCTTTCAACTACATTTTTGTTCATTTTTCTTCCTTGCAATTTTGTGATAAAAGCTTTCTTTTACTCTTTAACGTTTTTTTAAAATTATTTTCCTTTACTTTAAAAACAGATTTTATTCATTATATTTTCATTGCACTTGCATTCCATTGCATTTTGCATGTTTCAAACAGCAATATTAAATACAAAAATTACATTATAAAGGGGAAATATAAAGAAAAAAATCTGATGTGTACACACCATGACTTCCTTGCATCCTTGTATTGGAATATTAAATTATACGCATTTTTTCTTGCATTTCATTTAAACTTATTAGACTGAATTAAATCTACTTCGCCGACAGCGCATAAACCACAATAGAATAAATGCATTCTTTAAAATTCACTCTAGTATTTGTATACCTAGTATTTGTCTAGTATAGTATATAGTAAGGCAAATACTCTAGTATTTTGCCCCAAGTAAATTATCCTTGGCGTAAACAGAAAAATGCGCTAAGATAAATTTTTGTAATTCTCCTTAAATTTCTCATCACATTTTGCAAATTTTTATATTTAGGCATAAGTAATTTGATTCGTAGCATCGAAATATGCAAAACAAATTGGCATGTCACTTCAGTAAAAGTCAACTTTTGTGTCAGGATACCTATATTAGAACAATGCTGTATATAAATCTAATACATGGCGTAAGTCGCGCTATTGAGACATGAAAAACACAGTTTGAATTTCGTCAATCGCCTCAGTAGAACGGGAGAAATAGAACTTACCCGTTCTTTCTCTCCCGTTCTACTGAAGGAGATTACGCTGTTCTTATCTTCCGGTTAAGGTTTTTATGCCTTTAGTAAATCTATATGCAATATTTTTAGAATTATCAACAATTTTAAAGTTGTTAGTGCCGCTAAGACTAATAATTTTTTTGATGGCGGCCATTGCTTGTTTACATTTGAAACAGCAGGATATAGATTTGTTGCCAATCTAGAGAAACATAGCTTCGCAACAACAAAGATAACGCCTCCATTTATTATTGCGAATTAAATCATGGTTAATCCTTTCTGGAATTTTTTCGAGGAAATAACTGTTTAAGATTTACTTCGTAATTTTTAATATAGATATTTTGAGTTTTTATGTATTTTTGCCCTGTCGGGAAGGGAGAACTGAATTAAATGAATGAGAAATACTGAATCGTCTGTGAAAACTGTTTCTTTTTTATTTTGTTTAACTTCTATTATACATTGTTTTAGATTTATTACAGTATTTGAATAGAACATGTGGCAACGATTGGATAATTCTTCAAATGACATAAATTTATATGCATTCTGAGTTATAATATGAACTGGAAAGCACGTCCGACTAGTAAATGGCTAGGTACGAAATACGAATTCCCTCTGCAGCATTGCTTATTTTTTACTTCCTGATTCTATAAACTTAATAACTCACCCTGTGCTGTTATGAAGTAAGAATATTTAGGTATCATAGTGTTATGCAGGCACTAAAATAAAGAGACGTTCATCTTGGAATTTGTAAATAAGGGCCACACTACAAAAAAAGATTAGTTTGTTGAAAACAACAAATGTGAACTTTCGGATTTAAGTAAATGTTTCATTTGATTTCTTAGGAGTTTTATATTTATAACTCCTTTTTCTAAGTTGGGTAGCTGCACTATGAAAATCGCTTTTATATTTCCCATGGGAATTTATTTCATTCTAATACTTTTCAGAGAAAATGATGAGTCTCTAATCTCTATCATATCTATAAGAATCACTACCAAAACGTCTATTCGCCATTTTCGAAAGTTGAAAACTTTTAAAGTGTTGCCATTGCTCGTTTTGAAATCGTTTCCATAATGAGACACATGAATCTGAGAAATTTGGCCGGTTGATTTATTGGGTGCAAAATTCTACAAATTTCGATTTTTAGAAAGCGTAAAACTTAAACTCGAAAACTTAGAAAGAAATCTTAAATCTTTACAAAGATAAGTGTAATGAAAAACCTTCCCTATCCGTACACTTAGCTATGATTTTGATTCAGAAACGATTAGGATAAAGGAAGAGTTTTGAGGAAAGGTTTCATTTTGAGGAAGGGTTTCAGAGATTGTTGAGATGCAAAACATGCCCACCATTCCAACTAAGTATGGGTAGAGTAGACTTTAAGGTACCCCTTGTATTACGGCAAAATTGTTCTTTGATTTATCGCCAAGTTGTTGTTTGATTTATGGTAGCCTGAGTAATTGAATGTTATGAAAACCCTATTGTGACGTAATCGGGTGCATCATTCTGGGAAATTTTGAATCATGGGATGTTTTGTAAGCGTTTTTGTGGTGTGTTATTTAGATGGGTTTGAATGAGTTTGTAGGAAGAGAGGTTCAGATGGTCACTATGTGAAGCTTTCCACCAGAAAGAGTACCTGGTTTGAAAAAAGTCATTTGAGTATGACTGATATTTTGATTTTCACGTGGCTCTAGGTGTACGAAGCGAACTCGGAAATCATGGTGAGTGAATATTTGCTTTTGGTAGTGCTTAAATGTATAACATGTTTCTCCTTTTTTATGTTATTTTATTGTTTAGTTTAAAATGTATTTTATTGAGATTATGTATTTTTTGTTTGCTTGTATTATAGACTTTGGTGCTCCTTTGACTTTTTAAGTGAAAATATATCGATGTGTACATGGACAAAGTAAAGGGAGTGCACAATGCAGGTTTGTGCAATTCTGGGATTTTTTTAAGTAAAAATAGGTCGACGGCTACATGGATAAAGTCAGAGGAGAGCGCAATGCCATTTTTGTGCAATTTTTTTTTTTTTTTTTTTTTTTTTTTTTTTTTTTTTTTTTTTTTAAGTGAAAATAAGTCGATGTGTACATGGATACCGAGTTTGTGCAATTGTTTGTTTTGTTATTTTGGCTTTGTTTAGCAGAAATTTTTGGCTCAAAAATCGCCGCTTCGCAAGACAAAATAACGAGTCGAAGAATTGCACAAAATCGGTATCCATGTACCACCAAAAATCGCCAAGTTTCGCGAAGGGGTATCCTAAACTATACTTTTACCGTATTTTAAATAAGTATGTTAAACGTCGGTGACACCCAAGATCATCAGACATTTCGGGCCAGGAAACACGAAATATCGACATCACGATCGCCAAATTTCGAAGCACGGCGTTTCCACTTCCCAACTGAATATACTAACGACTTGTACCACAACATCACGCACGGAGAGAATGCAATATTGCATTATAAACAGACACGTATATAAGACGTCTCAAAACTGTTTGTAATTTTGAAGACACATATAAAAAATAATGAAAACATTTAAAATCAACAAAGTATTTTAAGTTGCAGAGACCGGTAGCGATAGGACCAAAAATAAATTGAAACTTCGCCTAGAATTTCGAAATCCGGTTATTTACTACACCAGACAAATTCAAAATCTTGACGCCACAAGATCGTAGTGAAGAAATCTTTTTAAAATCCTCACAATCTAATACCTTATAAATAAATATAGGCTTAAAAGCAACAAATAATATTTCATTAAAAGTAGCCCAAACTATTGCAACATGAAATAACATCCAACAGTTTGCGGCAATAAGCAATCTCAGTTTCGAAAAATCTTCGTGAAAGTAACATCTTAGTTTTAAAAGCCAAGAGATTATCTGCCATGCCATTATCTCATCAACTGTCACAATTTAAATTCTTTCCCCTAAAACCCTGTGGAGTTCTTGACTTCTGTTGTTTCCAAAATATTTCCTTGCAGTTAAAGCAATAAGCTATTGCAGCAATGATTTAATTACTATGGCGAAAAGCAAAGCAATTTACGGCGTCTTTCGCTGCTTTTGTCTCTCAGTGCCCATCCGTTTCCTTATTTCTTACGTCATTTAACTTTTACTCTCATTTTAGTCTTTCATCCTTTAAGCGGACTCCTTAAAACCCATAAGATCTTCGAGTATATGACTGTTGCAAGAATTGGGATAACTTATTTCTTTAAAAGCAATTGCTTCCAACTTTTTACAGCTGACTACATAACATAGCTGCGTTTAGAAACAGTAATCAGAAAGTTTGTGTTGCCACAAATATTTTTTGTAATTTAATCCGTTTTGTGACAAAATCTTTCGTCATGTTTCCACCTTGCGCACACTGTTTAAAACATTCTGTTGCATACTTTAATTCCATATTTAATATACAGCTTTAGTTACATTTGTAAAGTACTGTGAACTAAAAATTCTAAGAACTTCAAGTTAAATTTTTATTTTATTTGGAGTTGAGTTTATAACATGTATTTTATTAAAAAAAATCTGTAATGTTTTCCTCCATAAAATTTTTTAATATTTAAATATTCATCAGATTTTTGGTTCAGTTAGAAAAAAGTGTCCATATAAAGAATTCCATCAAATTTCAAGTATATACAATTAGCCATTTTTAAAATATCATGCGCGCAAGGTGGAAACATGGCGGAACATTTTGTCACAAAGTGGATTAAATTTCAAAAATATTTGTGGCAACACAAACTTTCAGATTACTTTTTCCCAAAGCAACTTATTATGTAGTCAGCTATAAAACGTTGGAAGCAATTGTTTTTAAAATAAATAAAATATTCCAATTTTTGCAACAGTCACATATTCGAAGTCATAAGGGGTTTAAGGTGTATGAGTCCCCTTAACAGGTTTACTTAGCACCACAAGAGAAAAAGCACTTTGAATTAAATTTAAAATGCTATGTAAAATAACATGTAATTTCTACTATCGATGAATGCTTACATGTACGCACTTTTTGCACATGTATCTTTTGTATAACAAAAAAATCTGATGTGTACACCACATGACTTCCTTGCATGGAATATACGCATTATTTCTCGCATTTAATTTAAACTTATTGGATTGAATTAAATCCACTTCACCGATATCGCATAAACCACAATAAAATAAATACACTCTTTTAAAATCCAACTATATTTGTTTACCATAGCGACACTCTGGCGATAGATTCACTTCGTTACATTTCGTTTATATTATAACTCAGAATGCATATAAATTTATGTCATTTGAAGAATTATCGAATCGCTGCCACATGTTCTATTCAAATACTGTAATAAATCTAAAACGATGTATAATAGAAATTAAGAAAACAAAACAAAAATGAAACAGTTTTTCACTGACGATTCAGTATTTCTCATTCAATTAGTTCAGTTCTCCCTTCCCGACAGGGCAAAAATACATAAAAACTCAAAATATCTATATTAAAAATTACGAAGTAAATCTTAAACACATATAAATCGAATAAATTCCAGAATGAATTAAGCATGATTTAATTCGCAATAATAAAAGAAGGCGTTTTGTTGTTGCGAAGCTTAGTTTTTCTAGATTGGAAACAAATCCGTTATTCTGCTAGATTTCAAATGTAAACATACACGTCCGCCATCGCAAAAATGATTAGGCTTAGCAGAACTTAAGCAACTTTTCAATTGTTTATAACTTTAAAAATATTGCGTGCAGATTTACTAAAGGCATAAGAAAGTTAACCAGAAGATAAGAACGACTTATTTCAATCATTTTTAAAGGAAAAAATGCACAATTTACCAACACATAAGAATAAAAAACTATGAAGTAGCTCACCCGAGTAACAAAGTGGGTTATACATATTTATAATATATAATTTATATAATTATAATATATAATTATAATATAATAATAATATTATAATATAATTATAATATAATTTATATATTTATATAATTATAATAATATATACATATTTATTTACATTTCGTGCGACCGATTGACACCAAAAGGGGAGGTGCACAACTACATTCTATAATAGTTCTATATACCAAATTTAAACGTTCTGAGGGTACTCGTTTATGAGTTATGCGAGATACGTACATACGTAGCGGCGCCAAGTGAGTGAGTGTGTCTGTGATTATGGCAAAGCCTTGAGGGCTATCTGTCTAAGGGAAGGGATGCCTTCGTGGAGGACTTTCTAAAGGACACTGGCTCGTATACAAGTTACACATGGGGAAAACCACGAAAACGCCCATGCAGCCAGCCCGTTCGCGGGATTCGAACCTCGGACCGAACTACCAGTGTTCAGCGACTTTACCGCTCGGCCGCTGGTGGGCCTTCGTGCAGGCGCCAAGAAAAATTCTTTTCAGAATTCATTTTAAATTAGTTTTGTAATTTTTTGGGTGGTAAAGAGTCTTTTATGTTCTCCTTACGTACAGATGTCACGAAAAATGTTCGTTAAATTGTATTCGATAGCGGTCAAAATAGATATTTTCGTTGAAATATGCTGCCTGAAACTTTTCGCAATTACAATACTTCCTTTTTACTTCGTACAAGGAAGTAAAAAAAGAACGATTTTTTTTATAAAAACCATCTGAACTTGGAATACAACAAAAAAGAATGCATACAAAAATAGCGCAGTTGCTGACCGTTATGAGCATGGTTGCCGGAAGAATGGTTATGCGCACGGTTGCCAGAATTTGGCACATTCTGAAAATTTGGTGACTTCTATTAAGGTAGTTGAGATAATACCAAAGTACCAAACAATTTCGCACCCAACAAGGAAACGTGTAACTCTCAATACAATTACCTATAAAACAAGAAAAGACAAAGAATTCGGATTATGAAAGAAAACGAAGAAAATCTAAAATAAAATGTCCGTCAAAAAACGTATACAAATTTTATTGAAAAAAATTTCTTTATTGTGCGCTAGCATCGAACTTTAATTACATTAATATAATCGTACTATGGTATATTTCATACAATTTTCTTGCACCTGCACCAGTACGATTACTTATAATGCCCAGATGGACAACGTGGTGGCAATTAAAGTTCTGACAAACAGCACACCAGGATGCGGTTACTTGAAAAATCACTGGTAAATGTTTCCACGGGGACTGCTGCATATGCTGCTTTCACGGTCTAATTCTGTGATGCAGAGCCTCCAGTATAACCGACTTCCTATTCCACACGACTTCCTTCGAGTCTCCCCCCAGGGGTCTATTTTGGTTTACTATCCTACGTCATACGTCACATGTTACAGTCTGGAGAGTATCGACTTCAGTTTTGGTATAGAAAACGGTGCCCTTTGATTTGGTGCCAAATACCAACACTGCCATCGGTTCTCTGGCAATGCTGAACCCACTCTAATTTCCTCCATGTAATGGCAGCCATATTTTTGTTACGTGCCAAAGTTTGTTCCAAGTTTAATCCGATTGGATCGTCTTAGGTTAGTCACTGAGAGCAACATGATTTGTTGTTCATATATCACATATTATAAATCACATATTTTGAATTTTGACCGTATTTTGAATTATTAGAATTTTAATTGCCGTTAATTAACCTTTGATTTTCGTTATATCTAATTAATCATTGTCCTGGTTCTAATTAATCAATCTCCTGTCATTTTCACAAAAATGTGTGTTTGGTAAGATAAATACTCGCTTTTATTTTCATGATTTAGAGCGAAAGGGTAACGAGGCTATAGCTGACTGGTGGATGAATAATTGTTTAATTAGTTCTCTTTATTCTGTTAGCGTTAGTTCTCTGTTAGCATGTAGAAACATGAGGTAATTTGGAAGCAGAAGAGATGAAAAATCAGCAATATCTTCGCCGAGAATCGAACCACGGACCTCTGGAATAAGCACCTAGCGTGCAGACCATCACATCAAAAAGGCATGCTAAGAAGGCGGAAGAAACACCCGATATATCCCCTTTTAGAGGGGGACTGAGGTTTTAGGGGATCCAATCGCCAAATCCTGTGGGCGGAGAATCATCATCCACCGACCTTTCAGTTCGGACGCCACTATAGAGACATTAGGTTTCTTTTGGAAGGAGAAGAAGTGAAAAACGAACAATGCCTTGGTCGGGAATCGAACCACGGACCTCTGGAATACGCGCCCAGCGTGCAGACCACTACACCACGAAGGCATGCTAAGAAGGCGGGAGAAATATGTTATAAGTGTCTTTGTACGAAAAATATGCGTCTGATCGAGTTTAATGGACAACTGAATGTCTATCAGTGTGCTTGTCGCGAGAGAGGCGTTCGAAACGGGAGTCGATAGCAACACCATGAAGGGCATGTGGAGCCACATCAAGCGCGAGCTTCCGTTAGCGGAATCTTCCGCAGTCGTCGGATGACATTTTGTGTTATTTGCGGAGTTTATGTGGCGTCGCCAATACCGAGATCGTTTCCGGGACTACATGATTTCCATTATGTATATTATTTGTTTACCGTATCATACCTTTTCGGCGTTATTTTGGATGACAGCCATTTTGGAAAGATAGTTTCTTGGCGCCATTCTTAGCGTCATAAAAGTCGCCAAAAATATCAAAGATCACCGGATTCCCCACTTGCGATGGGCAAACACTATACGACACACTGCAAACATAATTCAACTAACGTCTGAAACCAATAGACAGACACCGTCTTCTAAATTGCATAATACAGTTTTCTGACGAACCCGCTATACGCTGAGTTCGTTTTTCGTTTGAAAATATTTCGATCTTCTCAGGATCTAATTGCTTCTCAGGAAATTAAACTCTTAACTCATTTAAAAGAGATTTGTGCATACGGGGTTATGTACTCTTCCATCCACAAAATTAAACGTGATCCGATATTGCTTGAGATGTATTAAATGTGATTATCATGATGCCCTGCTTCGAGAAGATGGCACGGTTCAGTGTCTCGAAATTGAGTTCCAGTTAAAATTATTTATTGATTATTTCATAATTTTGCGAGGATTATTTCGAGCTTGAGTTTATCACCAAATTTGTAAAAGAGATAATTTGTGATTGAAGAAGAAACTTTAATGACAACTATTTACATGGAATTTATCGAAATGCCACCTGTATTTTATTTTAGAATTCATGAAGCTTAGCTGCCCATGGATAGAAACGAATCATTTCAAGATGCGATAAAAAAGCATATAAGGTATTTCTCCAGTTTTCTTAACATGCCTTCGTGGTGTAATGGTCAGCACGCTCGGCACGTATTCGAGAGGTCCGAGGTCTATCGAAATCACTGCTCATTTTTCATCTTTCCTGCCTGGAGAAAGTACCTAATGGCTCTGCAGGCGTAGTCTCAAAATATATATTCCTCACTTTTTATCGTTAACATTGTTAATTATTACATGCTTTAAAAATAAATAATTAACCAACCTAATTAAGCAGAAATTAATATAAATTACTGTTCACAAGCAATGGGCAAGAAAACAAGACGTACAGAAGTGCAATGTCCGAGTTACTGAAGAAAATCATAATTATATCTTATATGGTATTTCTCCGACCTTCCTAGCGTGCCTTCTTGGTGTAGTGGTCTGCACGCACGGCGCGTTATTGAGAGGTCTGCGGTTCAATTCCCGGCGAAGATCTTTCCTAATGCTTCATCTTGCCTGTTTCCAAAAAATACCTAATGTCCCTACAGTGGCGCCCGAACTAAAAAAGGTTGATAGATGATGATTCTCCTCACCCAGGATTTGGCGATTGGGTCCCCTAAAAACCCCAGTCGCCGTTTAAAAGGTGGAGTATATAAGGTATTTCTCCCGCCTTCCTAGAGAGCCTTCGTGGTGTAGTGGTTCTGCACTCTGGGCCGATATTCCAGATGTCAGTGGTTCGATTTCCGGCGAAGGCGTTTGCTAATTTTTGATCTTGTCTGCTCCAAAAAATACCTAATGTCTCTACAATCTAATAATCTAACTAAAACTTTACGTAAAAAAAAAAAAAAAAAAAAAAAAAAAAAAAAAAAAAAAAAAACTGTATGTATGGCATCTGTATCATACAGGATCCCTGTAAGTCCATTATTTAAATTTTTGAATAAATTATTATAAAAGCTTTCTTCGCAGCTTTCATGTAAAAAGTTATAGAATCAAAGGAGAGAAAATTTAAATAATTTGTTGGCAACGACGAAAACCAAAAAGAGATTTGATTTGCCAAATGTGATTTTAGAAAACGCTTTTCATTAAAAAAATAAAACTGACTTTATTATAATATGCTTTTATTAATTCTTTGAAACAATATTTCTGCATCAAACGCTTCATTTAACTCCAGAAGAATTAAGCAAATTTAACGTTTTCCAGGAAACTGCAAGAAGCTTCGTGGTGATTGAGATCGAGTCATATTCTTAATGTAGCAAAAACTGGATCATTTTTAATTTGTTCTTCTCTACAAATTTATCTTTATAAAATCGAAAATATCATGTTTCTTCAGCAACAATGTGAAAATATAATATTCTGACAACAGAATAAAAAAAAAAGTAATGCATTAAGCAAATAAAATCAAAATATTGCTTCAACAGAAATGAGATAGGAAAAGAAGAAACACATTTGTTTTTATTATTTCTACAACAATAATAGGAAACATTATAAAGAAACAAAACTCATTGCTATAAAAATAAAATTTGCTTAAGTGCTATGACAAAAAAAATTAAAATTAAATTTAGGAAAATATTTTTAATTTTACTTTTGGAAGTACCAACTTCAGAAAGCTTTTAAAACATTTTTCAGAGTGGCTTATTCAGAAGTGCGAAAAAAGTTTGTTCGGAGCAAGAAGTATAATTAACAGGAAGAATAAAATTAGCCACAAAGCAGCAACTAAAAAAGCGATGTCGGTATATTTAAAAAGCAAAAGAAAAAATCTGATGGGTGCACCACATGACTTCCTTGTACGCAATATTAAATCATATGCATTTTTCTTGCATTTAATTTAAACTTATTGGATTGAATTAAATCTAATTAGTCGATAGCGCATAAACCACAATAGAATAAACGCACTCTTTAAAATTCACCATATTTATTTACCATAGCGACACTCTACGGTAGGTTCCCTTAACAGGGTTAAATTTCGTATATTATAACTCAGAATGCAGAAAATTTATATCATTTGAAGAATTACCTAATCGTTGCCATATCTTCTATTCAAATACTTTAATAAATCGAAAACGATGTATAAATGAAATTCATCAAACAAAACAAAAAAGAAGCAGTTTTACACAGACGATTCAATATTTCTCATTCAATTAATTCAGTTCTCACTTCCCGACAAGGCAAAAAAATACATAAAAACTCAAAATATCTATATTAAAAATTACGAAGTAAATTTTAAACACATATTTCCTCGAATAAATTCCAGAATGAATTAAACATGAATTAATTCGCAATAATAGAAGAAGGCGTTATCTTTGATGTTGTGAAGCTAAGTTTCTCTAGATTGGCAACAAATCCACTATTCTGCTAAATTTCAAATGTAAACAAACATGTACGCCATCGCAAAAATGATTAGGCTTAGCCGCACTTAAGCGACTTTTAAATTGTTGATAACTCTTAAAAATATTTCATGCAGATTTACTAAAGGCATATTATAAAATGCAAACATGCTACTATAAAAAGTCTACTTTTTATTTTCACGTCTTAGTATACGATAATACAACAATGAGTGTTTATTTGTGTGCATATATAATATCATTCGTGTTCTAACACAGAAAACATAAATTTAATCTCATGCAACAAAGGAAAAACTCATATACCTTAAAAATATATCATTAATATTTTTCAGGATTTCTTTATCATTTTATAAAATATTTTATAATGTGCTTCCATAAAACAAATTAAGGGAACAGAAAAATTTTGAAAAAACCCTAAGGTTGTTTCTAAAGACGTTAGAAAGCGTATACTTGAAAGCTTCATATAAAGGTATGTTTATCTTTTGAACAAAACTACTTTTAAGAGGAATCCTATTTATCTTTTGTGAAGTATAAATATTGACGACATATAAATCTGAGAACTTAATTGGAAAAAATCTGATGTGTACGCCACATGACTTCCTTGTACAGAATATTAAATTATACGCATTTTTCTTACATTTCATTTAAACTTATTGGATTGAATTAAATCTACTTCGCCGACAGCGCATAAACCACAACAGAATAAATGCATTCTTTAAAATTCACTCTATTTATTTACCATAGCGACATTCTGTCGCTAGATTCACTTAACAGTATTATATTTCGTTCATAAGCTAGAACGATGCATAAAAGTTGTGGGTTTTTTTTCATTACTGATTTCTGAACAATTATGATGTATATTTCGCCACATTTAATCGACCATGACATTTTTCACATTCTCACTGACATTGAGTACACTTCGATGTAGATAAGATATCCTTTAATAGATTTTTCCAGGTGATCATTTGATTCTTCGACATTTTCTCACTTGACATTTTCACTCTTTGATAATTTCACTCCTTGACACTTTCACTCCTTGACACTTTCACTCCTTGACATTTTCACTCCTTGACATTTTCACTCCTTGACATTTTTACTCCTTGACATTTTCACTCTTTGACATTTTTACACTTCGATATTTTCACTCCTTGACATTTTCACTCCTTGACATTTTCATGCAAAATTTCAATGTTCTGAGGTTACTTGATTTTTAGCTATGCGAGATACATTCACACAGATACATTCATTTTTAGCTATGCGAGTACGTACAGACGCCACGAAAAAATCTCTCTTTCGAATCCTTTTTAAATCAGTTTTATAATTCTTTTGGGGGGAAAGTCCCTTAAAGGTCCACTGTACGTAAAGACTGTTCTGTCCTTACGGTACAGATGTCACGCTGAAACCTGGTTAAATTGCATTCGATAGATGTCAAAATGGATATTTTCTTTGAAATATGACACCAGAATTTTTCGTGATTACTTCGTACAAGGAAGTAAAAATAGAAGGAACATAGAGAATTGCTGCGGGAAATTTTCTGTATTTGCTGGGGAAATTTTTAATTTTCCTTTACTTTGTACAAGGATGTAAAAATAGAAAGAATATAAAGAAATGCTGTGTGTAGATAATGGATACCTGCCATTCTTTTCCTCGAAACCTGCTGTCTTTTTCCTCCAGGTAGCTTTCGAATGTAAATCTGTATTCTTTATTGTATACTACTTCTACAAAATGCATCTTGTAATACTCAATTTTTGAAATAGTTTATTAGTTTTCCGAACCAGTGTTTTCCTCTCAATAAGTTACTTAATCTATGCCAAGTGAATCTTAATCCCTGAAACTTCATCTTCAAAAAAGCATTCTTTAGAATGTTTCTAAAGAATGCATATCCCTGAAAGTAAATCCGTATTGTTATTGTACACTGCTTCTACCAAATAGATTTTTTTTCTCACATAATACTGAATTTTCCAAATAGTTTATTAGTTACTTAATCTATGTCATATGAATATCAATCTATGTCAATTCCCGAACATTCCTCTTCAGAAAACTTTTCTTTAGAATGTTTCACTATTTCATTTGTATGCTATGCATTGCATATAATATGTCTATTTTGTAGATTTAACTACAAATATTACCTAGAGAAAACATACTCACATAATTATTTCGCAGATTACAATAGCTAACTGAATATGAACGATGACAGCAAAAAAACAGTCCCAGAAAATAAAATTGTTTATGTGCTCAGTTCATGTTGTTAGGACTACGTTTATGAAACAAGCAATAAAACTTTCGTAATTATCTATATGTAGATTGAGGTAAATGCTAGATTACTTCATTTGCTTTCTTTTATAATGGTGCAACTAAAACATTTTCTTCACAAATCGGCAACGCGTCATCATCTTTCTTCTAAATCAAATCGCTTCTTAATAATAACAATTTTTATGCAACTGCTATTAGGAACTTTACACAATGGCGAGCAGTGTATTTCTTATCCTAACTATTTATCCTAGTGCTGTATAATTTTGCAGTTTGAGTTGTTTCTACAATGTAGCAAACATAATTAGCGATCTTTTTCATCAGTATGCGTTTTGGCATCCAATACAACGGAGGAAATATAGTACAGTTTGCAAAAGTCTAAATATATGTAATCTACTTAGGGTAAATATATGTAATTAAAATAAGACGAAAGTAAAGACGACGATTCTGTCTTGACGATCGTCTCTTAGTAAAGTAATAAGTTATTGGATGCTTAAGTTATGCACGGTACAATACTAAAGCAATAAGGAAAAGTAATGTTTGCTCACTTTAGCACAATTTTAGAAGAAGAGCTTGAAATATGGTGTGGATTTTAGTGACCGACAAATGGCGCTGCACGCCATTGGATGGAACAGTTCTGTGAAAAAACGCAGACGAGGCCTCTATAACATATATGCTATACTGTCAACATAAGACTTATAATGTCAACATAAGGCTTATGAAGATGCGTGTGACGTTGTAAAAACGAACTTCTTCCATCAGGCATCTTCTGTAAAGTGTGTTGGAAACCAAAATCTTCAATGGTGATATCGTATTTTTGCATTTTCAAATTCTATACACTTTCATCTTTCTAAAAATACCATTCTTTGATCTCTGTGTAAATTAGAACTGTAAAACAAAATCTAGTTTTAATTTGTCATCGAATCTTTTGATATTTGAGGATTTTTACATTAAAACCCTCTAAGCGGCAAGGCCGTATATATACGGCCTAGAATATTTATTGTGATATCTGTAAGAACGTATATATACGTATATATTAAAATATGTCAACGAAATTAAGGCAATATACCAAAAGAAAACAAATCCAGGTATGAAATACCAGGAGAGTTTTTACATTAAAATCAAAACATAATTTATTTTAATAGTAATTTTGGGAAATTACTGACGCTGAACACTGGTAGTTCGGTCCGAGGTTCGAATCCCACGAACGGGCTGGATGCATGGGCGTTTTCGTGGTTTTCCCCATGTGTAACGTGTTAAGTTCCGAAATAATCTTAGAGTTAAAATTAAGATAAATGAAAATAATAAACATCATGCCTGTACGTTTCATTGCATCTCTAATACACCATGCTTTTTTTATTTCTTCCCACTTTGAACGAAATACATTCATGTGTTCTTGGCACAGAATGTTTTCACATTTTAAACATTGCATTCACGTTCTTCTGTCCTTGGCGCGAGGGAAAAAAATTTAACACATCTTTCATACTTAGTTGTTTCTAATTTCATGTATTCGTTTTAATTCTTCATCGAAACTTCTGCTTTTGTTTTGCATGCAGTACGTCAATTTCTTGGAAAAGTATTAATCTCTGATCTTTGTTCAATACTTTTTTTTTTCATTAATTGTAATGCTAAGTCCTTCAAAAACAGACTTATGTTTCTTGTTGGTGGATTAGCAGTTCAATGTAATATAATTCAAGCATTTATTACAGCAACATTCAGTGCAGGAAAGAAAATTACCATTGGCCACCTTCTCGTTATTCTGGTAATTGAATAATTGACTGACATTTCATCCCCCATATCCACTGCTCCTTTAGTCATATTATTAAAACATATAATTCCTAACGTTTTATTTTCTCCAATAGTATCATCTATAGTATGATCGTTATATAATGTTATAATGATCGTTATATAAAGCATAAGAACAGTTTTTCCTTTTTTAGGAACATCAGGAATTAATGTTTTATCTTTTTCGAAACCAAAACATTGTAGAAAATATTCTTAGTTTCATCTTCAGTTTCCGAAATGCAATCTTCATCGCTTTCAAATATTTCTAATAAATCTCACACGTGTTGCATCTCCAGTTCATAGGAACTCATTTTTTTTACATGCAGTTAGAAATTTTTTAGAATTTAATGTCAAGTACTTTAAAATCACTTGCGAGTAGAAATATTTACTGTTACACTCTAGAAATAAATTTCTGAACTAAATATTCAGTCAGAAAAACACTTATGCGGACAAGCGCGTGGGGTGTGTCATACCCCCGTTCCAACAAAATACCTATAAATATTTTTCTTAAACACACAGGCAAAGAAAAAGCGGTTCTGAAAGTCAACCACAACTAGAAACTCAGCTACTGAAAGCAGCACAGAATTTCAGTTTCACAAGTTAGGAATATTCCACTTTTATGTAGGGTTGGGGTATAATACACCCCACGCGCCTTCCCGCGAATTAACCGATGTGAAAACCGTTACCATTTAGGACCATCTGCTGGCATTTGAAAATTCAAATATATCGTTCAGTTTTCATGTTACATATATGCGACACTCTGCTGTAGAGATTGATCGGAGCTCTTCGCGTACACGCGACGCTCGTCCTGAACGGGTTAAATTCGAAAGAAAAAAAAATTGAAAATTTAATCTGAAGGAATTTGCTTTAGTGAAACTCTCTCAAGGGATAAATGTATTAGATATATCTAGTTTCAGTCTTTATACTGACCTGGTTAAAACAAATTAGAGAATAATAGGGAAGTAAGCGGTGCATCTAAAGGAATCAGTTTCTGCTAGCAAAACGCATTACGGAACATTAATTTAAGGGGGCTCATACACCTTAAATCCCTTGACCGAATATGTGACTTTTGCAAGAATTGGAATATTTTATTTATTTTAAAATCAAGTACTTCCAACTTTTTACAGCTGACTACATAAAATAGCTGCTATGGAAACTAGTAACCTGAAAGTTTGTGTTGCCACAGATATTTTTGTAATTTAATCCGCTTTGTGACAAAAGTTTTCGTCACGTTTCCACCTTGCGCACACGATATTTATAAAATGGCTAATTGTACATACTTGAAATTAGATGGAATTCTTTATATGAACCCTATTTTTTAACTGAACCTAAAATCTGATGAATATTTTAATATTAAAAAAATTTGTGCACGAAAACATTACAGATTTTTTTAATAAAACACATTTTATAAACACGACTCGAAATAAGATAAAAATTTAACATGAAATTCTTAGAATTTTTGGTTCATAGTAGTTTCCAAATGTTATAAAAGCTATATATTAAATATGGAATTAAATTATGCTACAGAATGTTTTACACTGTGCGCGCAAGGTGGAAACATGACGAAATTTTTGTCAAAAAGCGGATTTAATTATAAAAATATTTGTGGCAACACAAACTTTCTGATGACTATTTCAGAAAGCAGCTATATTATGTAGTCAGCTGTAAAAAGTTGGAAGTAATATCTTTTAAAATAAATAAGTTACCCCAATTCTTGCAACAGTCACATATTCGAAGATCTTATGGGTTTTAAGGTGTACGAGTCCTCTTAAAATGAAGGGGAATGCGAAAATGAGTGGTAAGTTATTTCTACCGCCTTCTTAGCATGCCTTCCCGGTGTAATGGTTAGCACACACGACGGGTATTAAGAATTTAGAGGTTCGAGTCCGTGCAACAGCACTGCCCATTTTTCATCTCGCTTGCTTCGAAAAAACTTAATGTCTCTGAAGTGGCGCCCGAACTAAAGAAGGTGACGGATGATGATTCTCCACCACCAGGATTTGCGATTGGGTTTCCTAATCCCAGCCGCCCTTTAAAAAGGGGGTATATAAGATATTTCTCCCGCCCGCCTTCTCAGCACGCCTTTGTTGCGTAATGGTCAGCAGACTCGGCGCGTATTCGAAGTTGTTGTTTTTGTTACTAATCTCCATGCCTAGGAACATACTAGACGAGGTCCACGAGTCCATTGACCTTTAAAAAATCGAAATCAAGCTTAGGAGACACGTAAAGGTCCACAAGAGACAACTCCAGGCACTCAAGGATACGTGCCGGTGATGCGAGTGCACTGTGGCACTTAGAACAAATTGGGTGCATCCTGATACCACTCTCAAAAGTAAGTCCCCTCAGGTGCCCACTGAAGAATCGGGAAAGTGTTGTCTGAACACATCTTTCGCAATCCATAGCAAGGGATCTTCCAGGACAATCAGCTTGACACCGGGAATGACTCAGGGGAACGAGCCAAATTTGACTGTCAGCATGTCTTCTAATGGAATGCGGTTCAAGATATGTCAGTGAATTGATAATTGGCAAAGGTTCTTCAGAAGCCTCCTTCGCAAGAATGTCTGCCATTTCATTCCCCCATATTTCAACATGGGAAGGAATCCACTGAAGATGCACTTCACAGAGTGACGAGACCTGCCTAAGCTTGCTAAGTATTGCGGCTCCGGCCCTATCACCAACTCTTTGCCAGAAGGTCCGAGGTTCGAGTCCCGGTGAGGGCATTGCTTATTTTCATCTTTAATGCTTACCCAAAAATATAATATCCCTAAGGACTTTCTAAGGGAAACTGGCTCGTATACACGTTACACATGGGGAAAACCACGAAAACGCCCATGCAGCCAGCCCGTTCGCGGGATTCGAACCTCGGACCGAACTACCAGTGTTCAGCGACTTTACCGCTCGGCCGCTGGTGGGCCGAAATAAATGAAATGCAGCAAAAATGTGCTTAATTTAATAGGCTGTACAAGGAAGTCATCTGTATTTGATGTATTTCATGTAATGCGCACATTTTTACTTGGATTTTTACTTCCTTGTGCAAAGTAAAAAGGAAGCATTGTAATCGCAAAAAGTTTCAGGCAGCATATTTCAACGAAAATATCCATTTTGACAGCTTTCGAATGCAATTTAACGATGTTTTTGCTTTATATCTGTACGTAAGGACAGAATAAAAGACTCTTTTCCTCCAAAAAAATTATAAAACTGCTTTAAAATGAATTCTGAAGAGAATTTTTCGTAGCTTGTGTACGAACGTATGTACGTACGTATCTCGCATAACTCCAAAAACGAGTAGCCTCAGAACATTGAAATTTTGTATATAGGACTACAACAACATGTAGATGTGCACCTCGTATTTTGCTTGCGATTGGCTGCGCCAAGCGTATATAAATATATTTATATATATATCCACTCTGTTACCCGGCTCAGTGATCTCAGTTTCTTTGCTCTTATATGTTTGTAAATTTGCAACATTTTTTGCTTTACAAATGATTGAATTATGTTGTTCTTATCTTCCGGTTAAGGTTTTTATGCCTTCAGTAAATCTGTGTGCAATTCGCGACAACAAAGATAAAGCCTTCATTTATTATTGCGAATTAAATCATGCTTAATCCTTTCTGGAATATTTTCGAGGAAATATGTGTTTAAGATTTACTTCGTAATTTTTAATGCAGATATTTTATGTATTTTTGCCTTGTCGCGAAGTGAGAACTGAATTAATTGAATGAGAAATACTGAATCGTCTGTGAAAAACTGTTTCTTTTTTGTTTTGTTTGCTTAATTTCTTTTATACATCGTTCTAGGTTTATTATAGTATTTGAATAGAACCTGTGGCAACGATTAGATAATTCTTTAAATGATATAAATTTTGTGCATTCTGAGTTTTAATATGAACTGTTAAGTGAACCTAGCGCCAGAGTGTCGCTATGGTAAACAAATAGAATTTTAAAGAATGCATTTATTCTATTGTGGTTTATGCGCTGTCGGCGAAGTAGATTTAATTCAATCCAATAAGTTTAAACAAAATGCAAGAAAAAATGCGTATAATTTAATATTCCGTATAAGGAAGTCATGTCTTGTACACATCAGATTTTTTTTAATAGACCAACTACCATTTTTGCATACATTTTGTGTGATCAGATATGTTCAATGATGCTGAAAAGCGAATGAAAATTTGCCGACTAGTGGCTAAGACGCTAAAGCTACGGAAGGATGGCCGAATTGCATTTCCGCAGTTGAATGCTTTGACTGTATAGAGGAGTCATGGTTTTCCTATATAGTAACGAAGTGCAATGTGGTTTCAAAGGCAGTTAAAACAGTCTCCTTTACTTTGCAATGTATTGGCACTTTTCATCATTCCTGTATCTTTAAAATTTATCAAGTTGAATCTTTCACTCAATCAATTTTAATTAAACGGCAGAATTAAGTGTTCTACAGAAATTATGAATATGTAAATCTCAACAGAAAAATAACAAAAGTCATGTCAAGAGAAAATAACATCGTTATCGTTTCCGGACTCACATTAAATTCAATCACTTTTAGCAGATAAAATTAGAAATATTATAACCCCTGTGTAATGATTATCATAGAACAAATATGTAAACACAAACAGTTGATTATATTATAAGTTAATATCATATCTGTTTAATATATGACACAACTTGTGATTACTTACGTTTAGATATATCACAGTCAGAAACAAAAATTTAAATTATTCTCACTTTTTTAAACCCTTATAATTCTTAAAAGTGTTCTAAAAATTACCTGATAGCATTGATTATTGTAATTAACAAGGTTTAAAAGAAAATATAAATTAGTAAATGTGCTTACAATTTCTTGAAGGTTTAAGCTATCTTAAAGTCGGCAAATGGTAAAAGTGAATGAATGAGCCATTTTCAGTCATTTTAGCTGAAATATCATTTAATGATTTATACTAACTTAACTAAAATTTATACTAAATTAACTAAATAAAAATCATTTTGCTTAAACTTTATTTTAACTAAATTAATCCTTTTTTTAAGGGGTATCAGAAACACCTATACCGACAATGTTAAATTGGCCATTTTCGATGTACCTTTTCTCAAAATCTGCTGTAGATACACGCTGGAAATTTTTTTTGTAATTAAAGTATACCTATCTGATTATACTGAAATGAACTTTTAAAACATTTTGAATTTTAGAGTAATTTACAGAATATTTTGTTATGCATATTAAAATTTAGCACTTTCCTCACACAAATTACTTTTTAAAATTTTTTATTCTAATTTTATCACAGAAAGCTTATTTCAGTAAATATTAGGAAACCGAATAAATAAGCCATAAAAATTTTAGATACCTGTGAGCAGTAGTTCCTGAGAAAAGGTACATCGAATATAAAAAAAAAAAATCACGTTTGGAGAAAAACGCGTTTTTATACAAAAATCCTCATTGATCAAAGCATTCGATGACATATTAAAACTAGATTTTTTCACAGTTCTAATTTTCATAGAGATTAAAGAATGGTATGTTTAGAAAGATAAGAATATAGAGAATTTGGAAATGCAAAAATCCGAAATCGCAATTTTTTGAAGATTTTGGGGTTCCAACACCCCTTTTAATTAAACTAAATTTTCGTTTATGGTTAAACTTCATTCACTCAAAAATTATACTCTCAGAAATTGGTTTTCTAGCCTCATATGGAATTTATTAAGTAATTCATTAAACGAAATTACGAACCATATAGCTATTTTTTTTTAAGTTCGTTCTTTTATTTTACGTATTTATTAAAGGGGCTGACGGTAGGAAAAGATAGTCTTGTAGAACACGACCCTGAAACACCGATAAAAATAAATCTGGATTTTCTTAGTCACACAGGACTATAAAGTTTACGTGGGCTCAGATTTCTCTGCCATTCGCCTTCGTTTATAAGTCATGTTTCCAAGAGATAACTTTCAACAGTGTTGCTATCAAGATGGTAAGAAATGGTAAGGAAGTTGCGTCCCTGTTAAAAATTGGAGCGAAGGAGGATGTGCAAGAGTCCCTGGCATAGGTGTAATGGGCGCAATGCTCGTGTATGAGTGGGCTGGAAATGCGGTCGAGATGCTGTTGGAGGAAATCGGCAGCTTCCTGTCCGCAGTCCTGGCTGACATGGATGTACTTGCACAACACGAACTCATTGAACGCGCTGTAAAAGAAACACATCTATTATTATTTTCTACAGACTGATTCAATCATATTCATCATTGACATATTACGAGGGTCGATCCCACCCCCAAAAAAATTTTACAAAGGCAATAACAAATTATTTATTTCTAAAAAAAATCTGAAAGGTTTCAGATTTTAAATTATGTTCAAAAGGGTTTTTCTTTAATATTTTGTGTCTTCCCTTTATTAAACTAGCAGCTTCGCTGCCAGCCTTCGTCTGGCTTTTAAATGTACCGAGTGAACACCAAACGTTAAATTTTAAAAACTGCGTAGAATTTTACTCTGCAGAACAACTTCATAAAAAAAAGTTATGACGTATAACAAAATTACAATGAAATAAGCAATATCCCTTAATACAAATATTAATTATTCTAATAAATAAATTAACCAACTTCCGTTTGCAAAATCTTAAGAACTCAAATGGTATAAAGGAGGTTAAGAAATTTGTTTCCTAAAAAAAAATCGCTCAAAACTTTTCAATATCTTAAAAACAGTGAAATGAGCAATAAATAACATAGAAGAATACAAAAAAGAAAAAATTCTGAAAAGCAAAGTATAATTAATGATATTTTATCTTATATTTTCAAGAGAAAAAAATTACAATGAAATAAGCTATATCCCTTAACACAAATATTAATTATCCTAATAAAAAATTAACCAACTTTCCGTTGAAGAAAGAAAATCACGCAAAACTTTTCAATATTTACAAACAGTGATATAAGCAAATAGTAACATGAAAGAAACTCAAAAAACATAAAATTCCGTGCAGAATTTTACTCTGTAGAACAACTTTATCAAAATAAATAAATAAATAAATAAATAAAAATGTACTATACATATATATATATAAATGACAATGAAATATGCCAATCTCTTAAAACAGTGGCATAAGAAATACGATGAAAAATTGTTGCCAAACTAAATATTTCTAAAAGAATGAAACTATTCAAAATGATGCGATTTCATCAAAAGTCTATCAACAACAAGACGGGAAAATTGTTGCCAAAATCACATTTTTAAAGATGTGAGAAGTGTACTCTGAAGCTTCATTAAATTTTTTTTTGAAATACAAAATATCATTTTTCCAAAATTCTTTTTGTAAAAGCAGTCGCAAGGATGAAAGTTTAACGTGTCCAAAAATCAAAGAAAAATAAACTGTACATTTTTAAAAATAAACTATTTTATAAAAAATCCCGTTGAAAAGGTGTTAAGCTCCCTTTGTTAAATAAATTCGTATTTAATCGATTTATTGAAACACGAAACTTATTTTAAGTTCGTGTTTAGGTTTCATGACGATCTTTTTTTTAGGGATAAAATAAATGTTTTTTTTTTAGGGAATGCGAGCCATTGTATCTTTAGTTTTCGAAATGCCCTCGTATATCTAATTTAAAAAATGCACATTTATCTTCGCCAATTCTTATAATAACAAAGTTAAAAGTAATAGTCCCAACCGGGACAGTAGTTACCGACGCTGACCGGCGTAACGAAGGACTCGGGATTGAATCCCGGAGAAGGCTTGGATATTTTTAAATGTACAGTGTCTCTGCGGCATGGGAGGACTCTAAATATGCATCGAGCTGAATGTCCTCTCGAGAGGTTTGTGGTAGGAGAAGAGGGGTGCAAGACCCTAGGACTCGCCCCCTCCAGGATGCTCTTTATCAAAATTGGGGGTGCGGAACTGAGCAAAGCCTTGTTACTTGTATGGTGATCAGGGCTCTTTGCAAACGAAAGCGCAATCGATGAGTTTTGTTGGGTTTGTTCTGATGATACTCTGAGATAAGTCACAAGAAGAACAGATCTTGCACGATGAACGAATGTACGAGCCGCACTAAAAGGTGCTCTGCAAAACGAATTCTTTCTTGCATTATAAAATCCACGCATACATTCTGACGCATAAATTATTAACATATTAAACTTGTAGTTAAATTTTTTAAACAAAAATTATATCTGTTTAAGAAGGCCAAAGGACCAGAAAATACGCACGCTTTTAAGGAAAGACAAAATGGATAAAAGAGCAGGCAAAGTAAATACATTTCTAAATATTATATTATTATTAAAAAATTTGTAAGCCCTGTTTGAATAGAAACTCAATAAATTCTGGAGGAAAGTTGCTTCTCCCGAGAAGGATGGAAACGAACAAGCCTTAGGTTAATTGATTCTAGCAAAATGTATAGAGGTTATCGGCGTGAGCTGAGGGATAAATTCGTGGAGGACATTTTATGGGCAACTTTATCGCATTCGCCTTACCCGTGTAGGCCACCTGATAGTCGACGCAGGAAAATCTGTGAAGCTACTGGCTAGAATCTGTAGTTAGGGAGCTTCGGACATGGGGATCTAAAATGACGAGACTGGCGGTTCCATAACCACGAGGGAAGATCGTTTTATACGATTGGGCCAAGGGGGATTGGCGTCAAGTCACCAAGCTAGGATCTCAGTAGCGAGTTCTTGTGCTTTCAGATGTGCTGTCCACCGTATTCTGTGTACAGCCTAGAGGGCGGGGCAGCCCGCCTAGTACTGGCGGGTAGCACGTTTAGACGACCAGTCTTCGGGCTTATATGGCCGCAGTTTATCACGAAGTTCAAGAACAGGGAGTGGTGATCCCGCGGCCAGGACCACGTTTTGGGTTTAGGACCACGTGTTGGGTAGGGGTACTATAAAAAGGTCTGTCGCGCGGTAAGTGTTGGGCTTTAGAAAATGACACTAACGAACCATTTTAAGATGCTTTTTTGCCTGGATCATGCCTCCCGCCTGTCAGGACTTGTGTTTCTCTTGATTTGCTTTGGAAACATGGTGTGCCCTGAATAAGAACAGGAAGCTTACTCAAGCTATGTTCAAGATTTGTGTGTAACAGACGACACAAGCAGGAAGGGTATACGAAACCCTTTATTTTCGATAATTTACAAGTACTCCCGAACTTCGGGATACAAAGACCAACCACTTGTAGTCTGAACGTAAGAATATAAAACTACTAACTGAAACTCTAACTTAAAGCTAATTTTGAATTAGTATACAAATGCCTAGCACTAAGACTGGCCTTTACTTAAAAGAGTACATATGTAGTACGCCGAGCTGCTGAAACTACAATACGTTCTCAAATATTAAGAGGGCTAAACCTCTGGCCTTAAAGACAACCAGCAACCGAGTGAAAACTCGTAAAACTGCAGTGGCAAGCGGCTTGCATCTTAAAAATTCCTTCTCTCTCCCTCTTGGCAAAAAGCCACAACTTAAATACTTGGGCGTTAGCAAGACAATTTGCATAAACAAGTTAAAGCATTTAATTTTGGCCAGAAGTAGAAAAGAAGACGTGATAGTACAGTTTTAAAATAAAATAAACGTAAGTAAAACTTAGGATCCTTACATGCCTACTAAGGAGGTTTATGAGAGGGGTCTAGGTCGTGTAGTGATTAATGTGTCGGCACACGTATGCAAGTATTATTACACACGTAGAAAAGCTCGAAAACGCACCTATAGTCAATACGTTCTTTGAGCTATGAGGTCAGGCCGAAATATCGATGTTCAACAGCTTTAGTCAGTCGTTCACTGGTGAATCAAATACATGCCTAGCAAGAACCTTCTGATGAAGTAAAAAATGATCTAGGTCACATGCAGGCGGTCACACATCCAGATCAGGCTGAGTTGAAACGAGTAGCCAATTATTACAGCTGACAATACCCTCAAAACTCATCGCGAGTATGGGAAAGCTCACCGTTTTAGACACATTTATAAAATCAGAACTTCCCAAAATGCGAAACCTAATAGATGGTTGAGAACTGAAAAACAGTGAGCTCTGAACACACGAGTGGTACATACGTTACGGTGAAACACCGAAATCTGGAGAATGTCGACTTTCACCGGTGAATGCCAACATTCACATAGTTGCTTGGTGTATGTCCGAAATATTTTCCAAATACTCTCAATTTCTGACTTACACCATGTACTAATGGTGAATGTTGAGCATGAAAGAATATTATATTTCCTTCTCCGTAATTCATTCGCGAAAAAACGCACTTGAGACTTAGAATAAGAACTCAAGAATATAAGAACTTAAAACACACAGTAGATTCAAAATGAGAAAGGAAAATAATAGAAGTTCTAAACTTAACAAATTATGTGATTCAAATCTTATTTATTGCAACAACTTAAACTATTATGACACTTTGAATTGCACAAGAGGCCCTTGCTATTACAACTGCATTTATTTGTGGAACACTTCCTTTTGGAATGGCAGCGTGTACATATATTCCTCTCTTTTCGACATACACCGGTGAGGGGCCGAATGTAAAAGAATGTAAAGAAATATTCGATCTTTCACCGACGTATTTGGTGAATGTTGACATTCTCCGGTGAAAGTCAACATTCTCCAATTTCGGTCTTTCACGGTAACATATATAAATATCGAATACGATTAATAAATAAGTAAATTTCTAAATATTCCAACATTGATGGAGCTTTTTACCCTTTCCAATTTACTTTTTGATGTTTCACAATTCATTGCTGACCTTATTTCCTTCATGAAATTATGAAATTCTTCCCCCCCTTTCCCTCGTTGGTTGGAAATTCCCTTCTCTCCGAAAACACTTATTCAAGTGTCACCCTGAGAATGAATGCTGCGTTTTAACTGATTTTTAACGTATAAACTAGAATTTATGAAATCGCTTATAGCACCTCGGAGGCGGAGGAAAGATTTAGATTTTCACACATGATCACTTAAGAATGTACCATGACTGCATGAATTGTTATTTGGAATATAAACTTGGAATGTGATAAACCTAAATGACATAGTTTTTACTTCCTGAAAAATTTGCGCGAAATTAATCGTTTCTTTTTTTTCCCTTAATTTTATTATTTATAAATATTTTTAAGTTTATTTTTTTCTTTTATTCCTCCTAAAATTACATTTGTATATGTTTTTTGTACCTTCATCTTATACTCTTGAGACGTTACATTCTGAAAATTGAAACCTCCGTAAGATTGAAATTAAGAAAAAAATCTTACAATCTTACCAGCAGGATTCTCGCAGACCTTCGTCAATGTTTCTCTGCTCATCGACATTCTCAGACAAGTGAATTAAATGTCTGTACTTCGGAGCACATTTTTCTTCGGATAATGAGACATTCTTGTAGCAAGGGGAATGTCTCAGATATGCTGTAAAGGAAAAAAGGAATAATTCACGAGGAAAGACTGCACATTGCGCTTTTTGCTAAAAATAATGAAACTTCACCTATTTCTCTTTGAATATTTGCATATGTATATAAGACAGAGTTCCAGACTAGGACTCCGACTCATTTACATCAGGCATTTACATCAACATTTATGTGTAGATGAGGAAAAACAATCAAAAACACGGGTAGAGTAGACTTTAAGGTACCCCTTATATTATGGCGAAGTTGTTGTTTGATTTATCGCCAAGTTGTTTCATTTATGGTAGCCTGACTAGTTGAATGTTATAGAAACCCTATTGTGACGTAATCGGGTGCATGATTCTGGGAAATTTTGAATCATGGGATGTTTTGTAAGCGTTTTTGTGGTGTGTGTTAAAACCGTTTAGATGGATTTGAATGGGTTTGTAGGAAGAAAGGTTCAGATGTCACTATGTGAAGCGTTCGATCAGAAAGAGTACCTGGTTTGAAAAAAGTCATTTGAGTATGATTGATATTTTGATTTTTACGTGGCTCTGGTGTACGAAGCGAACTCGAAAATCATGGTAAGTGAATGGTGAATCATGGTAAGCTTTTGGTAGTGCTTAAATGTATAACATGTTTTTCCTTTTTTATGTTATTTTATTGTTTGGTTTAAAATGTATTTTATTGAGATTATGTATTTTGTTTTTGCCTATATTGTAGACTTCGATCCTCCTTTGACGTTTTAAGAGAAAATATATCCATGTGTACATGGACAAAGTAAAGGGAGTGCGCAATGAAAGTTTGTGCAATTATGGGATTTTTTTTAAGTGAAAATAGGTCGACGTGTACATGGATAAAGTTAAAAGAGTGCGCAATGCCATTTTTGTGCAATTCGGGGATTTTGTTTTAAGTGAAAATAAGTCGATGTGTACATGGATACCGAGTTTGTGCAATTGTTTGAACTTGTTATTTTGGCTTTGTGTAGCGGCGATTTTTGGCGAAAAAATCGCCGCTTCGCAAGCCAAAATAACGAGTCAAAGAATTGCACAAAATCGGTATCCATGTACCTCCAAAAATCGCCAAGGGGTACCCTAAACTATACTTTTACCAAAAATACATTTATGCATTACTTTTGCGGAAATAAAACATAAAAAATAGACTAGAACCTCAATGATCCGATGTAATTGGGACTTCATCACCTTAGATTGACGAAAACGCGGTTTGAGACTGAGTTTTTAATCATGCCAGTTTTCTTTCGATAAGAATATTTGAAACTGTATATTTGAAATTCTAAAAAGAAGTGCATAAGGGCAACTATTAATGTATAACAATATGTATTCTTTTATTACACTATGTGTATACTTTTATTATTGCTACTTACTACTTTATTACTATCTTTTTATTTTCAGTTACCAAAAATTCTGTACAAAATTTTAATTTGTGACAAATATTTATGAAAAAATGCAATAAACAAACTGCATCAAAATTGACACAAACTGTGAAATGCTATCAAGTTTCGTCGTACATTTATAGAATAAAATTTTGTTTTGAAAATTTTAATAATTTTTTTTTTTTGTGATAAATCTAAAAACTATCAGGTACCATTTTTTGACGAAGAAAGATCTATAGGAGAAGAATTCATAGAATGGCTCCTTAAATTTTAGAAAATTTTATTCAAGAAAATTTTATTGTCTATTAATGGCCCCAATGGCAAAACCATTGAATACTGATAGTTCGACTCGATCTCAGATACCGAAGAATTGGCTCTTTGTACGGAAGCTCTCGTGGTTTTTCGCAAATAAAACTTCGATAAGAGTGAACTCCGTTGAAAATCTCTTACGAGGAATTGCCTTTCTTTAGGGAGACATCCCTCGTCTGCTTTCCATAATGAAAATAAACCAAGACTTCAGCCTGGCTAATTTTCATTTTTCTAGTTTCATGCTCATCCTCAGCATCGCCACAACGTTTTGTTTCCCCGGAACTAAACCTCAAATGATTTCTTAGTGTCTAATAGCTTGGAAATTCGCTGTTTCTTACATTACCCATTCAAAAACATCATTCTTTTATCCTTGAAACTCATCTTTGAATGTCGCCCAGACGGTATAGTGGTTAGGGCAGCCTACTGCGAAACCGAGTTTGGTGGAAAGGGAGAGGGATGGGAATTCCCCAGGGAAATCTTCCTCAAAATTGGAATGAAAAATAGAAGTCCAACCTCTCCTTGGAGTAGGCTGTGGCAACCATTTTTCCATGCAACACGGACACGACAGCAACAACTCATCTTTGAATCAAATGCCGGTTAGCGATCTTTTTTATTTATAACAGCTGCAGACTAGATTTTTTATGGTAATATGCAATAGACAGATTGTTAAATGATCGTAAGAAAGGCCAAACAATCCATCACTAACAAAATTAGCTAATACTACTAAAGTTTCCAAATTATTTCTTTAAAATAGCTCAGTTAACAGAGGTGTTGGCGATGCGACGGAACAGAGATGCAATAGGAACATCCTTAAATGATCCATCTCTACATATAATAAAAGAGTATGTGTGTGTAAATAAAATTGTCGTTAAGTTTCTTAATCAAAAATTAATTAAAGTTTAAAAAATGTGAAATAGATAATAAAACAAATTCAAAATTCAATATTCAGTCTTCCAGGTGCGGGTGGAGGACTACGTTATTGTAAATTTGATGGCTTTAGGTATCGTTGTTTTCCCACAATAACTCGATGATTTAAAAGAAATGCCGTGTTTACTCGCGTAATAGTCAATATTTGGTGGCAACAGTTTGAAAATTAAATCAACGCAGAAAAAGAATCGACGCAAAATGCCGAAACGAAATTAATAACCCTTCTGTGATAACGCCCTTAGGGCCAAAAAGAAAGAAAAAACTTCAAAAACACAAATATAAAATGTGTGTTACATATATAAATTAACCGAGAAGTTATGCATTTATCCTAAAACTGTAGATGTACAGAAAATATTATGTTTCCTCTGCACGTTCCAACGAGTTGTTTAAGATGTAAAAAGCAGTATTTAAATATATTGTACTTTCGTGGATATTATGAAACTTACTATTTTAATGATTACAAGAAATTAGGTAACTACGCGCAGAAACGTAAGAAGCTCACACTGAAACAATTTATTAAAAAGATGTTTGTTGTAATATTTTCCGTAGATGTTTCAAGCATTCACATATTTTAGGAAATCTCTAGACTCATATTATATCTGAAAGTAATTATTCGGCAGAATTACAAGTGAAATTAAGGAGTTTTTTTCAGAAAAATCCCAAAACGCTGTGCGGTTGGACAAAAAATTCCACAGTAATATTTAGTTGAAAAACTCGCGCATTACTAAAATCTCACAGAAATTGTTGATGATGATTTTAGACGTTTGTTAAAAAATTTCAGTGTTTCAAAAAGAACTTTATTTACTTTCATTTTGAAAACACTAATGACACATTTTAACTCTATTCAGTCAAACCGTTAGAAACCAAAATCTAAAAATAAAAAGTCGTCTGCAGTTTCCTTGGTAACTTAAAAAATAGTTTTATTTTCTTCATCGCGCTGCCACAATAGCGCTTATAATTAGGTACGAAACAATTGTTTTGTATTGAAGTTATCCCAAAAATTGTGTAAATTTTGTAACTAATGTAAAAACTGTGGTAAAGATATATGGTCTACTTTGATCAAATTCGTTTTATTGTCTATTTTCATATTATTTTAAGCTTTAATGGATTTTTGATTAACAAACTCAAAGATAGCAAAGCGAGCATTCATAACAGTGTACGGAAAAATAATCTAGCCGGTGGTGCTGTCTTTCGAAAATTCTAAAGATATTCAGATTTCAACGGTTGCCCAAAAGGGTTTGCTAAGGATTTTCTACGCTCTCGCTGAGCTCGCAGTCTACCAGACTGCGTTTGCACTCATTCCTGTTAATTTATCTCTTTTTGTCCTTTTAGCTTTATTATTAAAAATAATTTTCTTCGCACTTACGCCATATACAGTTCAATACCCGCTACGTATTTATTTTATAATTTGGTAAAAAATTTGCATTGATATTTAAACCTGTCCCTGAGTGATACGAAAATCTTATATAAATATTAAAAGAAGACACATTTTCGTCAAAATATGCCGTCTTGTGACATGTTTCTGCTGCACTTTTACAGGACCTTCCTTCCTTAGATGTTATGACAAAGGGCTACCAGGAGCAGTCATTAAAGTGCCATTTTACGTTATAGAACTGTAGCATCCAGACGTATTTTAAGAACGTTCTAAAGTTTCCGATGAATTTTTTCTTGTAGAACACGTCGCCTTTCCTCATTTTGTGGAAGTCAAGCTAGGTTAAGTTTAAAAATATAATTTGCTAGACCCAGTCGAACAGGTTCGGAGATCAGTGGCATTTATTAAAAATTTTAAGTAATTCCAATCTTTAAATTATTCCAATTAACATTAAGAAAAAACCACGAAAACGCCGATGCTGCCAGCCCGTTCGGCCGGAATTCTAATTTAAAGTACAATACCACAATACCTGACCTGCAAATATTATTTTCATGGAAACTTACAAATTTTGCAGACCATGTACTGTATTAATACACATTTAATAAAAGAACATTTTTCTTCAGAAAAGTTTTTAAACACTTGACGCAGTATTTACATGATAGAACTTTTTTAGGCTGATGAGCAAAGCACTCTTATAATATCGAATGTAATGAAATCAATACCTGGAGTCACTAAGACAGTAAAATGCCGTCGATTATAAGGTCAGTCTACTGTCAAATTTCTCCGGGCTTTTTACATTTTTTTCTGCTTAAAAAATTATAAAACATATTTTATTTCCCATTCTTTTCGGGTTGCCTTTATTATAACTCACTGAAGAGCTTTCCTGTTTCTTCGATTTACCGCCTGGGAAATTTAACGAATGCAAAATATAATACATAGAATAATAGTTAAGATAGGTAGGCACAAAAAGAAAAATAAGTATAATCTCTTACCTCAAGACGAGCTCAGTCTGGTACTCCAAACGTGTTTGACCATCTTAACATTTTACTGGTAACAGCATTCCTTAATCCATACCAGCATTTTCACTCGTAAAATGGATATTATTTTACTTTGATATAAAATATCACATGAATATAAATGCTGTCACGAACCGTTGAAAACAGCACCATCCACAACATTCTTTTAATCACTCTTATATATTTTATCATTTTCTTCGCACGTCTCTGTTTTTCTGCTTTGAAGAAAATGTGGCTTTGTTATTGGAATGGAAACGGTCGATTAAAAAAACGTTGTACTGGTTTTGTAATAATTACCGAAAATTTTCATTTTTAGTAAACTTTTCATGTTTCAATGATTTCTTATTTCAGAAAATTCCACTATATCCACAATTCTATGCGACCATGCATGCGAAAATATTTCATGGGTGGCGGGAGGGACCGGGACCCCTCTAAATCTTCCGTTAATTCCAGTGCATCCACGATTCTATTCGACGTTAGAGAGGTACTGGAACACGGGAAAATATTTCATCGGTGGCAGAAGGGATCTACGTTTGTATGCGATAACAAGAGAAAGGTATTGAAACACGGGAAAATATTCCATCGGTCGCGGAAGGTTCCGGGACCCTTTCAAGCTTTCCGGTAAAATCCGACGGCAGGATACGCGCATCCTTTGCCGCTCTGGCGGAAGGTTCCGGGACGCCTCTAAGCTTTCCGGTAATTCCAGTGCATCCACGTTTTGTCTGCGACGACGGGAGAAAGGTATGGAAGCACGCAAAAATATTTTCTCGGTCTGCGGAAGCTTCGCAACGCCTCTAAGCTTCCCGGTAATTCCGCTGCGACGACGGGCATCCGTCGCGGAAGGTTCCGTGGCACCATCGAAGCATTCGCGTATTCCGACCGGTTTCCATGGCTCAATCCCCGAAAAGAAACCCCGATGCTTCTCGGCGCTCCTCCAAAAGCTCGCCAAAATATACGCCAAAAGCAAGCTCGCCAACTCGCCAATGCGAAAACAAAAACAAAAAAAAAAAGCACATATGTTACTATCCTATATTTCTCTCTATACTAAGGTAACATGTAACTTTCGTAAGATGTGACAATCTCTTTTTAAAAGATTTTGGGTAAAAAAGGATAGGTTTATAGAAATAGGATAAGTATACAGTTTCTCTTCGAATCTAGTGGATATATATTAGATAAATATATAAGTCTGCTGATCCTTGCTCTTTTATTTTTTCTTCTACTTCCCTGTTCTCGCCTCGCCTCTTCGACGTCATGGTGGACGTAAGCGAATCAGCGGTTTCTAATTTTTATGCGCATGTCTTTTCTGCCATGCTCTTTTTTTTTTATTATTATTATTTGGGAAAAGCATTCTATACTTTGCTGGCTGCTTTGAAAACATTCCTTATGGGGATTTTTATTCCTCTTTAAGGAGTTTTAAGGATTTTTTGGTAAATCTTTAAGGATTTGTAGGGATTTTTATTGTAATGAAAAACACTTTCATGAGTAAATTTAACGATAAAAACATTTTTAGGGATTTTGGATGAACGCATTTCTTAGAGGGATACTTGAAGCGGTGGAAAGCGCTTCCCTTTCCCTCCGCTGAAAAGGAGGGATACTCATGCTGGAGATCTTGAGAAAATCTGGGGATCGTTTAAACATTTAACTTCTCTACATTCAGTTTTATACAGAGGAAAGTACAAATTGTATTCTTGGAATGAATGCAATTTTGTACAATGAAAATGTATTATTGAACGAAAAACTGTAAGGTAAATAACATCTTTTTTTAAAGCCATAGGAGTAGAAAGACAGATATTTGTTACATCAATGAATTTGTAGTAAATATCGAGTTTTTCATTTCGAATGCTATGTTCCATGTATGCGAAGTAGCTGTGTATGTGAGATAATAGTCATAACCGTATGGCTTTCAACCTTTTCACGTCTAAGGACTGTTTTTCAATTACATTGTTGTCCCTGCCTTTTTGGTTAATTTTCTAATGACATATAAGGAATAATTGTTTTTATTTGAGACTTATGAATAAAATAACGCAAACTAGACTGCAGAAAATTCTTCAGAATGAAGTTAATACTGAAAAATACAATATTGATGCACTTTTTGGTTTTATATATAGTAGTTAATATGGAATCCTTAAAAATTTGTCCAGCAACTTTACCGCCCGGCTGATGGTGGCGTTTATAAGTTGAAAGCTAGAAATAGGGTTGTGCAACTTCAGACGATATTTTGTAAGAACTAGTTATAAGCTAGATTACGTGTGGATTGAATTAAGTACCATGATAATTCTAAAAATGGTTTTGTAGCACTAAAATGCATGCCATGCCAAGCCAAATGGGTGATAAATGCCCAATTGCCGTAAGGTATCACAGTGCAAAAGTCCAAAATAATTTCGGAAACTGAGAAAAATGTATTAAATTTAATTGTGTGCTAAAATTCTGTAATACTAGAATCATACACTTATATCGAAAAACATTTAAATTTTATAACGTAGGATTTGATTCTCTTTCACAATTGGGATGGAGCTGAAGTTATCTTGTCTATTAGGATGATGTCCAATAACAGACACTTTTGCTTTTGAGCGTGATGAATTTTTGCACTTGAATAACATTATAATGATGGTAAGTTATATACTATATTTCCTATATTTTGCAGAGTATATTTACTGAGGCCAGTAAATGCTTTTACCGATTTCTACTCTACTTCTACTATTTCTACCATGTTATCTGCCGACTTACCGGAACAGGCTTGCTACTTACATTTCATTGCTACTAATTTTGCTTATTTTCATTACACACACACATATAGAGAGAGAGAGAGAGTAGTCGCACTTTTTTAATTGTCTTTATCTTCTTGCGTCAAGCTGAAACATTACTGCATTCTAGTAATGAATAACTAGAATGCAGTAAGTTATTTTGATGTAAATATTAGAATAGGACATTCATTCCTGAGTTGTTTGCTTTCTGCATTGGTAGCCTGGTCTAAACCGCTCCACCTATCTGTATAATTATCTGCTTTATAGCCTGGTTTACAGCAACTGTGTAAGTTTATATTTTAGGAAAGCATTTTTTTAGGTTTTCATTCTCGTAATGTTGCATACTACATATCTGGATTTATCATTTATCCACAAAGTTATTGGGGTGTTACATTTTCACATTTTAGAAGCGCTTCAATTTAAAATATGTTTCTAAATTTTATAAATTTCATTTAGTGTTACTTCCATGTAGTAAAAATCACCACTGAGTATATTCTTTCATTATAATTTATAAGTATTTTCGCAACCCATAAATAAATAACTTTCATGTATTTGTGACAGTTTTTGAAATTCGCTGTAAATGAATTAAACCAAAAAGTATTTTTCTATTAAAAGAGACCGCACATCTCTAACACAATTTTTACATTAGTTAAATTTTTAGATTCCTTTAATAATACAAAGCAATTGTTCCTTTCCTAATTGTAAGCGCTATTGTGGCAGTGCGATCAAGGAAAAGAAAATGATTTCCGTTGCCATGGAAATCGCAGACTACTTTTTATTTTTAGATATTGGATGAGAGAAGAGTTAAAAAGAGTTGCGAGTGTTTTCGAAATGAAAGTAAACCATTTTAAAATACACTCCACTGAAAGTTTTGTAACAAGTGTCTATAATCCGCAATTGTGTGATTTATTGTGAAATTCCTTGTCTAACCATACAGCGTTTTACGATTTTTTTGGAAAAAAGAAACCCTCCTCCTGTTGTAATAAGAAATAAATAAAAAAAATATTTCTATGTAGGATTTCATCAAGGATCATGTGCTTATAAGCGCTTGTGGCAGTGCGATCAAGGAAATGAAAATGCCTTTGCATCGCTGCCGACGACTTTTTATTTTTAGATTTTGAATGAGAGAATAGAGTTAAAACGATTGCGAGTGTTTTCGAAATGAAAGTAAATAATATGTATTTACGCCTTGGATTAATTTGTTTCTGTTTGTACTTGGAAATATATTAATTATCAGTTCCGTAGAAAATAGCCATGAAATATAGTCATTTCAGACATCAAAAACATAACGGAAATTACATTTATAGTTTTTGAATCATCAAGTTGTTTCAGTGAAGGAAACTGGACTATCAAATGTGTTTTCGACGGAATATGAACACGAGACTTTCCGATTCCGATCTGTAGCCGGACGTGTGATTCTAACTATAAGGTTAAAAACGAGCAATTTTATTTATTATGTGAAAATGCTATTTAAAATAAGATTGAACATTTCAAATGATATATAAATATACCGGCTACGTATAATATCACGAAAAAAATCACTGAAAGGGTCTTGTCACTTTTCAAATTGCTGCCACTATGTGTTTCTCGCATTCAGAAGTAACAACGGTATCCAAATTTCTCAAAATCTGAATAACCGAATATGGGCAATTGTAAGCTGCCTCATTCTCTGAGTAAATGCTGATTAGGTTCACGTTTCGCTATGTTGCCCAGCTAATTGCTCGTTTTATAGCATCAGCTCGCCTCCGAACATGCTGTTATATTCATGCAGGTGGCTTTTCAATATTTTTTCTTCATATTCTGAAATTAGAATAACATGAGCACTCCCGACTTTGTTTTTCATTTTCGACTCGTCCCTACAAGGCCATGAGGCATTTGTTCCCCCCAATTATTCTGAATAGAAAACGCTACTTTTCTTACGTAACTGCATGTTGAGGGGAAGTTTATTGTGAGTTGGTAGAGGGTAGGTATTCTCCGTTCACTTGGCAAAAAATTTTGTTATGCAAAAATAAAATTCTTAGCTAACATGTTTATGAAGTTCCTGTTAAGATAAAACAGATATATCTACATTTTAATGCATTATATTATTATATTTATCCCGGAAAAAAAGATATAATATGACAGTTCAACCAAAGAATGATACAAAGGTTTATGACTGAATATTGGAAAATGAAATTCTTCGTTTGTTTATATATAAATCTTTTCAAAGTGGTTCCAAAAATGTGTGAACACTCTGAGCAGTATGTAGGTAGTAATAAAAGGACGAGCAATTGGCTAGAAAGAATTCTATTTACTGTAAATGTGTTTCACTGCATTACAAAGCTACAGGCAGGAAAACTGTCCATTGCTAAACTAACTATGGTTGGGGATATAATTCATGAAGTCATTATATACATGCGCGGTTGATTAGTTATACAATTCTCTGTTTAGAATTAATCTTCAATTTATACATTTAAATTTTATTACGCTAAAATTTATTAAACTACTAAATTTATTACGTTAAAATTTGCGTTATTTCGATTTATACGTTTTAGAATTAATTTTGGAGTTATAAGTTTAAATCTCCTGAACTGCAGAATATTTTAAAGATACGGTTTATTATTTTCGAAATTGTATATGTCATAAAATTAATATCTGCCATTATGCTTTGATTTTGAATGCATGAATATCTAGAAATTTTTAAAAATACACTGTTAAAACAGGAAATGAAAATGTCGTGAAAACCCTATCACAGAAGGAAAGTTTTATTTTTTGACAGGATGAAATTAAAAATGCTGATCAGCAATTAAATTCATCTCTAATAAAAATTAACTAAATATTAAATATTTGTATGAAATCTTTTAGAGTAAAAACTGAAGACAACACAATTACAATAATGAAATAAAAAATTTATTTATATGAAAACAATTGGATATTGAATACACACAATTTTTATATCGTGACAAAAACAGAATTAACACATTCATGACATGTAAGCAATGAATAAATCATGCGTCAAGCGTTCAATATTTCTGAAACAAAATCGATTGTATATTTAACTATTACATATAATTGCATAAAAAATTTATCTATAAGACTGCTGAATATAATTTAAAATAATTTATTCCTTTATGATTTATAATAAATAAAAAAGGTTTATAGACGCTTTTATTTGTGATTTATGAAGTGAAAACGCATCGGTGGGTAAGAGCCCAATAAAGACTCTTACCTACTGATGCGTTTTCACTTCATAGATCACAAATAAAAGCGTCTATAAACCATTAAAGATATTTGGGCAATTTAAGATAAAATATCAGAATCAGCATGTAATCCATAATAAACAGGTTCATTTTCTGATAATTTACAGAATAAAGGAAAAAATAAATTTATATTATAATATATTCTTAAATAATATACTGGTTTCTAGTAAAACAGTTCAACTTGTGCACTGGTGTGAAAAATTAGCTTATCAGTGGAACGAAGAACGTAGAGCGGACTGAGAGACTAATCAGGAGTTCCACGCATGTGTGGTACATGCAAGCACAGATCAGCTGCTGTCGTCTTTATGCACGAAAAAAATGTTATTTAAAAAAAAATTAAACTGATTGTAAATAAGTAAATTTTTTTAAAGGAGGCATAATAGGCTATATTTTAAATGATTTTTCCTCTTTGGTTTGGTTTGGAAAATTTAATATAGAATTTCAGGCATTCTGCAGAAATAAAATTCTCATAAAAATTTGCTATTTCATTTTATTTTGCTTCATATTTATTGCTTCATATTTTTTAACTATTAAGTGCATACACATATTCCATGAAATGGAAGATTTTCAAACATTTTCCTGTTTAGAGAAATTTATCGGGAAAGTCTCAAGACATATGGAACAAGCGTGTTACCATAGCCAGGAGGCTGCACAATGGTGGTCTGTTTGTACGACGATCCGTAAGGTGTATACCATTAACGCCTGCTCGTCGGGGAAGTTTTGGACAGATCAAAAAATGCATATTTCTCTTCGGAAAGAGCGTCAATGTAGCCTTCGAACCACTGCTTTGTTAAATTCGCCATTTTGAATAAAAACAAAACTTTGAAGCCACAGACGATAATTTTGACTTTTAAAAACGTAGTACAATTGCAATTACATCTTTGCAGCAAACAATCTTTTATTACCGCTTACCGAAATCGTCTAAAAAATGTCCGAACAGCCTCTGTAGATATTTGACTTGGATGTCTTGAATCATAAATTGTGATGAAAAAATAGGATAAAAATAAATTATTTTTTTTATTTAAACGCATAGTACATTTCGCCTATAAAGCGCACCGAGGCTTAAAGCGGGCCTATAATTTCAAACTACATTTTTAATTTTTTATAAACTCTAGTAATGCTTGATGTGATAGGAAATGAAACAGTTGATGTGAAACGAAAAATTTAGTTTATATAAAAACAGCAGGTCACGTAAAATCTGCTTAACAGAAGGTACAAAATTAAAGCCTATTAGCAGGTTGCAACCAAAGCAAAATTTTCAAGTTCTACGTACATCTGAAAAGCAAATGTATGAAAACATTTCATTATTAAAGAAATTAGTTCATTCTTTCCGAGCAACAATTAAATTCATAAATATATTTTTTTATTGCTGGAACAGGAAACAAAAACTTTTGACACCAAGTTAATACGTATGACCTCATGATTTAAATTTAATGTAATACGACAACATTTTCTCAGAATTAACGAAGCACTAACGTGGCAATAATATATCGTTTCAATTGTACTAACCGGAAACAAAAAGTTGTGAACAGTAGCTATTTATTTAAAATGCTAACATTAACGAACAATTTTCGACATACAGTAGAGTCACATGCAATCGCTTGCTTTCTTTAGCGTCCGAATATGACCTTCTATAATAATACTAATATGCTTAATGCTTGGCAATGTTATTTTTATTTCATATTTTGTAAAACTTACAAATTTTTTAGTAACAACCTCTACGATGTGAAAGCGAGCAATGGCGACACTTCTCGAAGTAAAGCAGATTTTTATCTCCAGCGTGGAAGACTCTTGCCACTCGGAAAAATGAGGGCGAAAATTGTCGTTTTCACAGTTTTTAAAAACCTGATGTGTACACCACATGACTTCCTTGCACGGAATATTAAATTATACGCATTTGTTCTTGTATTTCAAATTGGATTGAATTAAATTTACTTCGTCGATAGTGCATAAACCACAATAGAATAACCGCACTCTTTAAAATTCACTATATTTGTTTACCATTGCGACACTCTGGCGCTAGGTACACTTAACAGTGTTACATTTCGTCCACATTATAATTCAGAAAACATATAAATTTATATCATTTGAAGAATAATCTAATCGTTGCCACATGTTCTATTCGAATACCATAATAAATTTAAAACGATGTGTAAAAGAAATTAAGCAAACAAAACGAAAAAGAAACAGTTGTTCACAGACGATTCGGTATTTCTCATTCAATTAATTCAGTTCTGACTTCCCCACAAGGCAAAAATACATAAATACTCAAAATATCTTTATTAAAAATTACGAAGTAAATATGAAACACTTATTTCCTCGAATAAATTCCAGAATGGATTAAGCATGATTTAATTCGCAATAATAAAAGGTGATGTTGCTTTATTGTTTCGAAGCTTAGTTTATCTAGATTGGCAACAAGTCCACTAGTCTGCTAAGTTTCAAATGTAAATAAATATGGCTGCTATATTTAAAAAATTAGGCTTAGCTGAACTTAAACAACTTTTAAATTGTTGATTGATAACTCCACAAATATTGCATGCAGATTTACTAAATGCATAAAAACCCTTAACAGGAAGATAAAAACAACATAATTCTATCATTTTTAAAGCAAAAGATGCGCAATTTACAAATATATAAGAATAAAGAAACTGAGATCACTGAGCCGGGTAACAGAGTATATATATACATATATTTATATACTTTTGGTGCGGCCGATTGCAACCAAAATTCGAGGTGCACATCTACATGTTATAATAGTCCTACGTACAAAATTTCACCGCTCTGAGGCTACTCGTTTTAGAGTTATGCGAGATACGTATGCACTCTTCAGAATTCATTTTCAATCAGTTTTATAATTTTTTTTTTGGGGGGGAAAGAGTCCTTTATTCTGTCCTCGCTTGTGGATGTCACGCAAAAACATCATTAAATTGCATTGGATAGCGATCAAAATCGGTATTTTCGTTGAACTATGATACCCGAAATTTTTCGCGATTACAATACTTCCTTTTTACTTCGTACAAGGAAATGAAAACATCTCTGCTAATTAAAGTCGTACGAAGATGAGAATAGTCGAACTGGCTTGCCACGATTTTTTTTTTTTTTTTTTTTGTAATCCGAGAGTAGTTCTCTCGCAATTCAACTCCCCGCCGTCCGGAGGAGATAATGCCACAAACAAGCAAGCAAACAAACGTGCATAGCTTTTAATAGTACAGACGATTACTTTTAAAAGAAGGTAGATACCGATGTTAAATATGTAGTACATCTAACAATATAGGAGGAGCGAAAGATGATTATACAATATTTATGAATCAGAGTAAAATTACAGTGAAAATGCAACAGAATTCGATGATGTGCATGAAGATATAATGGAAGACAAATATGACGAATATGCTGCAGTTACAGAAATTTAGCAGCCATGTTACTTCGAATTTCACTCATGCTTTTTATTCATACTCCTAAGACGTAAAATTAGAGAGCGCATTAAATTGGACACGAATATTTTCACATTGTAACCAATCATTTAATATAAACTCTGCTGCTAATACTGTTGGACTAATTCCAACAACAAGGCTGCCCTCTGGTAAGTTGGAAGAGAAGGACTTCAGGAAAAAGCCAAATGTTTAACCTGATAGGTTGTTTCAGACTCCTGCTCTGTAATTTTATTAAAGTTAAATGTAATGTCCGTGTCTAACTTGAACCTGCTAATAAATAAATGTTACACTATAAAGCACTCTTACCTCTCTGACCCTATCCAGAACGACCTTGTGCCTCTTTAAGTAAATAAAAGTAGTTCTTAATTTTGAATACCTATTACAAAATCGTTTTTACAGTTTCCTAGTTTTAAATAATACCTAGCTTAAACGGAAGGGTGAATAAATTTCTTACTTTTTTTTTCAATTTTCCATTTTTTAATCCAAACCAACAATGTAGTCGATATACATATCATACTCACAGCATTTATTACAGTTTGTCTTTCAGTTCATAAATAAAGAAATGCTTTAAGCTGGATAATTCTTAGCAAAAAATACAAATAAATGTCATTTATTAAAAATTATTTTTAAATAATTTTTAATAAATGACATTTTAATAATGACATTTTTTATTTATTAAAAATTATTAATAAAAATTAATTTTTCTTTAATTTTTTCGAGGAAATAAGTGTTTAAGATTTACTTCGTAATTTTTACTATAAATACTTTGAGTTTTTATGTATTTTTGCCTTCTCGCGAAGTGAGAACTGAATTAATTGAATGAGAAATACTCAAAAACTGTTTCTTTTTTGTTTTGTTTGCTTAATTTCGTGTATACATCACTCTAGCTTTATTATAGTATTTGAATAGAACACGTGGCAACGATTAGATAATTCTATTCTTTAAATGATATCAATTTTGTGCATTATGAGTTATAATATGAACGAAATTTAATAGTGTTAAGTGAATCTAGCGCCAGAATATCGCTATGGTAAACAAATACTAGAGTGAATTTTAAAGAATGCATTTACTCTATTGTGGTTTATGCGCTGTCGGCGAAGCAGATTTAATTCAATCCAATAAGTTTGAATGAAATGCAAGAAAAAATGCCTATAATTTAATATTCCGTACAGGGAAGTCGTGTGGTGTACACATCAGATTTTTTATAATGTAAACTTTTCATTTTCCTCGCTTTGCACATGACGCTGTCATTCCGTCTGTTACGTATTTAAAATTTTTTATTTTTTTTCGTCTGTTACTTATTAAAATTTTTTTTGTATGTCTTAAAATTAGAAATTAAAGTTAATGACCGAAATCTGCCGTACAGGTGAAAAATTGACAGTTTCACTCACGCGTGTGTCACATTTGCGCCATACTTATGGGGTCTTACAAAATTTTATGTTGGTACTGGGGGTCGAGAAAAATTCTCAGTCATAAAAAAGGGTCGCGACTGAAAAAAAGTTTAAGAAACTCAGCTATACGGCAAATTTCTGCGAAGGTTTTAAATAAACAATTTTATTTAAAAGTGATTTTAAACAATGCATACTACAAAACTCTGCCGTTTACAGGTAGTAAACTAATATGAAATTACAACGCCCATGCAGCCATAGCCAACGCATCATAGATACACCCTACACATATTTGGCTAGCAGTATTTACGCGTTATTGCCCACACCCGAGAAGAAGTCGCCAAATGTTCAGAATGTGCCAATTTCTGGTAACCATGTGCAAAACCATTCTTCAAACAAACATGCTGATTACAGATCTTCAGTCAAGCAATGTCGACACTTTCGTATGCGTTCTTTTTCATTTATTGTATTCCAGGTTCCAGTGGTTCTTACAAATAAATGATGATATTTTCTGCCTCCAACTTAACACACTTCTGGAATTTGCTAGTGTCTACAGTTCTGTGAAGATTTTTAAACGAAACAGATAACTGCGAGCTTCGAGCGAAGATTTACGGAGAAGAATGACAGATTTGCAGAGGAACGTAAGTGTTTTATTCTTTATAATGTAGTATTGCTAAAGCAGGTTTTTTTTCTTCATATGTTGATCATGTTTACAAACTTCGATAAGTATGGGCGGTTTGGGAACCTTTATAAAAAAAAGGCGCGAAAACTACCAACTTGCCACCGTTAAGTTCGTACCTTTAGTTAATACGTAAGCACCGACATTACTAAGCTGGTTCAAAATTTAATGGCGCCTTTTAACTTCGGTTAGAAAATGGTTGTGCAAGTCTAAGCACCCAAGCTGGAATATCAAATGGGCGGCAGAAAAGTAAAGCTGCAAGCGTCGCTGCCCAAAGCTGGACATGTAAAATATTCAAAACCCTTTATTATTTTTCATTCGTTCTCTTATTTCTTTAGTAATTCGTTTAATAATCGTATATTTATTTTGTTTACAGATTCGGCTTTTTGTAAATTGAAGTAAAAGAGCATATTCGCATAAAAGCATATTGTGCTAATCTTTGGAATATGGTAACAGGTAGTTTGGCGACATTTTGGTAAGGCGATAAAGTTTACTAGCTAGGACTTCAGCAATAATCTGAGAAGTACACAGTTCGAATCGCAGATTATTTTGTCTCCGAGAAATGAGAGATCATGAGACATGTCATTTGATATTTTCCGGAAAATTCCGATCGGGATTTTAGCTAATAAGCACTTAGAAACAATTTCGCTGCTAAAGTGCAGAATCGCCCACTTATTTGTTTGGCGCTTTTTACAAGAGTAAGAAGAATTGGATTTTTGTCAATTTTCTTTGACTTTTTAAGTGAAAATAGGTCGATGTGTACATGGATAAAGTCAAGAGTGTGCGCAATGCCATTTTTGTACAATTCTAGGATGTTTTTTTTTAAGTGAAAATAGATCTACGTGTACATGGATACCGTGTATATGCAATTCTTAAAAACGCGGCTAGCAGTGGACGATTCTACTCTTTCTCCCAATTTCGCGCCTAATCTTTGTCATGATTAAGCACTTTTGTTCCATAAAAGTTCTAGCATAAGCGTAATTCGGTTAGCAGATTGTTGGAAAAAATGTTCAGTTAAAAAAAAAAATAATAAAAAACTTTACTTCGTGAAAACAAAATTGCGTCCGAGAAAAAAAAAAAAAAAAAAAAAAAAAAAAAAACTTGCAGATTGCTGTAGCAGGGTTGGTCGCCATAGTTTCGCCAAAAAATCGCCAAATTACCATAATTTGAAGATTTACCGCATATTGCATATAGTCTACGAGTCCATGAAATAAAAACCCGTCGCTGTTATTTAATATTTAATCGTTTAATGCATGGGTTTGGCCTATGACCGTTTGAGAGTCGCATTGCAAAGGAAAACATTTGCGAAGCCCCACATACAGCAAACAACAAATTCAAATAAAAATTAACTCTGTGGTGTTTTTATTAGAAAGTCCTCCACGAAGGCATCCCTCCGTTTAGGCAGATAGCCCTCGTGTGCTTTGCCGTAATTGAATAACCCATTAAACTATGGTGTTTTATTAAAATAAATTAACTTCTTTCATTCTTATATTTTAAAATTTGAGTTAGATATGTATAGGTACATATTTATCATTAAATTGTAAAAGTTTAGTTTAATTTAGTTTGGATTTCATTAAAATGGAAAAAATTCAAATTAATGAGATGGATGAATTTGCTTTTGTTGAACAAGCAAATCGATATCGGGTTCAATGGGCGAGGTTGCAATTCTGAATGCATTTTCAAGATGTTTGTCAGTGATCTTCGTCGTATTTTAGTTTTTTGTATGCTTCATTTTTGAAAACAATTGTTCACAAATATAGGTACTGCCAAAAGCTGAAGACATTAATAAAACATGATTGTGAAAATTAGGATATTTATCGCGGGGTAGGTAATTTTGTTAAAACTCCAATAAAGAAACATTTTCAAATTTTTCTTTCAGTTGAATGGGACTTTGCAATTAATACATCATGACATACTAAGATGTTTTTATTTATATTTTTAATTTAAAATAAATGCCAACGAATCGATTATATATGAATCAAATTCAAACATTTATTTTTTAAACAAAAATGGGTACTATTCGGTTTCGAGGGCCAAACTATTGTTGATACCAATGCTGCCAAAATTAATTGCGGCAACCCTAATAATTGCGGCAAGAAAGGAAGTATAATAGTAAATAACTATTTAAGATTGATGTTTTAATTTAGATGAAAGGTTAATTTCATATAATACTTTTTTGTTATTATAATTTATAAGAAAAAGGCTAAACGTGACTGAATGGAAGCATAAGAGTAAATAACTATTTCAGATCATTATTATAATTTATATAAAAATTGCTAAACATAACTGAATGGATGCCTGCATCGCTATTTCGCTAAAAACGCGTGAAGCAGTGTGTGATTCTGCACTTTATCCAAAATTCTATTGCCGAGTTTTCGTCATGGGAAATTCCCAAATTGTTAAATCCATAGGATATCAAAAAAGGATTTAAAATCAAAAAAGGATTTGAAAATTAAACTGGTATTTCAATGGCATCTTAAGAAATATAGAACTATGTAAACTTCAGAACGCAATCTGAAATCAGCGCGTACGCTAGATTTGGCGCGCTGTTAAATGGGCGCGTATGCTAGAATTGGCGCTTTTGCGCGTACATTTTCGCTGCAATGTTTTTACGGCCCTCGAAACCGAATAGTACCCAAAAAGGTGTAAATTTGAATAATTTCATAATTTGCGTTTTGGCCGTATTTTAAAGACTTTTGGGCCGCACTTCAGGCACCTTTGTTTTAATGCCTTACTTTTTTTTATACGAGTGACTTTGTTTTTCTTTCAACACCACGTAAATTTAAAATTGCCTTCAATTTATTAAATCAATTTTATATTTTCCATTATATAATGCCAAAACGATAAGACTAAAGTATATTTCTGTGAATTATTGAATAAATTTAAACGATAGCGCTGAACATACTTTTTGAGCAAATTCGTTTCATTAAATGTAATCACACAGCATCATATATCAATAATACGTCACAGCAAGTCGTTTGCTAAAGATGAAGGTTTTCAGTACGATGTCATCACGGTCTTACCAGCAGCAGAGCGGTAAAGTCGCTGAACACTGGTAGTTCTGACCTAGATTCGATTCCAGGCAAACGGGCTGGCTGCATTGGCGTTTTCGTGGTTTTCCCCATGTGTAACATATATTTCTTTTTTATCTTAGAAAATCCTACATGTAGGCAATTGTCGCCTTAGGCAGATAGCTTTCGAGTGCTTTGCCGTAATCACATAAACCAAGCCAATATATCGCCACGTATCGTTTGACAAATATGTAATTTATAAACATTTGTGGTTCTTTATATAATGCTTCTTTTCTACAAATATATTACAAAATATGAACAGACAATTTGACTTTAATGAAACAGAAAAATATGCTTCATTAAAGTATATATATATATTATGTAAATATATCTAATAATTAACTTCTTTAATTTTAGTATAATACTTGCAATAACAAGCCGTGTTTCATTTTATGGGGTATCAGAAACCCCTATACCGACAATGTTAAATTGGCGATTTTCGATGTACCTTTTCTCACAATTTGCTGTAGATACAAGCTTGAAACTTTTTCTGTAATTAAAGTATACCTATCTGATTATACTTAAATGAGCTTTTGGAACATTTTGAATTTTAGAGTAAATTACAGGATATTTTGTTAGGCATAGTAAAATTTAGCACTTTTCTCACACAAAAAATTAAAAAAAAAAAATTTTTTTTTCTAAGTTTATTACAAAAATCTCATTTCAGTAAATCTTAGGGAACCTAATAAATAAGCAATAAAAAGTTTAGATACCTGTGAGCAGTAGTTCCTGAGAAAAGGTACATCGAGTACAAAAAAATAACGTTTGGAGAAAAACGCGTTTTTATGTAAAAATCCTCATTGATCAAAGCAGTAGATGACAAATTAAAAGTAGATTGTTTTACAGTTCTAATTTTCATAGAGATAAGAGAATGGTATTTTTAGAAAGATTAAAATTATACAAAATATCAAATTAAAAATTATACAAAATACACTCATACACATATCTTAAGGGGTATCAGAAACCCCTATACCGACAATGTTAAATTGGCCATTTTCAATGTATCTTTTCTCAAGATCTGGTGTAGATACAGGCTTGAAATTTTTTCTGTAATTAAAGTATACCTATTTGATTATACCGAAATGAGCTTTTGAAGCATTTTGAATTTTAGAGTAAATTACAGAATATTTTGTTAGGCATAGTAAAATTTAGCACTTTTCTCACACAAAAAAAAAATTCTAAGTTTATTACAAAAAGCTAATTTCAGTAAATATTACGGAACCTAATAAATAAGCCATAAAAAGTTTAGATACCTGTGAGCAGTAGTTCCTGAGAAAAGGTACATCGAGTATAAAAAAAATCACATTTGGAGAAAAACGCGTTTTTATGTAAAAATCCTCATTGATCAAAGCAGTAGATGACAAATTAAAACTAGATTTTGTTACAGTTCTAATTTTCATAGAGATTAAAGAAAGGTATTTTCAGAAAGATAAAAGTGTAGAGAATTTGAAAATGCAAAAATCCGAAATCACAATTTTTTGAAGATTTTGGGGTTCCAACTCCCCTTAAGACCCAGTTAGATAAAATTCGATTGTTTTGCTATATTTTACTTGAAATTCCGTGTGCTTAGGCAAACAAAAATATTTTTATTCTCCAATATGCTTCAAATACTTGTTTCATGGTAATTAAATAACTGTTTATTTAGGAAAACGTTTTATTACCTATAACTATATAAACTCCAATGAAGTCAATGAAGATAAACAAAACGCCAAATTCCTTCCAAATCGCTTACCAGATGAGCTGTAATCATAGTAAATCTAGAATACTAGGGTGTACCATTTGCTCGTCCCACAGATTTGTAGCAGTGCGCGTTTATTTGAATGCCAAAAGAATCATCACTCGAGGCAAATTTATTTAGGGGAAGGTAGCCTAATTTGGAGCGGTATGATACACAAAGACTAATGATATCTGCGAGATTTGACATAGGCATTTTGTTATACTGTGGGTAAAAAAAGTATTTGCACACCTACATTTTTGTTTGCAATTCATAAAAAGAAGCATTGAGAAATAAAAAAAAATTGTATTGCCAAATCAGAATAAGTCTAATCATCCAAAACAAACAGAAAAATTACAATAATATAAATAACAATGCTTTTTTGTAACAAAATTAAAATATCTCGTATCAAAAGAGTATTTGCACACCTGCATGAATACAAAAGAAATAAAATATATAAGCAAATTTCAAATAACTAACATTTAGTATGCATTCCTTTAGCATCTATTACTGCTTGTAATCTTGCTGGCATTGATTTAATTATATTTTTGTAACAGTAGGGTCAGTATTCGACTATTCTTCAATAAAGGCTTGTTTAAGGGCAGATTTGCTTGAAATCTTCCTTTTTCTTATTTTTAAATCCAAAGAATCAAATTTTCCAAAGGATTTAAGTCTAGTGATTGTGGTGGAGTGGCAAGTTTTCTGGGTACATTATAAAGCAACCACATTCGTGTGTGTGTGTGTGTGATTATGGCAAAGCCTCGAGGGCTATCTGCCTACGGGGAGGAGTGCCTTCGTGGAGGACTTTCTAAGGGAAACTGGCTCGTATACGCGTTACACATGGGGAAAACCACGAAAACACCCATGCAGCCAGCCCCTTTCGCGGGATTCGAACCTCGGACCGAACTACCAGTGTTCAGCGTCTTTACCGCTCGGCCGCTAGTGGGCTTTGCAACCACATTCGTGTTATACCGGTAGTGTGCTTGGGATCGCTGTCTTGCTGAAAATAGAACGAATTACTGATACCCAATTTTATTGCACTTTGTGGCAAGTTATCTCGCAACACATCAATATGTCATATTCCCATCAATGAAACACAAATTACCAACTCCTTTGCTAGCCATGCACCCCCAAATCATAACAGAACCTCCTCCACGTTTAACTGTGGGTAACACATTTTTGGTATGAAAAGCAGTACAAGTACTCCAAACTAATTTCCTGCCATCTGATTTAAAGATATTGAACTTACTCTCGTCGGAGAGTATGACATTTTTCCAAAAATCAATTGGCATATTGATATATTCCTTAGCGAATTCAAGTCTCTTCAGTCTATTTAGTTCAGTTATGAGAGGTTTTTTCCCTTGGAGATCTCCCATAAATGTGTGCATCGTGCAGAACATTTCGAACACTTTGGGCACAGATTTGAACTCCAGATGTTGAAGCGACATCATTGGCTAAAGTAATTGCACTAACAAATGGATTTTTCGATGCTTCTCTTATGATTTTTCGCTTTATTCGCAGTGAAAGTTTCTTTGAGCGTCCACAGCACAAGTTATTTGATGTAGATCCTCTTTCTTAATGATGTTTTATAATATACCGAACAGTAGAGGAGCAAACATTTACTTTTTTACCTATTACCACTACAATTTGAATTATACCATTACAATTTGAAATCGACAATCAACTAATAACGTTTCGACAACACCTCCTTTTATAGTCGTCTTACGTATGTTATTTACTGCGGGATGACTGTCAAATAATAGCATAAAAATGCAAATTTGCTAAAGTTGAGTGTGCAAATACTTTTTTGACATAAGCTATTTTAATATTGTTGCAAAAAATGTTTTTTTATTAATATTATTGTATTTTTTGTAATTAATTTAAATGAATAAGCTTATTCTATTTTTTAAATGCCAATTTCTGTATTTCTTAATGCATTTTCTTATAAATTGTGAACAAAAATGTATGTGTGCAAATACATTTTGTACCCACTGTATGTAGATGTAGAAGAGGTTAATGAAATTGTCTTTGTAAAGAAACGCTTCTTGGTTACATTGAGAGAAGTGTTATTCGCTTGGCTAAGAAGAAAATCTCTTATTTCGACATAAGTGTGAAAGCAATTAAACGTAAGTAATTGCATGCCTTATTATACCATCACAAAACTTGCTTACTTAGCTACAATTTTCAATTATAATTTTGGAAGGCTATGTTAGTTTGACGTTTCTGTATAATATTAAGCATTAAATATTCAAGTTTCCCAAGTTGGACCGAAAACAGTTGCCGAAATTGAACCGGTCCGATTTCGGCAACGACATGTTTTCATGGATAAATTATAATTAACCCTAGAATGCTACCCTTCGAAGAAATTACGGGAATGGCAACCATTCGTCTCCGAGACGAAGTTCACCTTCTAGTAGTGATGATGATGAAGATAGAAGTGATAACGAAAATAAACGATATAGGACAGTTCTTGAAAAAATATCACCACGAGCCAAAAAAAAAAAAAAAAAAAAATCCAAATCCAACTGGCCCTTCGTCTTCTCGCAGTGCAGAAAGCAGTGGAAAACCCAGAAAGCAGTGGAAATAACAAGCAGCCCATACAAATAGCGGTTATACGAAAACCAAAGTTTAACAAAATGCAGAAACATAAAAAAGAAACTGATTCATGGTTTTGTATATTATGTGAAGAAACTAAGGAAGAAATGATACAATGCATGAAATCTCACGCTTGAATACATACTCGGTGTGCTGGAGTTTGTGCTGCAATTAAAAGGTTCTTTTGTTGTAAATTGCCGTTAAGAAAGTTTATGGTCCAATTTAGGAAACTAGCGGTCCAAATAAGGAAACCGGTTTCCTAAATTGAACCGATGACACGATTTTTTGAATTCATTTTTAACTGTTATAAATAATTTTGGTACTATTCGGTTTCGAGGGCCGTAAAAAAAGTGCAGCGAAAATGTACGCGCAAAAGCGCCAAATCTAGCAAACGCTCCCATTTAACAGCGCGCCAAATCTAGTGTACGCGCTGATTTCAGATTGCGTAAGTTTATATAGTTCTATATTTCTTAAGACGCCATTGAAATACTATTTTAATTTTTAAATCCTTTTTTTTGATATCCTATGGATTTAACAATTTGGGAATTGCTCATAACGAAAACTCGGCAATAGAATTTTGAGTAAAGTGCAGAATCACCGACTGCTTGACGAGTTTTTAAGAATTGCACATACTCGGTATCCATGTGCACATCGACCTATTTTCACTTAAAAAAATATCCTAGAATTGCACAAAATGGCACTGCGCACACCCTTGACTTTATCTATGTACACATCGACCAATTTTCACTTAAAAAGTAACAGAATATTGACAAAAATCCAATTGTTTTTACCCTTGTAAAAAGCGGCAAACAAATAAGTGAGCGATTCTGCACTTTACCGAGAATATTTTCAAAGAAAAGGCATCATTCATTATAGAAAATTACGTTTGAACAACCAACGAGATGAAATTATGCTTTAGCGGTAAGTCGAGAGCGAAATAGCGATGCAGGCATCCATTCAGTTATGTTTAGCAATTTTTATATAAATTATAATAATGAGCTGAAATAATTTACTCTTATGCTACCATTCAATCATGTTTAGCCTTTTCGTATAAATTATAATAATAAAAAAGTATTACTATGTGAAATTAACCTTTCATCTAAATTAAAACATCAATCTTAAATAGTTATTTACTATTATACTTCCTTTCTTGCCGCAATTATTAGGGTTGCCGCAATTATTTTTGGCAGCATTGGCATCAACAATAGTTTGGCGATTTTTTACGGCCCTCGAAACCGAATAGTACCATAATTTTTAAAATTTAATAAATGGTTCTATTTTGAAGGTACACTTAGTGAGTTTTTTTTTTCTACTACCTAATTTTTATTGGCACTTCTTCCGTCCTTCTATATAGTGAAAAATACAAAATTGGTGCAAATTAGGCTACTCTCCCCTATGTTTTGATGCCATTTAATGTGTTTGGGATTTTATATAAATTTTTACTGTATTTTGATTTGAATAACTATAACTTTGAATTAAACATTTATACGTCATGGCTCAATTTTCTGTCTTCTGGGAGAGACACTTCTTTCCAGGGGTTTAAAAAAATTGTTGCGTTAAAATATTCATGGCCTTGCTATGGCGATAAGTAATGAGACTACTTTGTTTTCATGTACTCTGTTATATACCTTATTAGATCAAAGGGACTCTGTCCCTGAGCGACTATAGTTTTCGTTTTGCGATTTTGCGTGGAATTACTCTGAATGTCTGTTTCACTTTTCAAAGTGTTGCCACCGAATATTATCGCCTTCTATTATATTTGAAGTAGCGCATCGCGCAGGAGCACCATAGGTCCGGAGTTCGATTCCCGGTCTGGGCAGGGTCTGATCAACCTTTCATCCCTTGATTTCTATCACTTGGGTCGATAAAAGGAGTACCAAGTTCGCTTGGAGACTAAACACTGGAGATTTTTGCGACAAGCTGACCATTTGCTTAGAGCATATGCTTTTACGCCCCCGGGGCCCACAGTCAAGAAAGCAGATTTCCGGCCACTGCAGATCTTGGCCTATTAGGGCTGTTACGCTACAGAGTTTAGTTTAATTTAGTTTATTATATTTGAGGAAATTAAATAATAAAGATCGGCATAAATGTATGTATATTTCTCGCATTTTGGTAAAACAACGGTAACTAGAGCCATACAATTTGGATAACGTAATCTTACTGCGAATATGGACATCTAGAAGCCCAAATTTCAAATTGGGAATTTGTTTTATTCTCGATTTCATATTCTGTAAAACTTTAATGAATTTCTCATTAACAAACTCGAGGAGTTCAAAGCGAGCCATGGCAAAGTTGTACAGAAAAAAAAAAATTTATCTCCAGCGCGCGAGACTGTGTATCGGAAATTCTAAGGATATGCCCAATTTAAAATTATTTTGTGATATTGCTGTTGAACTGAATTTTATGGTTTATGTGCGAAGAACGTGATATTTAATAAATAAAGGTAAAACACAAAATGTTAAAAAAACGCCGCTTTGGACGTAATTTAAAATTTGAAACTTTTCAGATTTCTTATTTTTTTTTTCTTTTATTTTCTTTCTGGCTGCCCATACAGTATTGTGGTTAGAGGAGGCAAACCGCTGATTTCGCTTCCGACCCAGGTATAGGTATATCCATGCAGAATTGGTTACCAACTCGGCGGGAGTCAATCACTAGCTACCAGGCCGCAGCCCTGGGCAGCCCCGGCTGAGCAGACGACATTTATAAAATGCAAAAAAGAGATATACACGTGCTTACAAGGCACTTGAAGAAGAAGAGTACGTTAAAGCTCCTAAAGAAAATATACATAATCTGCTTCCCATGCCCCCTGGAGTTTTAGAGCCATCAGTGAAAAACGCCATTTGCAAATCCCGAGTCCTGTGTTCTATGAAAGTAGATTGTGTCCACAAGGTTATTTTTAGCAGGGTGGCAGGGAGCTTGCGGTATGTGATGCTCATAATCAGTATGAATATAGATTTGTCCCCAGAGACTCATGGAGTGTCGTAGCCTGCTTACGTTAACCACTGCAGCTTTTCGTTCAACTCACAAGTCCAGAGGCGGTGTGCCTGCGATAATTTATAAGGCTGCCGTGGACGTGGTACTATAAGCCTTGCAAATGAGAAAAAGCTGGTATCGCTGTATAGAGAGTAGTGAACGTCTCATTTGGAAACAGATGTTAGTTCCCCAAATAGCAGCGGCATACAGAATAATTCTTTCCACCAGTCTATTGATTCTTAACTTTAAAGAAGAGATGTGTAGTTGCTAGGAAAGAGTGTTTAGGGGAGCCTGACTGCGATACCCAAGGGCCCAGGTTCGAATCCCGGAGAAGGCATGGATATAAAATTGCCTGTCCCTTCATAGGAGGTGCTGGTGGCCTCCTGTTAGGTGCCTCCATAATAAAATGGTCAATGCCGTTAATAGGCAAGTGCCCGCCACTGGGAAAAAATTGCTTTCATAAGTTAAAAAGATTTCTTCCATGCTTTTAATACACTTGTGTTTAATTCCTTTCAATTACGTTTCTTTCTCGGTTAACAATTTTACTTGAATTTTTGTTTTTTCATGGTTACAGCTGTCTAGGTATGTAAGTTATCTGTCTATCCTATCCACCCTTTCTACCTATTTAGCTATCATTTATATTATATTCATAAAAATTAAAATCATTCCTAATTTTTATGAACAGAAAGATATTTAAATCCGGAAAATGATTAAAAACTCTGTAAATTTCCCAAAACGGAAATGTTTAAATAGCTGGCAAATCTCTTCACATTTTTTTTTTCTCTTCTGATTTAGTAAATATAACTAGTCTTAAATTATTTATGTGCTGATCTTAAAGTATTTACTCTCAATTGATGTGGAAATAATTAGTTTATGCCTTCTTCCTCACATGGGGTGGTGGTGGTGGTGTATTGAGAATACGGCAAAGCACACTAGGGCTATCTGCCTAAGGGGTGGGATGCCTTCGTGGACAACTTTCTAAGGTAAACTGGCTCGTATACATGGGGAAAACCACGAAAACGCCCATGCAGCCAGCTCGTTCGCGGGATTCGAACCTCGGATCGAACTTACAGTGTTCAGCGAAGTCCCCGTTCGGCCGCTGGTGGGCCTCTTCCACACCCAGGATTTGGCGATTGGGTCCCCTAAAAACCCGAGTCGCTCTTTAAAAGGGGGAGTATATAAGACATTTCTCCCGCCTTCCTAACGTGCCTTTGTGGTGTAGTGGTTCTGCACGCTGGGCCGGTATTCCAGAGGTCCGCGGTTCGATTCCCGGCGAAGGCGCTTGCTATTTTCCATCTTTCCTGCTTCCAAAAATATACCTAATGTCTCTACAGAGTATAGCCTCTTCTACGATGCTTTCCTTTGCCCATGGGGTTGCTTTGCTAAGAGTTCTTTGGAACTCCGGCTGGAAAACAGTAGCATGATTTCTTAGTTTAAATTCTACGTGCCGCTCAATCGGTATAGTCGTAAGCGTCGTTGACTACCGTGTGGGAGGTCCCGGGTTCGAATCCCGGGAAAGTCATGAATGTTTGCAAATGTATGGTGTCGGTGCGGCATGGCGACACTCCAAATATGCGGCGAGCTGAAAGAGTCCTTTCGTGTGGTGGTGACCTTCGGACCCTTCCGCCCCCCGGGGTATTCTCCATCAAAATTCGGAGCGGTTCTTTTCCAATTAACCTAATGTCTATAAAATGCCAAAAATTTAATGGCCCTTATGGGCTAAAAAAAAAACTGAAAGTTTTCAGGATTGGATTATTAAATTACAGCAAAGCACACGAGGGCTATCTGCCTAAAGGGAGGGATGCCTTCGTAGAGGACTGTCGAAGGGAAACTGGCTCGTATACACGTTACACATGGGGAAAACCACGAAAACACCCATGCAGCCAGCCCGTTCGCGGCATCCGAACCTCGGACCGAACTACCAGTATTTAGCGATTTTACCGCTCGGCCGCTGGTGGGGCTCCTCGCATGGGGAAAACAGAGCATAAATGTCTAATATTGTTTTTCCTTATATTTTATTTCAAATATGATTATGTACCACTCGAAATATTCTTACGCATTTTCCTTGGTCAAATCTTAAGATGTATAAATCTCAATCTGTAGTTTTAATGCTGACGTAAAGCACATTTTTTTCCAGAAACACTTTCGTGATGCGGCAGCCCAAAATTTTTCAAAAATGTTTAAGGGGGCTCATATATCTTAAACCCCTTATGAGCTTCGAATTATGTGACTGTTGCAAGAATTGAGATATTTTATTTATTTTGAAAGTAATGACCTCCAGCTTTTTACAGCTGACTACATAATATAGCTGCTTTGGAAACTAGTAACCAGAAAGTTTGTGTTGCCACAAATATTTTTGTAATTTTATCTGCTCTGTGGCAAAATATTTCTTCATTTTTCCAACTTGCGCGCTTGATATTTTAAAAATGACTAATGGTATATACTTGAAATTAGATGTAATTTCATTGGGGCTATATGGCAGGGGGTTTCACTGGGGTATGGGCACTATTTTCTAACTGAACCAAAAATATGATGAATATTTTAATATTAAAAAATTTTATGCACGAAAATATTACAGATATTTTTAAGAAAATACATTTTATAAACTCAACTCCCAAATAAAATAAAAATTTAACATGAAATTCTCAGTTTTTTTGGGTTTACAGTAGTTTACAAATGTTATAAAAGCTATATATAAACTATGGAATTAAATAATGCAACAGATAATTTTAAACTGTGCGCGCAACCTGGAAACATGACGAAAATTTTTGTCACAAAGCGGATTAAATTATAACAATATTTGTGGCAACACAACCTTTCTGATTACGATTTCAGAGAGCAGCTGTATTATGTAGTGAGCCATAAAAAGTTGGAAGTAATTGCTTTTAAAATAAATAAGTTATCTCAAGTCTTGCAACAGTCGCATATTCAAAGATCATAAGTGTTTAAGGTGTATGACTCCCCTTAACTACTTTGAACACTTTAATCTCAATATGTGATATATTTCACTACAAACATCTACTATATCTGTTACACAGGAGTATCCTAAAGATCGATACTTCTAATGACATCGAAACGTTAACAAACTTCAAAGGTCGCAACAGATTGGTCCAGGTACTCGTAATCCCATTGTTCTAAAGAGGCTTGTACCATTGATGGAAAGAGGGAATACTTTACGTCTCAAAGCCAGATGAATTGCAGTTATGTAGTAGTTTTGGTTTGTTTCCAGTTCATTTCCCTCAACCCATTGCTATCACTTTTCTGTCTATATATGCTGCTTATTATGGTTTCAACAAATAAATAAAAAATCTGATGTGTACACCACATGACTTCATTAAATATCTTCGTTAAAATTTGAAATATATAGAACAACATAAAACACTAAATACAGTTAAAACAATTAAAAAGAATTAGTGTTAAAATTACAGTTTCTACGCAAAAACGAGCCGTTCGGCGAAAAGGCAAAAAAGCACATTTTTCGGTGCCCAAAGTAAAAGTTTCTGTTTGGTTCCGCTCGGCAAAATGACATTGAAGGTGCAGAAAGTATTAATTTACTATTTTGTTAAGTTTCAAATGTAAACAAATATGGCTGCTATGGTACAAGAAAATTAGGCCTAGCCGCACTTAAACAATTATTAAATCGTTGATAGTTCTACAAATATTGCATGCAGATTAACTAAGGCCATAAACATCGTAGCAGGACGATAAGAACAATATAATTCAATCATTTTTAAAGGAATTGCGCATTTTACCGACATATAAGAATAAAAAAAAAACTGAGCTCACGGAGCCAAGTAACAGAGTGGGTATATATATATATATATATATATACTGATAAGAAAAGGAGAGGTAAAAAATAAATGTATATCAATACATATATATATATATAGATATATATATATATCTATATATATATATATGTAATAATAAAATTCCATAGTAAAATAAATTTCTAACTGTATGTTCTTTTCATTTTTAATGGCGACGTTCTCTTATTTGAAAGTACGTGGAATTAAATCCACAACCCCGTAGTCAAGTTGTTTTTCCCGCCTTTTCTACACGTACAGTTTTAGAATGTTCTGGAGATATTTAAAGCGAACTGGATTGGCTGACGTCATTTCTTGGAAGCTCCGCCTTTCCAGAGGCTATAAAAAGACTCGCAAAAGAGAATCGGGGCTTTTTCTTAAATGTCACGATGCAGTAAACTTCATACAAAATGTTATTAGTAGTTCTTTTTTATTTACTCCGGATATATCAGATTTTTGTAATTGCTATTTTCTCCTGAAATATAATAAATGGATCCTGTTTTTTAAAACTATCGTCTGATAATTTAAGCTACGACTACATTGATGATTCTTAAACAATCTATTTATTCCTGACAAAAGCTGGTACATCACATATATGTACATTTATTTACTTCTGGTGCGGCCGATTGCCACCAAAACGGGAGGTGCACAACTATATCTATAGCAGTCCTTATTCGTTTTTGAGTTATGTCGGATACGTACACGAAAAAATCTCTTCTGAATCCAGCGGCCGAGCAGTAAAATCGCTGAACACTGGTAGTTCGGTCCGAGGTTCGAATCCCGTGAACAGGTTGGCTACATGAGTGTTTTCGTGTTTTTCCCCATGTGTAACGTGTATACGAGCCAGTTTCCCTTAGAAAGTCCGTCACGAAGGCATCCCTCCCCTTAGGAGATAGCCTTCGAGGCTTTGCCGTAATTAAATAACCTAACCATACGTACAGATGTCACGCAAAATCATCGTTAAATTGTATTCGATAGAGGTCTTTCGTTGAGATATGTTACCCGGAATTCTTCTGATAACAAAATTACTGATTCTTTACTGATTCAATTTCTGATTACTTTACTTCGTACAAGGAAGTGAAAACAGCCCAATAGCATTTTTGCTACTTCGGAAAGCCAAGTAATTGAAAATAATGTAAGCAAAATAAACTCGTAAGGAATTAATTCTTAAATTGATTGCATGAGGGAATTTAATTATCTGTTAACGTTACATGCTTTGATTTTAAATTTAAGTGAAATAAATATGCGACACAATGTATGATATTATACTCCAAATTTTAGTTCCTGAGTCTAAATAGATGTTACTTTAAGCCTTGTTACTTTAAGTCGGCAAAATTTGGCAGCAGCTTTGCTGAACTGGTACAGAATAATCACAAAACAAAGTAATTCAATAAATTTGTTGCTTTTACGAATGGGTCCACAGCAAGGCTCAAATTGATAGGGTGAATAATTGTCATCGGAGAGCTGATGCCCGAAGCAACGCGGAGTGTCACTGTTGACACCGTGTCATCGGTTCCCATCACCGTTTAGAGCTTTGTTGCCTCACCTTCAGCTTACCGAGAGGAAATCTGCGGAAACTCCGACGCAATTAATCTGCATTTCTGGCAGTCAAACATTGAATTGACATTATTAACCTTCCATGGATTTACCCACTTGTTCTTGAGGGTTTCTTTTAACCTTCCTAGTGTGTTCGGGGTCTTTTTGAACCATATCAAAATGTATTTCGTATAGAACGTATAGAAATTTATTTCGTTATATTATATTGTAAGAATCTCACTAGTGTATTTCTCAATTACTGTAGAAATTGACGAATCTTAAGAACTAGTTAGCGAATAATCGCTCAAGTTCGTGTGACAAGAAACGGCAAGAGAGGAAGGGTAACTAAACCTTTATTATTTCAATAAGATTTAACAAAGCTCCGTCTTGGAGTGTACAATCAAAGCCGACACTTGGGCTTGAACTTAAGGGGACTCATACACCTTAAACCCCTTATTATCTTCGAATATGTGACTGTTGCAAGAATTGAGATAACTTATTTACTTTAAAAGCAATTACTTCAAAATTTTTATGGCTCACTACATAATATAGCTGCTCTCTGAAATCGTAATCAGAAAGTTTGTGTTGCCACAAATATTGTTATAATTTAATTCGCTTTGTGACAAAACGTTTCGTCATGTTTCCAGCTTGCGCGCACAGTTTAAAATTATCTGTTGCATTATTTAATTCCATAGTTTATATATAGCTTTTATAACATTTGTAAACTACTGTAAACCCAAAAAAACTGAGAATTTCATGTTAAATTTTTATTTTATTTGGGAGTTGAGTTTATAAAATGTATTTTCTTAAAAATATCTGTAATATTTTCGTGCATAAAATTTTTTAATATTAAAATATTCATCATATTTTTGGTTCAGTTAGAAAATAGTGGCCATATAAAGAATTACATCCAATTTCAAGTAGATACCATTAGTCATTTTTAAAATATCAAACGCGCAAGGTGGAAAAATGACGAAAAATTTTGTCGCAGAGCAGATTAAATTACAAAAATATTTGTGGTAACTAGTTTCCAAAGCAGCTATATTATGTAATCAGCTGTAAAAAGCTGGAGGTCATTACTTTTAAAATAAATAAAATATCTCAATTCTTGCAAGAGTCACATAATTCGAAGCTCATAAGGGGTTTAAGGTGTATGAGCCCCCTTAAGAGGCTAAAAATTAAACTAAAACTAAGATTAACTAAAGAGATATAGCCGAAGCTATCAACATCCTAATCGAGTTGGCCTCCTCACTCTATTTAACTACAAGCTTATCAAGAGCCTGGGTACGGCCGAGCGTAATAACAGCTTTGAGAGAGAGAGTAGCCCATAAGGCAGACGCGCGCAAATCAGAAACTCTGATTCTGTCTAGCTCTGCAAGTTGACTTCGCGGTTAAATACCACTCCTCCTCATTAAGTATTCACAATGTTTCCAAAACTACGTTCTGGCCGGAAGTAGTAAGTTAAAGTTAAGAATTTGACAGGAAAGGAACTTTAACTTAAAATTTAACTGTTAATTAAATTAACATAATCCTTACAAAATCGATAGCAGTAATTGGAGACATTATTATTTAACACATTATGATCGAATGAATATAATTGTGAAGTTCTATCATTGATAAACACCTGTTAATTTATCTGTTAATAAAATTAAAATAATCCTTACAATATCTTTGGCAATTTTTCAAAAAGACTTTTTTACTTGCTTTCACAGCCATATTAAATATTCAACCATTTTTAAATTCTTTTTCAAACAGTAGTTTAACCAGTGTAAAAAAAAAACTGCAACACATAAGACATTCAGGTCACTTTTTACCCTTGTGGAACACATTTGTTACAAAAAAGGAGGAGAACCTCAATTTGCAACATATTTTAAATTATTATTGTTATGACAACCAATTCATGCTGCTATTATTATTGTCCATTTTGTAATTTTTCCCTCTTGGCACAACAGATGGCGCTATCCTCAACACTCGCTAGTTTCTGTGACCGTAATGACTTTCGTGCATTTCTTCCCAGCTTCCTTAGAGTATATAAAGTGGCGTTGTTATTTTCACAATTCATTTTTATATATTTTGTTAGAAACTTTGCAAACCCTTCATGGCTAACCGTGGGCTCACTAATGTCGAAATCGACCAGTTATCCTTCTTTCCATCTTGCATCTTCAACTGTCAGACGACAAAAAAATTCGTCGTCTAAAATATCTTGGTAAAAAATAAAGTACCTACAAAATCGTCGCATGATGATAACATCGCAGACATGCGTTTTTAAGGCTTTAATATTTGTAAACGGATACTCGCATAAGGATTTGTGAGCGCAAGATGGAAGGAAGGATAATTTTTACTTTCATGTTTTTTTATTAACTAATAAATATTTGCTGAAAATATAAATTGGAAACTATTGGAATACGAACAAAAGGGCATTTTTTAACGTTTTGCGTGTTACCTTTACTGATTAAATAACATTTTCTCCCTACATAAAACGCATAAAATTCAATTCAACAGCAATATAATAAAATATTTAAAAACAGCATATCTTTAGAATTTCCGATACGCACTCTCACGCGCTATATATAAAAATGTCTTTTTCGTGCAGTTTTCCCGTTGTTCGCTTTAAAATCGTTGAGTCTGTTAATTAAAAATTCGTTAAAAGTTTCCGAAATTTTAAACAGATAATAAAAACATATCCGAAATTCAGAATTTGGGCTTCTAAGTGCCTATGTTCGGTTGGAGAAGTAAGTTATTCAAAATTGGACTACTCTACATACCATTGTTTCTTCACAATGCGAGAAACATTCATGCAGATTCTTCATTATTTATTTTCTTTAAATATAATACAAGGCGATAATATTCGATGTCAACAATTCGAAAAGTGAAGCGACGCAAAATGCCGTTTTGGAAATTAATAGCTCTTCTGGACTACAAAATTCTAGGTTACAATAGGACCAAATGAGGAGTAGACTCGAGTAAAAATCCTTTCCTTCTTTCAATATAATGGATATTGAACCTGTAGGAAGAACAAAGCTAAATTTTCAGAATGAACAAAATACTTTTATTTGAATTTTAAAACAGAACCAAAAAAATAAATGTTGCAGCTCTTAACTTTCAAAATTTTAAACTCTTAACTACTACAGTTAAACTCTTACAACTATTAAAATACTAAACATTAAACTCTCTAAACAAAATATATAAAAATCTTCCGAATCCCTTCTTGTTGCCACACCGTAAAATGCAAGTTCTTGTCCTATTATTTATATTTCACGTTCTCTTTAAGTCACGATCTCCACAAGTCATAATCTTTACAAGTCACGATCTTTACAACTCGCTTAATAAACTGGCCTCCCACTATTCCTGCCGAAGAAAGCCAAACAGAAGGCTGATCGTAGTTTTTTCCAACATACGAGATTTTTCTGCGTAGATGCATCCTTATTGTTAATTAAGATCAATCCAGCATGGAAGAGGAACTCATTTCATAAAAAAAGAAAATTTACCGAAAGATTGGTTTGACCTTTTTTACCCAACATACTGAAAGGAAGAAAACATCAGCCAAGAGCAAGTGTCCGAGAAATGACTGTGAGTATTCAAAATTCAGGACAAGTTTAACCTAACCTGAATCATCTAGAAGTCTATCAGTTACTGCCAAAGGAGGAAGATGAAGACTGACAATAAAAGTTCTGTAAAATGGTTTCATATGTAGACAGTTAACCTTTAACTTCTGTGATCGGTCTGAGAGACCGCTGAAGATTTTATTACCGTTGTTTCCACCTCTAAAAACGGAGAATGTCCCTGTCCTTCCTTCTACCTTCCCAAACCCGTCTCACAAGGTCACATATCCACACCAGTTTCGGTTCTAGGAAAAATCCCCACAGGGAAAAAGCCCACAGGAATAATGCTCACAGAATAATGCTCACAGGTATAAATGCTCACAGGAAAAAAGCCTACACAGAAATACGCTCACATAGAAAAAAGCTCACATGGAAAAATGCTCACTTAGACATATGCTCACACGGAAAAAAGCTCACATAGAAGTAAGCTCACATGGAAATAAGCCCACTGATAAATAATTCACATTATGTGTAGATTCGGTTTCTATGTAAGATTAACAAATGGGCCATTTTGAATTACGAAAAGGACAGCAGAAAGGAAGTAAGAATGAAACAGAATTATGCAGTGAAAAATTATTACAATTTTAATTGTTAAAAAATAATAAATATAAGTTACACATTTTATAATATAAACATTTAGAAGAATAACGAATGAGAATTTAGAATGAATATTTTGTTTAAATTACGTAAAATATTTAATTTTATCATCGATTTCATCATAGTTTCGTACCCGATTCGTAATTACCAAATGTAAGTTTTCATGTTTTCTTTTTTTTTTTTTTTTTTTACTTCAGTACATCCTGTATTTACATTAGCTAATAACAAACGTTGAGAGGCTAAATCTTTTTTCATCCCGTCAAATAAAAACCACATACTGGGATGGCTACAATTAAATAATGAATTTAGTGCGTTATGAGAGCCTTGGCAACAATTTGTGATTTTAGGAGAGATTTCTCGAAGGCTGCTTCATAATGTTCAACTGAGAGGTGTCATCAAAGTGCCTAAAAATGTTAATTTTATTTCTAAAATTTTAAATTTCTGCAGAAATTTTACAACTTTTTGGCTTTGAACTTGAATAAATAAATTCAAACATCGATTTCTATCGATACACATCAAAAGTATGCAAAAATAGAGCGAAGAAACAAAAATTAATTATTGGAAGTTACAGGAAAAAAAATGTCGTACAGGGGCAGTGGTATAAAATATTACAGTACATGCAAAATTTTACTACAGTTTTCATGCTTTGATTTACCACCCCTGAAAAGGTTAATGTGAGCATTTGTCCATGTGAACATATTTCATGTGAGCTTTTTTCCGTGTGAGTATATTTCTAAGTGAGCATTTTTCCATGTGAGCTTTTTTCTATGTGGGCATATTTCCTTGTGGGCTTTTCTCCTGTGAGCTTTTATACCTGTGAGCATTACTCTGTGAGCATTTTTCCTGTGAGCTTTTTTCCTGTGGGCATTTTTTCCGGTCACCCTAGTTTCACACTTCTAGCTTTATTATGGTTTCAGTTACCACATTTTTTACTTTTTAAGTGGTCTAGGAGACCGTTCACAGCTGATGCGTACCAGTTTTAGTGGACGATATACGTTATGTACTGGATGCTTGTTTGTCGCAAAAGTGATAAATATGGCTTCATAATTCACAAGAAAACGTCCCGTATATCTCCCTCAAAAAGAAATTGATTATCTTGTCAAAAATATTTTTTATGAAGAATACTCTGATTCTGAAGACTCTTGTAGTATTCACAGCGAAAGCAAAAGTGAATGTGAGCTTTCTGTAGATGAATATAATAATTTTTCTTACGACTGTGACTGTGACTAAAATGATAATTTTTATGGAAAAAAGCACTTCAAATGGTGCAAAAAAGAACCAAATCGGGTGGTACGAACAACAAAGCATAACACAATAATTCAGCTCTTTGGTCTGAAAAATCCTGCAAAAATAGAGCCCGAAGATACTTAGAATTTATGTTCATACATATTGTTCCAATCATATCCTGATGCTCCAAAACTGAAAAGAAAATATTCTGTGCTTTTATTAGCTAGTAAGTCTTAAACACTTATTTCCTCGAAAAATTTCCAGAAAGGATTAAGCATGATTTAATTCGCAATAATAAATGAAGGCGTTATCTTTGTTGTTTCTCTAGATTCTCTAGAAACGTAGGTACGTTTCTTCAGATTAGCAACAAATCCACTAGTCTGCTGTTTCAAATGTAAACAAGCAATGGCCACCATCAAAAAAATTATTAGGCTTAGCGGCACTTAAACAACTTTAAAATTGTTGATAATTCTAAAAGTATCGCATTCAGATTTACTAAAGGCATAAAAGCCTCAATCGGAAGATAAGAACAGCATAATTCAATCATTTTGAAAGCAAAAAATGTACAATTTACAAACATATAAGAGTAAAGAAACTGAGATCGCTGAGCCGGGTAACAGAGTGGATATATATATAAATATATTTATATACGTTTGGGGCGGCCGATTGCAACCAAAAACACGAGGTGCACATCTACATGTTATAGCAGTCCTTATATACAAATTTTCAACGTTCTGAGGCTACTCGTTTTTGAGTTATGCGAGATACGTACGTACGTTCGTACAGACGTCTCGAAAAATTCTCTTCAGAATTCATTTTAAAGCAGTTTTATAATTTTGTTGGAGGTAAAGGGTCTTCTATTCTATCCTTACGTACAGATATCACGCAAATACTTCGTTAAATTTCATTCGATAGCGGTCCAAATGGATATTTTCGTTGAAATATGCTGCCTGAAACTTTTCGCGATTACAATACTTCCTTTTTACTTCGTACAAGGAAGTAAAATTAGAAGAAAGGAAAACATGTAGTCTGTGCTCACCTTGTAAGAAGAGAAATACAGCATACAAATGCTTGGATTGCAGGGAACCAGTGTGTCTTCAGTGCTCTTTCTTAAAAAATGTTTTTGACTGTGTACTATCTTACGATTCATCTTTGTAAACAAAGATATACTAAACTATTAATTTTTAATAATTCATTGTTGTAGAATTATGATTTAATTGACAGTAATGCTTAATAAAGTCGCATATTTTCATGCATGTATAATAAAATATTTTATTCTTTAAAAGCTATGTTCTTTAAAACGAAGAAAATAGTCATTTTTTATATGAATTTACCTGCGTAAAATTAAATGATTTATGTTTAAAATATATTGAGTTAAATGAATTAGAATTCTATAAATATGCATAAAGTATCTATAATATTCCTTAAAAAAGTAAAGATGTATTTTTACGCGTTTCTTTAAAGCGGTCTGTGAGACCGCTTACAGTAATTATGCCGAAAGATTGTCACAGCAGTTAAAGGTTAACTTGCAAGAAACATTTCATTCCAGTATGTAACAATTATATATGAACAGAACATATTGTGCTTAAATTGGGTGAAGGTACAAGTTGGACATTTTGGAAATGAGAGGGCGGACGCACTGGCCAAGGAGGCAATTACTGATGTTAATGCTCGTGATATTGATGTACAGGGATCAACAACGAAAGCTGTGACTATTATAAAAAATTATATTTATGATAAATGGAGGGAGAAGTGGGAAAGGTCTGATCGAAATAACGGTTATATGAAATTTGTTAAACTTAAAAAAGGTTTATGCTATTCAGACATTGACGTTAACCAAATCATTACAGGTCATGGCCGTTTTCCTTTCTAGTTTAAAAGGTTTAAATTACAAGAGTCTGCCCTCTGTAATATGTGTAAAGAACCGGGCACTACAGAGCATTATGTGGAAATATGCAAATATTTTACTGATATCACAAACGAGTTTAAGAAAAATGATGCTTTTAATATACCGGGTGATCAAAAAGTCAGTATAAATTTGAAAACTTAGTTAATCACGGAATAATGTAGATAGAGAGGTAAAAATTGACACACATACTTAGAATGACATGGGGTTTTATTAGAAAAGCAATAATTAGAAAAGCAATAATCTGATCAGAAAAGCAATAATTAGCATAACAAATTAAGACAAAGCAAAGATGATGTTCTTTACAGGAAATGCTCAATATGTTCACCATCATTCCTCAACAATAGCTGTAGTCGAGGAATAATGTTGTGAACAGCACTGTAAAGCATGTCCGGAGTTATGTTGAGGCATTCGCGTGGGATGTTATCTTTCAGCATCCCTAGAGATGTCGGTCGATCACGATACACTTGCGACTTCAGGTAACCCCAAAGCCAATAATCGCACGGACTGAGGTCTGGGGACCTGGGAGGCCAAGCACGACGAAAGTGGCTGCTGAGCACACGATCATCAACAAACGACGCGCGCAAGAGATCTTTCACGCGTCTAACAATATGGGGTGGAGCGCCATCCTGCATAAAAACGTACGTTCCAGCAGGTGTTTATCAGCCAGGCTGGGGACGATACGATTCTGTAACATATCGGCGTACCTCTCACTCGTCACGGTAGCAGTTACAAAGCCAGAATCACGCATTTCCTCGAAGGCCCACCAGCGGCCGAGCGGTAAAGACGCTGAACACTGGTAGTTCGGTCTGAGGTTCGAATTCCGCGAACGGGCTGGTTGCATGGGCGTTTTCGTGGTTTTCCCCATGTGTAACGTGTATACGAGCCAGTTTCCCTTAGAAAGTCCTCCACGAAAGGCATCCTTCCCTTTAGGCAGATAGCCCTCGTGTGCTTTGCCATAACTGAAGAATCCATTTCCTCGAAGAAAAAAGCCCCGATAACAGTAATCTGTCGGACATTTTTTGAACTTTTGTTTTTGGTTCTAATAAAACCCCATGTCATTCTAAGTATGTGTGTCAATTTTTACCTCTCTATCTATACATTATTCCGTGATTTATTAAGTTTTCAAATTTATACTGACTTTTTGATCACCCTGTATATAATATTTTGAATGATTTTAAAAGACTGAAAAAATTTGCCAGAAAAATGATGGGCAGGATTAATCACAATAAGCTTGCAGTAGGGATTTAAATCTGAATTATGTTTTTTAGTTATGTTCTTTATGTCTGTTGAAGGTGCTGTTTCTGGCTTGCTCTGGCGCAACCCGCAAAAAAGCCATAGGGCGACGTAAAGGCTGCCAGGACAGTCTGGCTGCGTCCTTTATATCATATCATCATATGAACGAAACAATACATAAACTACTTCTGCCTTCCGTTCATTGATTGTTCAATCAACCAAATTTGCATTGTTGGAGGATAAATTGAATTTTCCACAATTATTATTCGTAATGTGTAATTTTAGCATCCGTAATTTATAATCCGTTGCCACTGTAAAAAAATGGAATTCGGAGTGAAAAATATGATTGCTTGCTTTCACAAGGGCCAGCCCGTTCGGCAGGATTCAAACCACGAACCGAACTATCAGTGTTCAACGACTTCATCGCTCGACCGCTGGGGGGGCTTATTTGCAAAACAGCCATAACGGTACGCATATTATAGTTGCTTAGAACATATTTAATATGTAACATTATAATATATATAACGTTATAATATGTAATAGCATTATTAATTATAAGGTATTTTCTTCCTCTTTTCTGCATGCCTTCGTGGTGTAATTGAGAGCATATTCAATCCGAAAGGAAACTATAATATGTACAAATCTGAAATATGTAGATTAAAGAATTTTTTTGTGTTACGACAATGTAATTAAGTTAAAAATATTGCTATGATCTCTACATATAATAAAAGAGTCTGTGTGTGTGTGTGTGTGTGTGTGTGTGTGTGTCTTTCGTTCGCGCTGCGAGTAAGCTAATAGACACACGGCTACGAAATTGGGTACATAGGTGCACTTAGACAAAAGCCAAGCACCTCGAAGCGATTTTTTCAAAATTCGAATTCGAATGTTTTTTATTTTATGTTTTGTGACGAAATCGCGTCATTTTGAGACATAATGGGCTATAGGAAAGCGAGATTTTACTCTACACACTCCATTTTCACATCGTCAAGAAACGTAGGCACTTAGCTATTTTACGAACTTAAAAATTTCGTGTTTCAATAAATCGATTCAATACGAATTTATTTAACAAAGGGAGCTTAACACCTTTTCAACGGGGTTTTTTTCTAAAAAGTTTATTTTTAAAAATGTACAGTATATTTTTCTTTGATTTTTGGACACCTTAAACTTTTATCCTTACGACTGCTTTTACAAAACGGATTTTGTAAAAATGATAATATTTTGTATTTTAAAAATTTTTTTAAAATGAAGCTTTCGAGTACACTTCTCACATCTTTAAAAATGTGATTTTGGCAACAATTTTCCTGTCTTATTGTTGTTGATAGATTTTTGATGAAATCGCATCATTTTGAATAGTTTCATTCTTTTAGAAATATGGGTTTGGCAACAATTTTTCATCGTATTTCTTATGTCACTATTTTTAAGGGATTGGAATATTTCATTGTCATTTATATATATATATATATATATATAATACATTTTTATTGATTTTTTTTTGATAAAGTTTTTCTGCAGAGTAAAATTCTGCGCGGAATTTTACGTTTTTTGAGTTGCTTTCATGTTAGTTTTTGCTTATTTCACTGTTTGTAAGATATTGAAAAATGTTGCATGATTTTTGTTTTCTTCAACGGAAAGTTGGGTCATTTTTTAATTAGGATTTTGAGTGATTTTTTTTAGGAAACGTAGTTCTTAACCTCCTTTATACAATTTGTGTTCTTAAGATTTTGCAAAGGGAAGTTGGTTAATTTATTTATTAGGATAATTAATAGTTGTATTAAGGACTATTGCTTATTTCATTGTAATTTTGTCATACGTAATAAATTTTCTGAATGAAGTTGTTCTGCAGAGTAAAATTCTACGCAGTTTTTAAATTTAACGTTTGCTGTTCCCTTCAGCCATTTTCCCGGTACAATTAAAAGCCAGGCTGGCAGCGAAGCTGCAAGTATTTTATATAAGTTTAAGAAATATTTGTTGCTAACGCCCGTTTTGCATTTGTGCTTCAGTTTAAGTGCGAGCAACCTTTTTTCCCATCATGAACACAAATTATGTTTATAATTTACAATGGTAATTGACGCGTTAAATTCTGTTAAAGATTTTATTCCCTTTTCTTAAAAAAAAATTCTAAAGTAATATAATTAAGGACTGAAATCCATTTAATTCTATTAGAACATTTATTTAAAATAATTTGCAGTTAAATATAATATGATTATGGATAAAAGGCAAGGACTTTTTCTTTTAGTTTAATATATTTATTTTTTAATAAAGAAAATCTCAAATAAAAGTTCTGCGCCGTTCCAAAGACGGTGTTCTACAGTCTTGTGAAAAATAAATGAGCAGATTTACTTCAACAGTTCTTAAATTCTAGGATCGAATGCCATTTAATAGTTATTTACATAACTGTTGTTGACGTGGGTTTAATCACTGGCTTCATTATTTATGCATTTAATTATTCCGTATTTTTAAGATTTATTTTCTCATTAATATGATTGGTCCTCTCTTCCTTCGTTTCTGAAAACATTTAATATCAGCTTTAATTTATCTTTAGTTTGAGGGATTTAATGAGATACGTATGTGGTTAAATATTTTAGGCACATTCATTTTCTTTGTGGAAAAGCAAAAACGAAAACCAAACAAATACGTGTAGGCAGTAAGTAATATTTTAATTTTTATGTCCGTTCTATAGAGTAATATTTTTTGTTTGGCTGCAGTTACAAATTCAAAATTCATTACGTAAATTCATTCTTGTAAGAAATAAAGGCGGTATTATAATTTCGGGAACTTTCTGGAACTATATTTTAACGAAAATATCCATTTTGGCCGTTATCGAATCCGTATGTACGATGTTTTTGTGCAACATCTGTACGTACGGACAGGTGAATGCAGGGCCCGGACACCCGGACGGCTTAATATGACAAATCGGGTGTCGTCCGGTACCCGCACCTATTTAGAACAACACAACCCTGGCGACTTCCTGAGAGAGCTGCATTGGAAATATATTAATGGAGAATATGTGGTATTGACGTGGCCAAACAAGGGCGTGTGCATATATATGCTTCAGTATACAATTAATAAAAAGTTTCATACACAGGTACATTGGTGGTATAGGTACATTGGATACATATGTATATTGGTCTAAGGGGTTAATGAGGTAGGCAAACAATAAACACTTATACAATAAAAGAAATGAAACACTGACGCAACTGGCGCAATAATGCAGAAGATGACAATTAATTAATACACGTAATCGTGTGTCATCCTATATGACTATACATAAACTACTAGAAATGATATACATAAACACATATGAATGATGGCGATAAATGAAAACACATAGTCATACATTATTCTACTGGACTATACACACATCAATAAAAATGATACAGACACACCTATACGTTGACAGAAATGATACACTGAGAATGAAAATTGTGTATCAGTGTGAACGATGACAATTAATGGCTACACATATTCGTGTATTACCTTACTTGGCTATACATTTATATTAGTACAAATGATACACTTAAATGCTTATACATTAAAGGAAATGAAATACTGAAAATGGTACTTATACATTAATGGAAATGAAATACTGAAAATGGCACTTATACATTAATGGAAATGAAATACTGAAAATGGCACTTATACATTAATGGAAATGAAATACTGAAAATGGCATTTGTACATTATACGATAGATGAAGAATAATGGTAACACGTAATCGTGTATCCTCTTAAGTGGCTATACATACAGTAATCGAAATGATACACTTATACATTAATATACATTTATAACATGGTAAATGATGCATTTATACATTAATAGAAATGGTACACATGTGAAAACCGTGGCTTGGTCAGATGAGTCACGATTTCAGTTGGTAAGAGCTGATGGTAGGCATCGAGTGTGGCGCAGACACCACGAAGCCATGGACCCAAGTTGTCAACAAGGCACTGTTCAAGCTGGTGGTGGTTCCATAATGGTCTGGGCTGTTTTTACATGGCATGGACTCTGTTCTCTGGTGCAACTGAACCGATCATTGACTGGAAATGGATACTTTCAGCTACTTGGAGATCACTTACAGTCATTCATGGACTTCACGTACTCAAACAACGTTGGGATTTTTATGGATGACAATGCGTCATGTCACCGGGCCACAATTCCTCGCGATTGGTTAGAAGAACATTCTGGACAATTCCAGCGAATGGTTTGGCCACCTAGATCGCCCTACATGAATCCCATCGAACATTTATGGGACAGCATCGAGAGGTCAGTTCGTGCCCAAAACCCTGTGCCGTCAACACTTTCACAATTATGGATGTCTATAGAGGCAGCATGGCTCAATATTCCTGCAGGGGACTTCCAACGACTGACTTGTTGAGTCCATGCCACGTCGAGTTGCTGCACTTCGCCGGGCAAAAGGAGGACCGACAAAATATTAGGAGGTATCCCATGACTTTTGTCACTTCAGTTTGTAAGTAGAAGTTTCATACGCTGTATTGCTGCTTGCTGTAAAGGTTGGTTAGGGTTAGGGTTAGGTTAGCTTGATTGATCAAGGCAAAACAACTCGAGGCCTATCTGCGTACGAGGAGGAATGCCTTCTTGGAGAACTTGAGCCACCTATCAAAGTGCAGAGTTTGAACGCCAACACCTACTTATAAATTGATCGAAGATTTTGTGTGCCACTTTCAATGAAGGGTTTTTCTCATGCGTCGTGACATAAAGTAGTTTTATCACAGGCCAATGATTCACTGAAGGCAGTAGGAATTTACTGTTTAATAAAACCAAAGAATTTTATAATTATGTTTTTATTGTTTCGTTTCACTTTTATAAAATCATGGATTAATGTTTTTTTTTTTCATACAATATTATGGTTGTGTAACAGAAAAAATACAAATTTTCAGTAGTTTAAATATTTGATCTGTAAAATTTATTGCCGGACTAAGAATAATTTCAAACCTATAATTAAAAAGAAAAAATACTGAAAGCTTTGAACTTTTACATTACGCGCAAAGGGACTTTTTCTAACGTTTTGTGTGTTACCTTTATTTATTAAATATCATATTCTTCGCCCTTAAACCATAAAATTCAGTTGAACGGTAATATCGCAAAATAATTTTAAAATGAGCCTATCTTTGGAATTTCCGATACACAGTCTCGCGCGCTAGAGATAAAAATGTTGTTTTTTTCGTACATTGTTGCCATTGCTCGCTTTCAAATCGTCGAGTTCGTTAATCAAAAATCCGTTGAAGTGTTACAAAATATGAAATTGATAATAAAACAAATTTCAAATTCCAAGTTAGGGCTTCCAGATGACCCTGTTCGGTGGAAGATTACGTTATTCAAAATTGGATGGCTCTAGATACCGTTGTTTTATCACAATGCGAGAAAAGTGTACATTTATGCAGATTCTTCATTATTTAATTTTAATATGACACAGGGCTCTAATATTTGGTGGCAACAGTTTGAAAAGTGAACCGACATTTACAGTGAAACAACGCAAAATGCGAAAATATCCCTTCTGAGCCAACGCTCCTTTGGCCTAATAATGTCGGTTCACATTATTAGGCCAAAGGATTAATTATAAGGATTATAATTATTATAAGGATTATAATAAGGCCATTATTAGGCCTCATTATTAAGTCAAAATTTTATTTAAATATATTAAAAGGTGTATTGTTTTGTTACTAACGTTTCAAATGAATGACAAGAAATTAAAAATACTCCAGTGTGGGGCCTTTTTCGAAACAATCCGGAGTATATAACATTTTGAATTTCAACTCTGTTTCACTGTGTGTCTTTGCTAAAACTTAACAAATCTTTGCTGGTTTTTGTTTTGATGGCGTTTAAGCAATATGTTTTGACAAATAACCCCAATTTCGTTTTCCAATCTCTCTCTGGTGTGTCTCCAATGAGTATCTGATAATACTGCAACAACTGAAAATCAATATTAGAACAATAACTCTCCTCGTAGAATAGTAACTAGACTATAAGAGCAAAAAGTATTGTAACGTAAGCTTATTACTGTCTATTTTTGCATGTACTTGTTAAAAATAATGTAGTAAAGCAGTTAAAAAATGACACAAAAAATCCAGTCAATGCGTAACTGGATTACGAGTTTGCTTTGATTAATTTAGTTAAAGTACTGTAAACATGAAATCAGATAATGTTTAAATGTGCACATAACTGTCATGATTATATCTAACTATCTCATGTAACTTATACAAGACAATATCTGTAATTAACCTTTAAAAGAAGGGTGGCCTAAATATCGGCCAGAGTTGCAGTGTCTCAAAAAGACGGCTGTGGCCGAAATATCGGCTAGCGAATTCCTCTTCTCCCAGCCTTCAGGGTGCGGAGATAGTCATTGTCTGAATAACCTCCCTTGCCACTTATGCCAGATGACCTTCGCGCCTCCCAACTGTGGGGTTTCGTAAATTCCCTTTCGTTTCCCTCAGCAGTGAAATCTTAGCAATTTGACATTAGTATTAATTTCACCAACTTTTCAGTGTCATTAAAAATGTATTTTCTTTATATTTCCCCTTTTTATTGTAATTTTTGTATTTAATATTGCTAAGACACAATAACACGCCGAATAAATACTAATTCAGAAGTCAAACAACAAAAATCAGCGTTATATTTTCAAAATTTTCACAGGACTAGTTTCGATGGTTTTGCAGCTGAGGATGATGGTTCGTTAAAACCATTCAAACTAGTCATGTGAAAATTTTGAAAATATAACGCTGATTTTTGTTGTTTGACTTCTGAATTAGTTTAATATTGCTGTTTGAAAAATGCAAAATGCAATGGAGTGCATTGCAATGAAAATATAATCAATAAAATCTGTTTTTAAAGTAAAGGAAAATAATTTTAAAAAATGCTTAAGGATAAAAAAGCTTTTATCACAAAACTGCAAGAAAGGACAATGAACAATAATGTAGTTGAAAGATGAAATAACTTACGATACAATGGGGGAGGAATAAATTAAACTGAATAAGAAAGACTACTAATGAAAAAGGTAAACTAAACTAATATAAGAAAAATACAACGGGATTTGTTTGATACATAAATAAATATAAGCTTTTACACAATGATTGGAAACAAATCAAAGCGAACTGCCGATTTATACGAGAAACAAATAGTTAAACATCATTTTTTAGTATAAATTAAAAATGTTAATTAGTACATGTAATTCTAAACTAAATTCAGTTTGGAAACAAATAAAAACGGAATAAACTATAGGCGTGCATTTGCTGCTAAGGAATAAATTATAGGCGTGCATTTGCTGCTAAGTCGTATTTTTGTTATGACGCAATGTCAAAAGTTAATATTCCAACATACGACAATTATTTAGCTACGAAATCTCATTATAATATGTTTCTCTAGTTTAAGGAAAAGAAACAGCAGAAAAGAGAACAAATTCAACAAATTCTTTTATATTATTCCCTAGTCTCTCATCTGAAAATTAACAAAGGCGACCTACAGGAAAAATTGCAGAAGAGTAGTAGTTTCCCTTTACAATGGCAGCTAAAAGGGGGGGTGGAAATTCAAAAAATTCAACAAAACAAATTCAACAAATTCTTTTATATTATTCCCTAGTCCCTTATCTGAAGATTAACAAAGCGACCCCCAAAGGCGACCCTACAGGAAAAGTTGCAAAAGAGTAGTAGTTTCCCTTTACAATGGCAGCTAAAAGGGGGTGGAAATGCATTTGGATTTCCCGTCTTTTTAAGTGAAACCTTTCCAAACTGCCCCGTCTCTTAAAGGTTAACATATGTTATAAAGGTATTTCTTCGCCTTCCTAGCGTGCCTTCGTGGAGTGACATGTGTACGTAAGGACGGTATAAAGGACACTTGTTTCCCCAAAAAATGATAAAACTGATTTAAAATGGATTCAGAATAAATTTTTTCGTGGATGCTGTACGTACGTACGAACGTGTTTATGTATGGATGTATCTCGCATATAACTCAAAGACGAGTACCCTCGGAACATTAAAATTTTCTGTATAGGACAGCTGTGGGATGTAGTTGCGCAACACTTTTTCTGGTGGCAATTGGCCCCGTCAAACGTAAATAAATATATAGATACTTATAATTGCTTTTTTACTCTGCTCCGTGAACTCGGTTTTTTTTACTTCCTTGTACGAAGTAAAAAGGAAGTATTGTAATCGCGAAATATCTCAGGCAGCATATTTCAACGAAAATATCCATTTTGACTGCTATCGATTGCAATTTAATGAAGTTTTTGCGTGATATCTGTACGAAAGGACAGAATAAAATACTCTTTTCCTTCAAAAAATTATAAAACTGCTTTAAAATTAATTCTGAAGACAATTTTTCGTGGCGTCTGTACGAACGTATATACGTACATATCTCGCATCTCAAAAACGAGTAGCCACAGAACGTTGAAATTTTGTATATAGGACTGCTATAACATGTAGATGTGCACCTCGTATTTTGGTTGCAATCGGCAGCACCAAACGTATATAAATATATTTATATATATATCCACTCTGTTACCCGGCTCAGTGATCTCAGTTTCTTTACTCTTAAATATTTGTAAATTGTACATATTTTGCTTTAAAAATGATTGAATTATGTTGTTTTTATCTTCCGGTTAAGGATTTTATGCCTTTAGTAAATTTGTGTGCAATATTTTTAGAATTATCAGCAATTTTAAAGTTGTTTAATTGCCGCTAAGCCTTTTTTTAATGGTGGCCATTGATGTTTACATTTGAAACAGGAGACTAGTGGATTTGTTGCCACTCTAGAGAAACTTAGCTTCGCAACAACAAAGATAACGCATTCATTTATTATTGCGAATTAAATCATGCTTAATCTTTCTGGAATTTTTTCGAGGAAATAAGTGTTTGAGATTTACTTCGTAATTTTTAATATAGATATTTTGGGTTTTTATGTATTTTTGCCTTCTCGCGAAGTGAGAACTGAATTACTTAAATGAGAAATACTAAATTGTCTGTGAAAAACTGGTTCTTTTTTGTTTTGTTTGCTTAATTTCTTTTATACATCATTCTAGCTTTATTATAGTATTTGAATAGAACATGTGGCAACGATTAGATAATTCTATTCTTTAAATGATATAAATTTTGTGCATTATGAGTTATAATATGAACGAAACATATACGTTAACTGTTATATAATTATTGGATTATATAACACTTAACTTCGTTTCCGTTATATAATTATTATATAAGTCAACTGTTATATAATTATTAATACTGTTAAGTTAATCTAGCTCCAGAGTGTCGCTATGGTAAACAAATACTAGAGTGAATTTTAAAGAATGCATTTATTCTATTGTGGTTTATGCGCTGTCTGCGAACTAGATTTAATTCAATCCAATAAGTTTAAATGAAATGCAAGAAAAAATGCGTATAATTTAGTATTCCAATTTAATATTCTCATACAAGGAAGTCATGTGGTGTACACATCAGATTTTTATTCGTATATGTTGGTAAATTGTACATTTTTTGCTTTCAAAATGATTGAATTATGTTGCTCTTATCTTCCGGTTAAGGTTTTTATGCCTTTAGTTAACCTGCACGCAATAGTTTTAGAATTATCAACAATTTAAAAGTTGTTTAAGGGGACTCATACACCTTAAACCCCTCATGATCTTCGAATATGTGACTGTTGCAAGAATTCGGGTATTTTATTTACTTTAAAAGCAATTACTTCCAACTTTTTACAGCTGATTACATAATATAGCTGCTTTGGAAACTAGTAACCAGAAAGTTTGTGTTGCCACAAATATCTTTATAATTTAATCCTCTTTGTGACAAAATATTTCGCCATGTTTCCACCTTGCGCGCATGATATTTTAAAAATGGCTAACGGTACGTACTTGAAATTTGATGGAATTCTTTATATGGGCACTATTTTCTAATTGAACCAACAATCTGATGAATATTTTAATACTGAAAAATTTTGTGGACGAAAACACTAAAAAACTTTTTAATAAAATACATTTTATAAATTCAACTCAACATAAAATAAAAATTTAACATGAAATTTTTAGAATTTTCGGTTCACAGTAATTTCCGAATGTTATAAAAGCTATATATTAAATATGGAATTAAATTATGCAACAGAATGTTTTAAACTGTGCGCGCAAGGTGGAAATATGACGAAATATTTTGTCACAAAGCGGATTAAATTATCAAAATATTTTTGGCAACACAAACTTTCTGATCACTATTTCCGAAAGCAGCTATATTATGTAGTCAGCTGCAAAAAGTTGGTAGTAAGTGCTTTTAAAATAAATAAGTTATCCCAATTCTTGCAACAGTCACCTATTCGAACATCTTATGGGTTTTAAGGTGTATGAGTCCTCTTAAGTGCGCCTCAGCGTATTTCTTTACCGTAGTGACCATATCTTTTACATTTGAGTAGCGGATTTGTTGCCAATCTAAAGAAACTAAGCTTCGTAAAAACAACTGTTTCTTTTTTATTTGTCTAATTATTTTTATTCGTTTTAGATTTATTATAATATTCGAATAGGAAATGTGGCAACGATTAGATAATTCTTCAGATGATATAATTTTTAAGCATTCTGAGTTATAAAATTAATGAGATATAACGATGTTAAGTGAAAGAGCTAGAGTGTCGCTATGGTAAATATTTAAAGCGAATGCTAAAGAATGAATTTATTTTATTGTGGTTTATGTGCTATTGACGAAGTAGATTTAATTCAATTCAGCAAATTTAAATGGAAGCCAGGAAAAATGCGCATAATTTAATATTCCGTGCAAGGAAGTCGTGGTGTACACACCAGACATTTTAAGTATGTATTACATCTACTTCCCTCCAATTTCTCAAAATTTCAAAGAAAGGTAGAATTGGCAAAACACTATATAACTTTGAATGCAGGTGGGTACATTTATGACATCTTACGTCCAGTGGTTGTGCCCTATCTTCAAGGCCTTCCAAATGCCATCATCTAACAAGATAGTGCAAGACCAAATGTTGCACGTCGTCTTATACCTTCCACGATACACAGGATATTCAAGTGCTGCGCTGCCCTACACAATCTCCAGATCTCTCACCCGCTGGAAACCTCTGGTCATGCGTTACTGAGAGAGTGGTCCACCACCCCTCTCCAACTAATACGGTTTATGAAGTGTCGCATAGATTTCAAGCAGCATGGAATGAATTTCCAGTTTCTGTCATCCAAGTCCAGTTCGACTCCATGCCTAACTGGGTAAGGGCTGCTTTTGCTGTCAAGGGTGGCAGCTGTTTCTACTAATTACGCACCTTGTAAACCCCAAACTGCTTACAAATTTAATCATTTTGTCTTCATGCCATGCTGTTTACGTACGATAAATATCAGTTTTTAGTATTTGCTTTCCTTTATAGTTTTGGCCCACCAGCGGCCGAGCGGTAAAGTCGCTGAACAGTGGTAGTTCGGTCCGAAGTTGGAATCTCTCCAACGGGCTGGCTGCATGGGTGTTTTCGTGGTTTTTCCCATGTGTAACGTGTATACGAGCCTGCTTCCGTTAGAAAGTCCTCCACGAAGGCATCCTCCCCTTAGGCAGATAGCCCTCGAGACTTTGCCGTAATTAAATAACCTAACCTAACCTAACCTAACCTAACGTTCCTAGTTTTGCGATTTGAGAGGCCAGCAGTGCATTATCATTTTTGTATTTAATGTATTTGTCTATACATTAGAGGTACGATAATATTGGATATAATGTTGTTTAAATGATATACTTTAACATTGCGTGGATAATATATGAAACGTAATATGTTTATACCGCATTGTTTTTCATATGTTATCCATCGCAAAGTTAAGAAATACCACTGCGATCATCTGAAGTGACTATTCCTTCCATGATCTCAAATTTATGTATTTATAAACACACACACACACACACCATATATATGCGCACACGCAGATGCTGTCATAGGATATTCTCCTCCAGTAAGTTGACAGTGATGTACGTGGATAGAGTGGAAATTATATATATTTTATTGTATATTCATGAGAAATAGGAGAATATAATATTAGGTTATCGATCTGTTTTATTTTTAACAGCCGTTATTTACGGCCAAATGTTAAGGGAATAGTTTTGAAACGAAATCTGATGTTCCATGAAAGATAAAAAATCCATTTACAAATTGAGAATAAAATGATAGGAATTTAAGTTTCGAATAAGAGCACTTTTAATACCGATGGCATTTCCTTCGACACTAAACGAAAGAAATGATGTTTCATAATCATAAAGCAAAGTGATTCTGCAATTAAATTTAATTGCAACAAAACTAGTTTCTGGCAGACATTAAAAAAAATTGATAGAAACGGTTTAACCCACTTAGGCATAATGCTGTACTCGGAATATTACTCCAGAGTGTAACTTTATTCTTTCTGTTTTTAACTGAAAATATTTATCGGCAAATTAAAAAAAATATAATGTTATCTGTTTATTCGGAAGAATCAAATATGGAAGCTGTTAATATGCGCACTTCATCAACTTCTGACTCTGAAGTTAAGATATAACATAATTACGCCATCCACCAAACTTTCGCTTCTGCTGCGAATTTAAATCCCCTGACTCATTTATAATTAACACAGCTAATTTAATCTAGAGTGTTTCATTTGCCCGTCATTTAAACACACTTATCATTTAATAAATATTGTTCAGTTCGAATCTATTTCTGCTTCGACGGACGCATTAAGCAGAGATCCGAACGTGAATTCCTTTGCGAGTAGCTGCTTCGTTTCTCCAAACTGTCAACTTCGACATTCCATTCCATTCCATTGACGGAAGACACGAGCACTAATGGAATGTCGAAGTTGACAGTTTGGAGAAACGAAGCATCTACTCGCAAAGGAATTCACGTTCGGATCTCTGCTTAATGCGTCCGTCGAAGCAGAAATAGATTCGAACTGAACAATATTTATTAAATGATAAGTGTGTTTAAATGACGGGCAAATGAAACAAGTGAATTTCACCATTCTTTATTGGCTCTTTCGTAAAACTGTTTATTTGTAAACTTTCACAGTAGCGAGATATGTAACTATTGGATATTTCATTCGAACAATCTGCAAAGAGTTCTATTAAGGGGACTCATACACCTTTAAAGCCCATAAGATCTTCAAATATGTAACTGTTGCAAGAATTGAGATAACGTATTTATTTTAAAAGCAATTACTTCCAACTTTTTTATAATATAACTGTTTTCTGAAATAGTGATCAGAAAGTTTGTGTTGCCACAAATGTTTTTATAATTTAATCCGCTTTGTGACAAAAGTTTTCGTCATGTTTCCACCTTGCGCGCACACTTTAAAACATTCTGTTGCATACCTTAATTCCATGTTTAATATATAGCTTTTATAACATTTGGAAACTACCGGGAACCAAAAGTTCTAAGAATTTCATCTTAAATTTTTATTTTATTTGGAGTTGAGTTTATAAAATGTATTTTATTAAAAAAATCTGTAATGCTTGCGTCCATAAATATTTTTAATAATAAAATATTCATCAGATTTTTGGTTCAGTTAGAAAATAGTGACCATATAAAGAATTCCATGAAATTTCAAGTATGTACCATTAGCCATTTTTAATATATCGTGCGCGCAGGGTAGAAACATGACGAAAATTTTGTCACAAAGCGAATTAAATTACAGAAGTATTTGTGGCAACATAAACTTTCTGATTACTAGTTTCCAAAGCAGCTATATTATGTAGTCAGCTGTAAAAAGATGGAAGTAATTGTTTTTTAAATAAATAAGTTAGCCCAATTCTTGCAACAGTCACATATTCGAAGATCATAAGGGGTTTAAGGTGTATGAGCCCCCTTAGGCAATGATCATCCGTATCCCTACCCTTTATTCGCGTTAGTTTATAAGGTATTTCTCCCTGCTTGTTAGTATGCCTTCATAGTGTAACGGCCAGCACACTCGGCACGTATTCGAGAGGTCCGAGGTTCGAGTCCCGGTGAGGACATTGCACATTTCTTCAGCTTCCTGCTTTAAAAATCTTCTACAGTGGCGCCCGAAGTAAAAAAAGTGGTGGATGATGATTCTGCACCACCAGGATGTGTCAGTTGGGTCTCCTAATCCCCAGTCGCCCTTTAAAAGAGGGAGTGTATAAGGTATTTCTCTCGCGTTTTTAGCATGCCTTAGGGATATAGTGGTCAGCACACTCGGCGCGTATTCGAGAGGTCCAAGGTTTGAGTCCAGGCGAGGGCATTGTTCATTTTCCCCTTCTCTCAGTATAGTTTCATAAGGTATTTTCTTCCTCTTTAACGCTTGCCTTCGTGGTGTAATTCGAAGCACGTTCGGCTAGCATTCGGGACGTCCGAAGTTCAAATCTCATCGGCTGCATTGCACATTTTTTATGTCTGCAGCTCCGAAATAAAAATGATTAATGTTGTCTACACTTTTATTACTAGTTCGAAATACTTTCGCACCCTTTCGCCGGCGACCCACGAGGTTTGTAATCAACTTGACATTATAACGCTGTATTTTATTAATATCTCTTAATGTTTAATCTGGTCATCGAGTTGGGGACTCATTTTGAAGGACGGAAAATAGTATTTAAGAACAGAAAATGTGTGCAGAACGACAATTGTAAAGCTAATTCTGAAAAACCCAGGATTTCTGTCGGGTAAGGATTCACGATGCACTTACTTAACCCGGCGGAAGTCGCACCAAGAAAAGTTACTAGAGTGGGCGCGTTGGGTATCACATACCCCAGTATTTAAAATACGATAAAAAATAGTTTTATTTTGTTTTAAAGCTGTTTTTCTTGTTCTCGTGTATTATAAATACGTGAATAATAATTGGGTTTCAAAAAATTAATTTTCAAAATAATCTTAGAGTTAAAATTAAGATAAATTAAGATAAATGAAAATAATAAAAAAATAAACATCATGCCTCTAAGTCTCATTGCATCTCTAATACACAATGTTTATTTTATTTCTTTACACTTTGAACAAATACATTCATGTGTTCTTGGCACAGAATGTTTTCACATTTTAAACATTGAATTCACGTTCTTCTGTCCTTGGCGCGAGGGCAATTTCTCACATCTTTCATACTTAGTTGTTTCAAATTTCATGTATTCGTTTTAATTCTTCGTCGAAACTTGTGCTTTTGTTTTGCATGCAGTACGTCAGTTTCTTGGTGAAGTATTCATCTCTGATTTTTGTTCATTACTTTTTTTCATTACTTGTAATGCTAAGTCCTTGAAAAACAGACTTCTGTTTCTGGTTGGTGGATTAGCAGTTCAATGTAATATAATTCAAGCATTTATTACAGCAATATTCAGTGCAGGAAAGAAAATGACCATTGGCTACCTCCTTGTTATACAGGCAATTGAATAATTGGCTAGCATTTCATTCTCCTTATCCACAGCTTCTTTAGTCATATTATAAAAACATATAATTCCTGATGTTTTATTTTCTCCAATAGTATCATCTTTAGTACGATCGTTATGCAATGTTGAAAGCATAAGAACAGTTTTTCCTTTTTTAGGAACATTAGGAATTAATGTTTTATCTTTTGCGAAACCAAAAACAGTGTAGAAAATATTACTAGGTTCATTTTCAGTTTCCGGAATGCAATCTTCATCGCTTTTATATATTTCTAATAAATCTCACCTGCGTTGCATCTCCAGTTGATAGGGACTCATTCTTTTTACCATAATGCGGTTAGAAATTTTTAAGAATTTAATGTCAAGTACTTTAAAATCACTTGCGAGTAGAAATATTTACTGTTACACTCTAGAAATAAATTTCTGAACTAAGTATTCCGTCAGAAAAACACTTACACGGACAGGCGCGTGAGGTGTGTCATACCCCAGTTCCAACAAAATACCGATAAATCTTTTTCTGAAACACACAGGCAAAGAAAAAGCGGTTCTGAAAGTGAACCACAACTAGAAACTCAGCTACTGAATGCAGCACAGAATTTTAGTTTCACAAATTAGGAATATTCCACTTTTATGTAGGGGTGGGGTATGATACACCCCACGCGCTTTCCCGCGGGTTAAGAACATGCTGATATTATATTCTCAATTTTACAGACAAATTTGTTTATTTCAATGGTAAATGTTGCCATGGTTTATTGGACAAATTATAAAGTTTGAAAATGTAAGTGAGGAAAAATGAAAATACTGTATTTTTTTTGAATGGTTACATTATTACTTCCCATTTCCTTAGTTGTTTTAAACGTTTGTCTTGCAAAGATCAGTAGCCTTTTTCGAAAGGTTTTATTTTCATATTTATATCAATCAGAAGGATGCCCACGAGATTTATTTGTATAAAAACAGCATAAACACATCTTTAACAATGAAGTCATTGGAAATCCAGTCTTCCAGAGTATCGGATACAATCTGTTGTTTGATGTAATTCAGTGGTGCGAGTATGCTTTCGCTGCGTAATTCATTCATGGGGTCGTTAATGATAGGACTATCCTGTTGTGCTTTTATTAATACAAACGGACATAAAGCCCCAAATGTAAAGGTACAGTCTCATGTAGCTCTACATTTGTAGAGCTCTACAGTAGCTACAGGTAGCTCTACAGTAGAGCTAGTCTTTGAAATAAGTCTTTTAAAATTTTCTTGTAGCAAAGGAAACATTTTGCATTTTAGCGAAAATCATGGAAAAAGTAAAGTTGATGAGAGTACATGATGTTGCGTACGTTACAAGAATACAGTAGCTATTCCAATAGAGATGCACTTTATACCAGTATTTATGCAATGTTTTATGTATTGGGTCAGTCCATAAATCCGTGCGCATTTTTTTTTGGTAAATTTTTAAACAATGTAAAAAAACACAATTTAACACTTTAAGTGAGAAAGAAGTGAGAAAAGTAAGAATAAAGAACAATTGTGTTACACAATTAACTCTTTGCAAGGTTTCCAGTTCATACAGTTTATCGTCAGATCAGATCCAGTTTATTCGCTTTTCTGACTTCCAATATCAAATTAGGTCTCTTTGGTCTTCACGCACGAAGGCAACACAATTAAGTTGATGTTGCACAGTGGCTTCATGGATTTTACACTTGGTACAAGTTGAGAATGGTTTATTACCACGGAAAAGTCTGAGGGTTCTTAAGTGTCCTGACGTCAACCGTGCGAGAGCCGTTTGGGCCTTCCTTTCACCACTGAAGCCAATTGCAGAACCAGGACTTGCACTTCGATACCATGAATGTGCCGGTAGTTGTCTCCAATAAATGTTAACCTTTAACTACTGTGACTTAAATTGTCGCATAACTACTGTGAGCGGTCTCTCAGACCGCTTTTGCTGAAAACAAAAGACGATATTGTTTTATTTTTCTTATTTGAATAAATGTTTTTTAATTTCATATATTTAACTTTTTCATGAAGCTATAAAGTAATTTTTATACTTAGATCAGTTCATTAAAATAAAATATATATTATGATAATAATTCCTTCGCTTACGTATCTGGATGGAAGATGTAAAGTTTAAAATTCAACTTTTTCATTTTACATTAAAATTTGCGATAAGAATGCTTTTATAAGAATATAGAAAATAAATTTTTATTTAAAAAATTATAATTCGAGCTGCATTTTATACATGCTTTTCTACTACATTGTAGACACACTGGTTCTTTGCATGCTATACATTTGTAAGCTGTTTTCCTTTTTTTTTTTTTGCTCGGTGGAGAAATATTGCACGTTCTTTTTTTTATATAATTTATCGTCTTCGATCGCAGTATTTCCTTCATCATCATTTATTCCGAAAACTCTTCTTATTGTAAGTTTGAGTTCTTTAGGTAAAAACCATGAAGTTATCCTCCGTTTTACATGAGACTACACCAACTGAATTGTTAATGAAATCTTTTCGTTTCATTTTCGAAGCCAATGGGATAAGATTTAAATAATACGAGTGCATTTAATGCACAGATATCCAAGTTTCTGAAGAATATTGCCATAGGCCAACGTCGGGTTCTACGAGCAGTTGTATAGATTGAACGAAGAATAATATTGTGACTACGAGTTCGAACACCCTTGTTGGGTTCTTGAATAGACCATTTGAACTCATTTTTTCCAATAAAAAATCTCTTGTAGAAGGAGAACATGGATTTTCATTTTCATCGGCAGATATTTCTGAATTTGTGTCGTGGTCGCTTTCAATAACTGCATCGTAGGAACTTTCATCAGATAACTCTAAATTAGACCAATTTCGGACTATTTATTAAATTTGGTCTTGGGTAAGATATATAGAACGTTTCCTGCACGCATTTGAAGCAATTTCAAGGATATTTATAAAAAAGTAAAATATGTAACAACAACGAAAAGTGAACTTTATCGGGCCGAAATTTGAATTGTATTTGCTGTTATCAGTCCCACAGACCGCTGAGGGGGAAAATTTAAAAAAAATAAAACAAGAAACAGAGCTAGCCAAATGCAACTTGGTATGTGACCTTGGACAACTGTTTTAGGAAGGTACTAAGAATGGCAATACCCATTAATTATTCTAAGAGGTGGAAGCATTTAATGGAAAATGTCGCGCTGTCTGAGAGACCGCTCACAGCAGTTAAAGGTTAATTAAAGGTTTTCTTCTCTAGTATAGATCAAGGTAGGTCAAAGTTTCAGCATATACCTGAGGCATGGAAGGCCTATGTAAAGCATATAACTGCTTTACTAGTTTCTTAGCTATATCAGTTATATTTTAGACTTACATGAGATGGTATCCATGGTAGATGGAGGACAGAAGAGCTGGACAAGCTCTTGAGTCTTTCAATAACTTTAATTCCTCTCGGGTCCCTAATACTTCTAGATATCAAAATACTGAATACCAATACTGCTGTCCATAAGAATCCAAGAAATTATATGTAGCCAAACGGATACAGTTGAGCCAGAAATTACATTTTGTCTTAATACTGTATCATTAATACGCACTAATATGACATTTAATGAAAGTTTATGAAGCATAAAAGGTGAAACTTGATATAATGGATATGCTATAGAAAATAAGTATGCTGGTTTAATGTAATGTTTATTTCGTCATCATATCTCTGCGTCTACATTTCTTTATGCATGCATGGATGTTAAATGCATTAAATCTTAATAGTTCCCAAACTGCTCATATTCACAAATTCAACAACAAAATTCAAATAGCACAACAAATTCAAGCTTGTAAGGTATATTTTAATTTTTTTCTTACAAATGGTAGACCCTTGCCTATAACGGCATTGGCCACTACAAAGGCCAGAAGCGGTGACCATATTATTGTGGAGGCATCTAATAGGCGGCCACCATTACCTCCTATGAAGGGACAGACAATTTTACATCCATGCCTTCTCCGGGATTCGAACCTAGTCCCTTTGGTACCGCAGTCAGGCTTCCCTAACCACTATACCGTCTGGGAGACGTATATTTTAATTTTATAACAGTTATTTTAATTTGGATAATTGACAGGAAAGTCAATTGTCTCCACTCACAACTCTGTACCAGAATGAGTTTTTAGAATCGCGTTAAATGCAAATGAGTTAGAGGGAGCATTTAAAGAAGATTCAACTTACTTCATGAGAGAGAGTTAGGAATCCTTAGTGGCGCGTGTTTACCTTCTGGCTGAGTCACTCTTGAAGCTGTTACGCTCAGCTGTATATTACGTGCCCTTTGATATTCATCGGCTAGTTTAGATTAAGGGACAGCTACGTTAGTTTTGTATTATCTTCGGCTAAGTCACTTTAAGTTAGTTCTAAGTATTTCTTATTTTGAATTCAAGCCCGAGTGGAGGCTTTGTTCAAGGCAAGAAAGGGGCCAACTTTCATCTTATTTTGAGCGAAATAAAGGGTAGTTAACCCTTCTTGAGTCTACATTAGTTATTTGAACTCGGCGATAAAACGCTTAACAGTTTGTAAGGTTTATATTTATTTTAACTAACATTTATTTTAAGTTTAAACTACCGTTCCTGTCAAGCCTTACTTTCCCCTGGAATTGCCAATGCCAGAGTATGTAAATTTTAGTAGAACGCGCAAGGATTCAAATTGTCAGCGGAAGTAATCCGAGTTAAATAGAAGGGAAACGAGTTCGAAGGTGTGCTTTCTTGCTTCACGAGCAAGTGAAGTTAATGTCACGAGTAAATGTCACGAGTGAAAATATCAGAGTGAAAATGTCAAGGAGTGAAAATATCAGAGTGAAAATGTCAAGGAGTGAAAATATTAGAGTAAAATGTCAAGGAGTAAAAAAATATTAAGGAGTGAAAATATTAGAATGAAAATGTCAAGGAGTGAAAAATGTCAAGAGTGAAAATATCAGAGTGAAAATGTCAAAGAGTGAAAAAATCAAGGAGTGAAAGAGTCAAGGAGTGAAAATGTCAAAGAGTGAAAATATCAGAGTGAAAATGTCAAGGAGTGAAAATATCAGAGTGAAAATGTCAAGGAGTGAAAATATTAGAGTAAAATGTCAAGGAGTAAAAAAATATTAAGGAGTGAAAATATTAGAATGAAAATGTCAAGGAGTGAAAAATGTCAAGAGTGAAAATATCAGAGTGAAAATGTCAAAGAGTGAAAAAATCAAGGAGTGAAAGTGTCAAGGAGTGAAAATGTCAAAGAGTGAAAATATCAGAGTGAAAATGTCAAGGAGTGAAAATATCAGAGCGAAAATGTCAAGGAGTGAAAATGTCAAAGACTGTCAAAGTGAGTCAAGGAGTGAAAGTTTCAAAGAGTAAAAAGGTCACGAGTGAAAATATCAGAGTGAAAATGTCAAGGAGTGAAAATGTCAAGGAGTGAAAATATTAAGGAGTGAAAATATTAGAATGAAAATGTCAAGGAGTAAAAATGTCAAGGAGTGAAAATATCAGAGTGAAAATGTCAGAGTGAAAAAATCAAGGAGTGAAAGTGTCAAGGAGTGAAAATGTCAAAGAGTGAAAATATCAGAGTGAAAATGTCAAGAGTGAAAATATCAGAGTGAAAATGTCAAGGAGTGAAAATGTCAAGGAGTGAAAATATCGGAGTGAAAATGTCAAGGAGTGAAAATATTAGAGTGAAAATGTCAAGGAGTGAAAATATTAAGGAGTGAAAATAATAGAATGAAAATGTCAAGGAGTAAAAATGTCAAGAGTGAAAATATCAGAGTGAAAATGTCAGAGTGAAAAAATCAAGGAGTGAAAGTGTCAAGGAGTGAAAATGTCAACGAGTGAAAATATCAGAGTCAAAATATCAAGGAGTGAAAATATCAGAGCGAAAATTTCAAGGAGTGAAAATGTCAAGAGTGAAAATATCAGAGTGAAAATGTCAAGGAGTGAAAATATCAAGGAGTGAAAATGTCAAAGAGTGAAAAAATCAAGGAGTTTTAAGTGAAAATGTCAAGTGAGAAAATGTCAAAGAATCAAATGATCACCTGGAAAAATCTATTAAAATCTATTAATTAGCTACATCGAAGTGTACTCAATGTCAGTGAGAATGTCTGTGAAAAATGTCATGGTCGATTAAATGTGGCGAAATATACATCATAATTGATCAGAAATCAGTAATGAAAAAAACCCACAACCCACTTCGGAATATAGCATTTTTATGTCTAATGCGCTAAACTGTTGCCACTCGGAAAAATGCGTGCAAAATTGAGTGCTTTCAGCGTTTTTATTAATTTTTTCACTCGTTTCATTTTCATTAATATCTCGCCGGAGTGGAAATTTTAAGGAGTGAAAATGTCAAGGAGTGAAAATGTCAAGGAGTGAAAATGTCAAGGAGTGAAAATATCAAAGAATGAAAATGTCAGAGTGAAAAAATCAAGGAGTGAAAGTGAAAAAAATCAAGGAGTGAAAATAAAGAGTAAAAATGTCAAGGAGTGAAATTGTCAAGTGTGAAAATATCAGAGTGAAAATATCAAAAAGTGAAAATGTCAGAGTAAAAATGTCAAAAAGTGAAGGAGTGAAAATATCAAAGAGTGAAAATGTCACGAGTGAAAATATCAGAGTGAAAATGTCAAGGAGTAAAAATATCAAGGAGTGAAAATGTCAAAGAGTGAAAAAATCAAGGAGTGAAAGTGTCAAGGAGTGAAAATATCAGAGTGAAAATGTCAAGAGTGAAGATATCAAAGAGTGAAAATATCAAGGAGTGAAAAATGTCAAGGAGTGAAAGTTTTAAGGACCGAAAATGTCAAGTGAGAAAATGTCAAAGAATCAAATGATCACCTGGAAAAATCTATTAAAGGATATCTTAGCTACATCGAAGTGTACTCAATGTCAGTGAGAATGTCTGTGAAAAATGTCATAGTCGATTAAATGTGGCGATTATATTAATGTAATATAATCGCCACATTTAGTACGATTATATTAATGTACTAACGATACTATCGTACTATCTTTATTTTAGTACCTGCATAACACTATGATACCTAAATATTCTTACTTCATAACAGCACAGGGTGAGTTATTAAGTTTATAGAATCAGGAAGTAAAAAATAAGCAATGCTGTAGAGGGAATTCGTATTTCGTACCTAGCCATTTACTAGTCGGACGTGCTTTCCAGTTCATATTATAACTCAGAATGCATATAAATTTATGTCATTTGAAGAATAATCCAATCGTTGCCACATGTTCTATTCAAATACTGTAATAAATCTAAAACAATGTATAATAGAAACTTCTATTATACATAATACTGAATCGTCTGTGAAAACTGTTTCTTTTTTTATTTTGTTTGTTTAGTTAAACAAACAAAATAAAAAAGAAACAGTTTTCACAGACGATTCAGTATTTCTCATTCATTTAATTCAGTTCTCCCTTCCCGACAGGGCAAAAATACATAAAAACTCAAAATATCTATATTAAAAATTACGAAGTAAATCTTAAACAGTTATTTCCTCGAAAAAATTCCAGAAAGGATTAACCATGATTTAATTCGCAATAATAAATGGAGGCGTTATCTTTGTATTGCGAAGCTATGTTTCTCTAGATTGGCAACAAATCTACTATCCTGCTGTTTCAAATGTAAACAAGCAATGGCCGCCATCAAAAAATTATTAGTCTTAGCGGCACTAACAACTTTAAAATTGTTGATAATTCTAAAAATATTGCATATAGATTTACTAAAGGCATAAAAACCTTAACCGGAAGATAAGAACAGCATAATTCAATCTCCTTCAGTAGAACGGGAGAGAAAGAACGGGTAAGTTCTATTTCTCCCGTTCTACTGAGGCGATTGACGAAATTCAAACTGTGTTTTTCATGTCTCAATAGCGCGACTTACGCCATGTATTAGATTTATATACAGCATTGTTCTAATATAGGTATCCTGACACAAAAGTTGTTTTTCTGAAGTGTTCAATTTGTTTTGCATATTTCGATTCTACGAATCAAATTACTTATGCCTAAATATTAAAATTTGCAAAACGTGATGAGGAATTTAAGGAGAATTACAAAAATTTATCTTAGCGCATTTTTCTGTTTACGCCAAGGATAATTTACTTGGGGCAAAATTCCTAATTTATAGAAATCAAAACTTTCCATTTTTTATTTCCTTGTACGAAGAAAAAAGGAAGTATTGTAATCGCGAAAAGTTTCAGGCAGCATATTTCAACGAAAATATCCATTTTGACCGCTATCGAATGCAATTTAACGATGTTTTTTGCGTGATATCTGTGCGTAAGGAGAGAATAAAATACTCTTTTCCTTCAAAAAAAAAAAAAAAAAAAAAAAAAAAATTATAAAACTACTTTAAAATGAATTCTGAAGAGAATTTTTCGTGGCGTCTGTACGAACGTATGTACGTAAGTACGTATCTCGCATAACTCAAAAACGAGTAGCCTCATAACGTTGAAATTTTGTATATAGGACTGCTATAACATGTAGATGTGCACCTCGTATTTTGGTTGCAATCGGCCGCACCAAACATATATAAATATATTTATATACATATCCAATCTGTTACCCGGCTCAGTGATCTCAGTTTCTTTACTCTCATATGTTTGTAAATTATACATTTTTTGCTTGTATTATGTTGATTATATCTTCCGGTTAAGGATTTTATGCCTTTAGTAAATCTGTGTGCAATATTTTTAGAATTATCAGCAATTTTAAAGTTGTTTAATTGCCGCTAAACTTGTTTTTGAAGGCGGTCATTGCTTGTTTACATTTGAAACAGGAGACTAGTGGATTTGTTGCCAATCTAGAGAAACTTAGCTTCGCAACAACAAATATAACGCAGCGTTTAAGATTTACTTCGTAATTTTGAATATAGATATTTTGAGTTTTTATGTATTTTTGCCTTCTCGCGAAGTGAGAACTGAATTAATTAAATGAGAAATACTCAGTCGTCTGTGAAAAACTGTTTCTTTTTTGTTTCGTTTGCTTAATTTCTTTTATACATCGTTCTAGCTTTATTATAGTATTTGAATAGAATATGTGGCAACGATTAGATAATTCTATTCTTTAAATGATATAAATTTTGGGCATTATGAGTTATAATATGAACGAAATATATAAGTTAACTGTTATATAATTATTGGATTATATAACAACAGTTAACTTAGTTTCCGTTATAAAATTATTATATAAGTTAACTGTTATATAATTATTAATACTGGTAAGTGAATTTAGCGCCAGAGTGTCGCTATGGTATACAAATACTAGAGTGAATTTTAAAGAATGCATTTATTCTATTGTGGTTTATGCGCTGTCGGCGAAGTAGATTTAATTCAGTCTAATAAGTTTAAATGAAATGCAAGAAAAAATGCGTATAATTTAATATTCCAATACAAGGATGCATGGAAGTCATGGTGTGTACACATCAGATTTTTTTCTTTATATTTCCCCTTTACAATGTAATTTTTGTATTTAATATTGCTGTTTGAAACATGCAAAATGCAATGGAATGCAAATGCAATGAAAATATAATGAATAAAATCTGTTTTTAAAGTAAAGGAAAATAATTTAAAAAAAACGTTAAAGAGTAAAAGAAAGCTTTTATCACAAAATTGCAAGAAAGAACAATGAACAATAATGTAGTTGAAAGATGAAATATGGGGGGGGGGGAAGAAATGAATAAATTAAACTGAATAAGAATACTAATGAAAAAAATAAACGAAACTCATTTAAGAAAAATACAACGGGATTTGTTTGATATATAAATATAAGCTGTTACACAATACTTGGAAACAAATAAAAGCGAACTGCCGATGTTTACGAGAAACAAATAGTTAAACATCAATTTCGAGTATAAATTAAAAATGTTAATTAGTATATGTAATTCTAAACTAAATTCGGTTTGGAAACAAATAAAAACTGAATAGACTATGAACTGATTATAGGCGTGCATTTGCTGCTAAGGCGTATTTTCATTATGACGCAAAAGTTAATATTCCAACATACAACAATTATTTTTAGCTACGAAATCTCATCATAATATGTTTCCCTAGTTTAGGGAAAAGAAACGACAGAAAAGAGAACAAATTCAACAAATTCTTTTATATTATTCCCTAGTCTCTTATCTGAAAATTAACAAAGGCGACCTACAGGAAAAATTGCAGAAGAGTAGTAGTTTCCCTTTACAATGGCAGCTAAAAGGGGGGGTGGAAATGCATTTGGATTTCCCGCCTTTTTAAGGTGAAATCTTTCCAATCTGCCCCATCTCTTAAAGGTTAACAAATGGCATTAAATGTCAAACAATAATCCAAAACTTCCACGCCTCATCGTGAGCAGAAAACGAACTACTGAAATTTTCCGCTTCACTGGCGGACCGTCTACTTTCTTCAGGTTTATGTTAAGCCTATGTTTCCGTGTATAAACTCATGCCCAGCGGTTCTAATTACATCTTAGGGAAGTCTCAGTGCTACTGTAAGGATCACTGGAGCAGGGGCCCACCAGCGGCCGAGCGGTAAAGTCGCTGAACACTAGTAGTTCGGTCCGAGGCTCGAATCCCGCGAACGGGCTGGCTGCATGGGTGTTTTCGTGGTTTTCCCCATGTGTAACGTGTATACGAGCCAGTTGAAAGTCCTCAACGAAGGCATCCCTCCCCTTAGGCAGATAGCCCTAGTGTGCTTTGCCATAATTAAATACACACCACCACCGCTAGAGCAGGAATGCTGCAACGTATAGGGACCAATATCAATTATCACTTTAACACGCATGTGCGACATGACTTTAACACGCATGACTTTAACACGCATGTGCAAGGAACAATTAATTAGCTTTCCATACTTTATATATATATTATTTATTATTACACTAGCAGCTTCGCTGCCAGCCTTCGTCTGGCTTTTAAATGTACCGGAAAAATGGCTGAAGAGAACACCAAACATTAAATTTAAAAACTGCGAAGAATTTTACTCTACAGAACAAATTCTTAAGAAAAGGTATTACGTATAACAAAATTACAATGAAATAAGCATTATCCCTTAATACAAATATTAATTATCCTAATAAATAAATTAACCAACTTCCCTTTGCAAAATCTTAAGAACTCAAATGGTATAAAGGAGGTTAAGAACAATGTTTCCTAAAAAAATCACTCAAAACTTTTCAATATCTTAAAAGCAGTGAAATGAGCAATAAATAACATAAAAGAATACAAAAAAAAAAAAACAGAAAATTCTGAAAAGCAAAGTATAATTAATGATATTTTATCTTGTATTTTCAAGATAAAAAATACAATGAAATAAGCAATATCCCTTAATACAAATATTAATTATCCTAATAAAATTTAACCAAATTTCCGTCGAAGAAAAAAAATCATGCAAAACTTTAAAATATCTTACTAATAGTGAAATAAGCAAAAATAACATGAAAGAAAATTCCGCGCAGAATTTTACTCTGCAGAACAAATTTATCAAAAAAAATGTATTTTATATATATAAAAAAGGACAATGAAATATGCCAATCTCTTAGTGACACAAGAAATACGATGAAACATTGTTGCCAAACCCATATTTCTAAAAGAATGAAACTATTCAAAATGATGCGATTTCACCAAAATCTAACAACAACAATAAGAAAGGAAAATTGTTGCCAAAATCACATTTTTAAAGATGTGAGATGTAAGAAGTGTTTTCGGAAGCTTCATTTAAATTGTTTTTTAAATACAAAATATTATCGTTTTTCCAAATTCTTTTTGTAAAAGCAGTCGCGAGGATGAAAGTTTAACGTGTCCAAAAATGAAAGAAAAATAAACTGTGCATTTTTAAAAATAAACTTTCTTAGAAAAAATCCCGTTGAAAAGGTGTTAAGCTCACCTTGTTAAATAAATTCGTATTCAATCGATTTATTGAAAGACGAAATTTGTTTTAAGTTCGTAAAATAGCTAAGTGCCAATGTTTCATGACGATGGGAAAATGGAGTGTGTAAAATGAAATCTCGCTTCCCTATAGCCCATTATATCTCAAAATAATGCGATTTCGTCACAAAACATAAAATTAAAAAAAATTCTAATTCAAATTTTAAAAAAAATCGCTTCGAGGTGCACTGGCTCTTGTCTAGATGCACCTATGTACCAAATGTGTCAAGCAACGACACCAGACCAACAAAATTACTCATATAATTGATAAGCTAATGGACATGGGTCCAGACTTATGCCATGTGTAAATATAACTGGTCAGTATGTCAGCAAATTTCAATGTAAATCAGTATCATTCAAGCATAAGTAATTTAGGTATGTCTGCGATGTGTGTATATAGTGTGGCAAGCGTGTCCTAATGTATGTTATTATTATTATTATTATTATTATTATTATTATTTTATTTTTATTTTTATCTTTATTGTGCTAGGTGTATACACTAGCTCTGTCTTATTATTCCAAAGCAAATTAAGGTAATGTCATGTAGGTATTCAGAAAGTATATGTATGTAACAGTGCTGGATTGCATGTCAGCAAATATGTATTAACAGAAGCATGTAAATAACTACTAATGTATATCTGCCCTTGTTTAGCCATGTACAATGCTATTCTTGAAGATTTAAAATCACTGGACATGGTGAAAAAGAGAAAAAGAGAGTGAAAAAGAGGTGAAAAAAAGGGTGAAAAAGAGAGTGGCAGAAAAGTAGCTTAAGACAAATGCAGTACATGAAGTCACATGATAGCTGGAGCACAATGTTAGTGTATGTAAATACAGGTACATCTTGAATGATGAATGATGTGTTCATGAATACTCATGTGTGCCGAAGAGTGCAGTTAGATTGCTAAGGCGTTGATTATTGTAGCGTCGCTAAGAACATAGATAAGAAAACACTGTTAAAAAGCACGAGGATGTGGTAGCACTAATTAATGGGCAAAGCCCCAGCAATGACTGCACCATGAGGCACACAAGCGTTCACTAACACTGCATGAGAAGATGCTTGTTCACATGCTGTTGTGCCAGTCATTTATTCCCCGGGGTGAACTGTGCAACAAGCCCGCCACTTTGAGCTCTTATTATTATTATTTACGTGTGCCACCCTACACGGCACTACACGGAAGGGAACGATCCCTCCCTGGAGGATTTTCTAAGGGAAACTGACTCGTACTTAACCCGTTACACATGGCGAAAATCACGAAAATGCCCATAAGCCAGCCCGTTCGCGTGATCCGACTGTTCCGGGACTTTACCGTTCGACTACTTGTGTGTGTGTATTTAATTATGGCAAAGCATACGAGGGCTATCTGCCTAAGGGGAGGGATTCCTTCGTGGAGGACTTTCTAAGGGAAACTGGCTCGTATACACGTTACACATGGGGAAAACCACGAAAACGCCCATGCAGCCAGCCCGTTCGCGGGATTCGAACCTCGGACCGAACTACCGGTGTTCAGCGACTTTACCGCTCGGCCGCTGGTGGGCTCGACTACTGGTGAGCCTACTTTGAGCTCATCTACGAATCAGATTATGCAACTTTTTGTATCGTTCATTTGCTTTCTCAGCACTGTTATAAGTTCATGTCGGAATTCTTATTTTACTCTTTTCTGTCTCTCATAGTGGAGTGTTCCATGGAGTGTAATTATTATTCGTCTAAATGGGTACTACCACCCTTCTGGTTTTGTAAGAACAATTGACAGTCATTCTGTATACGAAAAATCCTAATACAGTGTCTCTTTTACATATTTATTTTACATGCATAAAACTTACTAAAGGTTAAGGTTTAACTTTTAAGTACTGGATACTGGAGAATCTCAACAGAACGAACTCGCTAACTTCACAAAAAAAAAAAAAAAAAAAAAAAAAAAAATTCTCTTTAAGAAATCAACCATAAATAGCAAGTTTTCCCATAATTCATACGTGACTAAAATGTTTACACACAACTCAGCTTCTTTCATTGGCGAGTTGACGCTCTTGCTATAGTGTTTCTGTGCAAATTGTAGGTGAAAATAATCCAGCACACTCTAAATCAGGGCTTCTTAGACTTTTTTTCAGTCGTGACCCCTTTTCTGCACTGAGATTTTTTCGCGACCCCAGGACCCCATAAGCATTACGCAAATCCTATTGCAATTTTAGGTCATTAACTTTATTTCTAATTTTAAGACGCAGAACAATGTGAACATTTTAAACAAGTAACAGACGAAATGAGAACGTCACGTGCAAAGCAAGTAAAATGAAAGTTTATATTGTAAAAGGAATGCGTCAAAACGTTTTCGTTTTTCGATTTACTCTGAATGGTCTTATCTTTAACCATCTTCAGATATATTGTGTAAAAATATTTGTTAATTGTAAAATTATTATTACAAGTTAAAGCAATATTAAAACTGCTACTGCAGGTTGAAACCTAGAGTTCAAAAGACTCTGCTCTAAATACACTGAAAATGCGGCTAATCTGTGGAATATGGTAACAGGTAGTTTGGCGATATTTTGGTAAGGCGATAAAGGTATTAGCAGTGTACATGGATAAAGTCAAGAGCGTGCGCAATACTATTTTTGTGCAATTCTGGGATGTGTTTTTAAGTGAAAATAGGTCGAAGTGTATATGGATGATACCGTGTATGTGCAATTCTTAAAAACGAGGCAAGCAGTGAGCGATTCTGCACTTTCTCCCAATTTCGCACCTAATCTTCGTCATGATTAAGCACTTTTGTTCCATAAAAGTTCTAGCATAAGCGTAATTCGGCTAGCAGATTGTTCGAAAAAAATGTTGAGAAAAAAAAAAAAAAAAAAAAAAAAGCCTTTACTTCGTGAAAACAAAATGTCCTCCAAAAAAAAAAAAAAAAAAAAAAAAAAAACTAGCAGGTTGCTGTAGCAGTATTGGTCGCCCACTTTTTTCAAAACATAAAGCAGTAAATTTAGAGGTATGGTTTGTAGCCTTATCCTGATGGAACTTAATACAGTCAAGATTGTTTGGATAAAGAGATGGAATTTCGTCTTTTAATATAGGTGTTTAAAGTTATTTCTGATTGTAATCCGAATTTATTTTGATATTTGTTTCTACTTTCCTTATTTTAAGTTTCCCCTTATAAATGAATCCAGTAAGAACAATAAAACTTTTAGAAAAAAAATTTTTTTTTCTCTGAACCAATATATTAAGTCTTTTGCTCCCCTTTTTCGGCAGTAAATTCATGTTTATCTCTTGCAAGCGTTACACGTATGCCCAAGCTTCACGAGTTGTTACTAGACTGAAGTGCCACTAAATTAGGGATAGACATGGCTATGCAAATTGAATAGCGCTGCGCCGCATCTGGGCTTACGTGAGGGAGTTGTGGTAAATGCACATACAGCTAGCACTATGTTTGTCGATAATCAGTTGTTTCATATACCAGTATAGGTAAAATTTTAATATCGGGCAGATAGTAATCTCTCGTCGCATGGGCCATACAATTTCTTAAATCCTCAGCGAGATAGGATTTTAACGGTCGACAGTGTCAAGAGCATACCGGGAAAAAGAAGTAGCGACTCTGCAAAGTGCAAAGCACATTTAACTTAGAACAATCGTGCTGTGAGACGTCTCAGCCGTATTGTACATGGTCAATGAAGCCAAATATTAGCTCAAATTACCACCTAGCTAAAGTAGGCGACAGTCGTACAGTCAGTAAAAAGATCGTGTATCGCTCCCTTCACCATATGGGCTTCGGAAGCCGTAGACACACGAGGGTACCTTTCCTAAATGCATGCCATCGAGTTGCCATTCTTACCTGGGCAAGAGAATATAGAGAATAGACACTAGTGGACATGAAATGTGTAGGAGTGATGAGTCTCGATCCCTCTAATTAATACCAATGGGAGGCTCAGAATATGGCAAGAGAATCATGAATGTATGAATCCGGTGTGACAGATTGGAACTGTACAAGGCCGTGGAGGCTTAATCATGGTCTGGGATGCTTTCTTCTGGTTGTGTTTGGGATCTTTAGTACTTGTTCTTACCTCCCTCTATATAATTCTGTACGTGAGGTTGATGAGCTATCATCTCCATCCATTTATGTCCCTGTCATTCACACGGAAAGGGAGTATCTCAGAAAGATAACTGCGCCTCTCACAGGTTACGGTTGGCTACTGGTTGGTTAGATGGAAGAGCATTCCTCTGACTTCTCTGTCATAAATTGGTTACTTAAAAGCCCTGACTTGAATTCTACTGAACATCTTTCCAAATTAGTATATCTTATTATTGAGGAATGTAGAGAATTCAAGTGTTATGTTCTATTCACTCTTTTTCCATGTACAGAATGTCTGTTATGATGGTCATATGAAATGTCGTCGCCTGTTCTGATGTCAAAATTTCGTCTCTTGTGATGGTTTCGTATGTCAGCATATGATTGAGCTTATTATTTATAAGCCTTCCTAGCGCTAAATACATTCACTCTAATAACATATAGTTCATAGTTCATAGGTCTTTGCTTATTTAAGAGGTACAATACCCTGAAATATTTACCTATCTCTATCTGTCCTTAGTGGGTATCATATAAAAGTCAAAAATAAATCCCAATGTTGGAAAAAACCTTTTCACTTGAAGTTCGGAATCACATCCAATGTGGCAATATATAACAGTGGGATAACTTTTGTAAAATAGCGATTTAAAATATCGGAAGCGTAATTTTCACATCGTAAAAGCAAATTAGCACATCTGTAGCATAGAAACGTTGGTTAACTTTATCCTCGTTAGTGCTAGGCTGTAGCGTCCTCCTTGCTCCGTGTCTTGAAGCTAACGGAATATCGTGGCCGTAGTTGTTGAGGCATGTAACATAAGTGAGCGGAGCATAGTTGCACAGACCAGTTGTTGAAATTTTTCACGCATAATACACATCAATGTGCTGCCCCAAGGTTTCGCAAAGTCCATATCGATTTATCAGCAATAATTAAGTAAATGTAATAAAGAGTAAATAATGAAAAGTAGAAAAAACACTATGTACACTAAGTACATCGATCACCAAAACTCATTTTGGTGTATCGTTCTCGTTAATTATTCTCGTTCCTTATCTCGATGTATATTAGGCGATTTCCCATAGAACGTTCTCCGATAAGCCATCCCTCGCGCCAGGTAGGTAACCATCCTTTTCTTTGCCCTTTTCAAATAACCTAACTTTTACTCAAACAAATCAGTCATGACATGACATTTGGAAGAAATTAATTTAAATAACTTTTATAATAATGTCTCGATTGGATATATACTGGAAGTTAAAGAATTTACACCCCACAGATACATCCAAAACAAATATTAAACTGAAAGCTTTCAGACTTTGTATTGCGCCCAAAGGGATCATTTTTTCATTTGCAGACATAAACGTTTGGACAGAATTCGGGTTAATGTCCCTCTGGGTTAAAAATATTTAAAAACAGAGTATTTTATAAATTAGAAAATGAATCTTTCATATACTTTCATATATTTGAATAAATATTTATGAGGCATTATTAATAAAAATGAGAATAAACGAAACCCTATGAATAATCCTGAAACGTTTAGTCTGAAATTTAAAATTCAACGTAACTATCGCAAATGACTGAGTGCAGGGTGTGTTCAGGTATCCTTTTAAGGATTTTGCAAAGAATTATATATATAAACAAACGTTATAATTTCATTTTCTAATATATTCCGTCTGAGAGCCCTTTTGTTGAACCATCATATTACATTATGATTTGTAAGAGAAAAGCCTTTTCGTGAAAACATCAAGGTTGATTTTATGCCACTTCTCTTTCACAATGTTCCACAGTCCGTCCAATGTTTGGGGATGCCACGTATAAAGAGCTTGTTTTAAAAGTACAAATGCACATTAATCCATAGGAGACACATCAGGAGATTTGGTGGATATGCATCTAGAGGGAATAGCTTCAATTGCGGTTTCATATCTCACTTTTTTCAAAAGCAGTAGATTTAGAGGTATGGTTTGTAGCCTTATCCTCATGGAACTTAATACAGTCAAGATTGTTTGGATAAAGAGATGGAATTTCGTCTTTTAATATAGGTGTTTAAAGTTATTTCTGATTGTAATCCGAATTGATTTTGATATTTTTTTTATTTTTCCTTATTTTAAGTTTCCCTTATAAAAGAGTCCAGTAAGAACAATAAAACCTTTAGAAAAAAATTTTTTTTTTCTCTGAACCAATATATTAAGTCTTTTGCTCCTCTTTCTCGGCAGTAAATTCAGGCAGTGATTATGAAGAAAATTTTTCACCAGTAGCGAAACACACTACAATTCGAGTTTTCTTAGCATGGCATCATATAATAATGCCAAGGTACATCAACTAGATGTTAAAACAGCTTTTTTGAATGGCAAGTTAAATGAAGAAATATGTATGGAACAACCAGAAAGATTTGTAGTTCCAGAAGAAAGACATAAAGTTTATAAATGGCAGAATTCGATTTATGGTCTGAAATAAACAGCTAGGAGCTAGACTGCAGAAATTCAAATTACATTGAAGAATCTTGGGTTCAGTCAAACTAAAGCAGATCTGTGTCTTTTCGCAAAAGAGGATCGTCACCGAAGAATCAATTGAATTGTACATCTTGATGATATCCTAATAAGTTCTACAGAAGAAGCACTAATTCTTCAAGTAATTAACGATTTAATGAAACGTTATCAAATAACACATCTTGGTGAAGCTAAATATTTCTTAGGCATGGAAATAAATCGAAAGGAAGATGGAAGTTATCTCTTATCTCCGGAAAACAAAATAAATCAACTAGTCAAGCAATTTCAACTTGAAGAAGCGAAACTCACTGTAGTACACCAATGGAAACAAATTATTATAGTCTAAACCGGGAAGAAAATCTCCTAATTTCAAATGATAAATTCAAGCTTATTGGGAGTCTTTTTGTATATATCGTCTTTCACAAGACCAGATATCACAGTTTCAACTCGCATACTTAGCAGAAATTGTAATAATCTACGTCAAAAAGACTAGAATGCTGTAAAAAGAATCATTAGCTGTTTAAACACGACAAAGCATTTATCTCTGGAAATTTCGTCGAGTGAAGAACCTAACCTTACAGTTTATTCAGATGCTGATTGGAGACCAGATACTGAAGATAGAAAACATCCCCATCAGGAAGTGCAAATTTGTTAGGCAAAAATTGTATTTCGTGGTTTAAAAAAAAATGCGTCTCATTATCCTCGGCAGAAGCTGAATATGTTGCACTATCGCAAGAATTACTATGGCTATTAAAATTAACAGAAGATTTTAATCTACCCCAAACTCTTAAAGTTTTCCAAAGATAATGAATCAACAATAAAATTGTAGAATCCGAAAAATTTAGTATTGATACAAAATTTCATCATATATGCGGCTTGCATAACAAAGGAATAGTAAAATTTTATCTTTCAACATAGCAATTTCAACAGAGCATTTTTCAGTTGTATTTAATTATTAAATACAATAATTTTAATAATTAATACAATAATTTTAATAATTAATACAATAATTTTAATGGTTAAATACCATATTCTTTGCTTGTAATAATTTGCTTCAGCCAGAAGTATATTTTGCTAATTCATGTTACAGAGATTTATCTTAAGTTAAATAATTCTCCTGCAAATAAAATTCAGAAAATATTTATAAAATTTATCTTTTTAAAGGAATTCTGCAAACTTACTATTTCTAGGAGAGCAAATGGATCTTGCATTGCATTGAAATTCTGAAAAAAAGAAATGTGAAAAGGTAAAAATAATTATTTTTATTCTTTTATACTTAAGGAATATTAAAATCATATTTTAAGAAAAGAAAAAAATCTGAAAGCTTTTTTCAGATTTTACATTACGCGCAGAGGGGCCTTTTTTAATGTTTTATGTGTTGCCTTTATTTACTAGATATCATGTTCTTCGCGCTTAAACGATGAAATTCAGTTCAATAGTAATATCGCAAAATAAGTTTAAAATGAGCCTATCTTTAGAATTTCCGATACACAGTCTCGGGCGCTGGAGATTTTTTTTTCCGTGTAGTGTTTCCATTCTTCGATTCCTCACTTTGAAATCATAGAGTTTCTTAATCAAAAATTTTTAATGTCTGGCAAAATATAAAAGAGATAATAGAACAAATTCCGAATAAGGGCTTCCAGATGCCCATATTCGCTGGAGGATTACGTTAGTCAGAATTTTATGGTTCTAGATACCGTCCTTTTACTACAATGTGAGAAACACATATACCTTTATCTAGATGCTTCATTACTTAATTTCTTTAAATATAATATAGGGCTGTAATATTTGGTGGCAACAGTTTGAAAAGTGAATTAACGCAGTGAGTGAATTGACGCAAAATAGCAAAACGAAATAATTAGTGCTTCTGGGTTAACACCTTTCGGGCTAAACATTACGAAATTTTGTTTTGTTTTCTGTTGAGTAAAAATAATTCTTGCTTAAAATTTCAAATATTTTATGCGTGGTTGTTGTTACTAATTTCACTTTTCTTGAAATCAAAGCACGCCCACGAAATTCAAGGTGGTTAGGAGTCAAGATTTGCGCCTGTTGGCAAGAGCCTTGGCCACAAGTGGTTATATTCTCTGATGCTTCATGAAAAGCTTTTGGAGCGGTTGCATACTTTAGGTACAAGACATCGCATGGCACTTTTAAAACTAGCTTCATAGTTTCTAAACCACGAGTTGCGCCAATTAAAAACGTGACGTTGCCCCGACTGGAATTAATGGGTGCAGAAATTACAGCAAGAATAGCCAAATATTGTAAAAATCCTTTTTTAAATTTACAAAGATTATTCTATGGAGTGATTCAACAATTGTGCTACACTGGATAAAAGGCACGGCATCTACGTGGACGCAATTTGTTTCAAACAGAGTATTAGAAATTCAAGAAACTACAGATTCCACTGCATGGAGACATTGTATAGGTAAAGATAACCCTGCGGACTTGTTAACAGGAGATTTAACTAGTAAAGATTTGCTAACTTAAAAAAAATGGTGGCAGGGCCCAAAATGGTTATTGTACCAGGAGAATACTTGGCCCCAGCCGAAGAGATTTGAATATGACTCAATAGACCAGGAGATTGAAGCTGAATATATAGCTTGTGCTGTAATTAGTTCCGCAATTGTTTCCAAACAGATAATTGATGTTAATAAGTTTATTGCTTACGCAAACTACTGAAGGTGACTTCTTGGGTATTACGATTTGTTGATGTTCTTTGAAGAAAAACTAGTACAATGGGTCTTCTTACTACTAAAGAACAAAATCGCGCTGAACAGTTTTGGGTAAAAGCTATTCCCCGTTTTCCCTCCTAAACGAAAGAATAAAAACAAACAATATATTCTATTGATAACCTGTGCTGTTACAAGAAGTGTTCATCTGGAACTAGTTAGTAATATGACATCAGATTAATTTTTTGCTTGCCTTTCGACGTTTTGTATCTAGAAGAGGGCTTGCAAAGTAAAAACAGAGTCATCGGTTATCAGGCGTCCTGTACAACTTTTGCACAGTTTAGAACTTCAGAACTAAAGTTTCATCTTCAGTGTTAATTTACAAATATGTATTGTGAGTGCATCTTTTGTGAGTATTCTCTTAGGGGGTCATTGAATAATCTTCTGAAAAAGGTGAATATTGCTTTTTTGAATTTGGATAACTTTTTTTTTTTAAATTTTCTAATGTTCCATTTAAATTTTCTCTTGTGTCTGGAACTCGAGTGTTTTTGTTGTACGCGTGTATACTGTTTATATACAAGTTCGATGAACGCCTGTGGTTCATGAGGGGGGGAAGTTGTTAAAAATAAAGTGATCATGTAATCAGACGGCGTGATTAACGGTCGTCTGAATTCTTTCCCGGCAAGCCTTGACGTAAATGTTTATGTAAACGAATCTTTAGAATTCTATGTAACGTACTTTTTGGCTTTACTAGGCTAGCTTTTTATTTCTTGTTTCTCGGATTAATTGCACTTGGATTTTTCAGTATAATATGTTTTTGTATGTGATGTGAATAAAAAAATAAGGAAAAAACTGAACAACATGTTCTTCGTGCAAGAATCTCGTTTAATTTACTAGTGATATTTTTTTAGCCAGTACACGGATTCTAGTTCAGATAATTTTAAGAAGTTTTTGGTTGCTGTTAAGGAATTTTGTTTGGCAGAAGACACGTAAATAAGGTAAGTGGATATTTCCTTCATGTAGTGCTAAGATGAATTTCCTTTTTTATGTTATTTCATTGTTTGATTTAAAATAAATGTAGTTTATTGAGATTATATATTTTTTGTTGGCTGGCCCTTTGACTTTTTAAGTGAATATAAATCGATGTGTACATAGACAAAGTCAACGGGTGCGCAATGCTCTGATGTTTTTTCAGTGAAAATAGGTTGATTTGTACATGGATACCAAGTTTGTGCAATTCTTCGACTTGTTATTTTGGATTTGTGTAGCAGCGATTTTTGGGGCAAAAATTGCCGCTATACAAATCCAAAATAACAAGTCGTCCAAGAATTGCACAAACTCGGTGTCCATGTTCCGCCAAAAATCGCCAATTATCGCTAAGGGGCACCCGTAAATATATTTTTAACTTTTATATATGATAATGTATCTCAAAGATAATGTAATGTAGAAGATAATGATAATGTATACATTGATAATGTTTACCGATTTATGATCATTATGGATTTTTTTCGAATTTTTCTATAAATAAGGTGTGAAAACCACGAACTTTCACCCCATGTGTGTTACTTTCTTATGTGTAAAAAAAATCTCCAAATTGCGCCAAGGTGGTTGCGTTAATATTCAAGTTCCGAACGTGCTATGAGTTTAGAGTGAAAAATTTACATCAAGTAAAATACAATTTAATATAATTTTTTTCTACGTAAGTTCTGAGTTTTATATTTGAAAATTAATAACTAGATCATCTCAATAGATTTTTCTTCCTACCGTCATGCAACGATCTAGATTTAAAAATTTTTAATGTTTATTCATAGAAAAGATTGAGAAGCCAATCATTGGGTGTGAAAATTTATAAACTTAAAATCTAGGACTCAAATTATAGAATAGTACTTATTTAAAAAAATTTTTAACAGTTAAGTTATTGTCCGTTTATAGCCATGAATTATTTATACTGCTTTCGTTAAATTATAAATAGTTTTATACGTATATTAGATATCGAATAAAATAAAAACTATTGCTAGAATAATTATATATATTATTTTGTGGGATTATTTCCCGAAATACAGTAAAAATCTGGACATGGATGTCTGAATTAACTAATAAAAATATTGCCTAATCCTTTAACGTATTTAAATATAAACTAAAACTGAATCTCTTAACAGATGGGCAGTTTTAGCAAAATGATAAGAGATCTCAATTTTCAGTTTTTATTTTAAATTCTTGGAATGTAGAACTTGTAACTGAAGGAAAAACAAATGAATAAGAAAAACACACTATCAATAATTTATAAACAAATTATTTCATGTGTAACATTTCTAGAGAAATATAAAGTTATAACATTCGAATTTAATATGACAACTAATCCAGACAACTGCATTGCCTTTTGAATAGGAAAAATAAGTGCTTATTGAATGTAAGTGAAGGAACTTAATGTTTTTGTTTACATACTATTTACAAATTATAGCAAGTAACTAAGAAAGTTCGTGCGGTTTTTAAGAACAGTTACTTGCGGTGCTTAGTGTGATCAAACTGATTCTGATGACGTCATACGTTTATATTCCTTTCAAATCTTATTTAGTAGAGATTCAGTGTATCGAACGTTTCGCTATCGGTTTTGTAGGTATTTCAGTCTTCGAAGAAATACGTCGGTGGGAAAGGAGATTTTGAAGCCTATTTTGCTTTACAAGTACAAATTAGGAAATAAAGCTGCAAAGGCCGTTAAAAGAATATGCTGTGTGCTTGGAGAGACATCAGTGAGAGAATAGACTGCTCAAAAGGGATTCAGTTGATTTTCATCCGGAGACGAGAGTCTTGAAGACAAACTTTGCGCTGGTCGTCCATTCGCCTTCGGTAAAGTCCAGCTGGAGGAGGAAATCAAGCAGAATGCCAATTAAAAATGCCCAGGAACTTGAATACAGGTTTGTAGTATCTGACGAAACCATTCGACCATATCTTTATAGACTTGAAATAATATGGGAACTGGGCAAGTGGCTTCCTCATGTCCTGTCCGAGGAAAACAAGCTCTAACGACATAAAATCTGCTTGTCGTTGCTGTCGTGTGCTTCACAAATCTTGACAAGTGATAAAAATGGATCATGCATGATAACCGGAAGGTGAAAATCATTGGTCGACTTCTGAATCACCGGTCTATGATTGGCTCCTAAACCGGACATTCACCAAAAGAATGCTGTGTGTTTGGTGGACTAGCCCTAGCGTAGTCCACTATGAACATCTGGAAAGCGGATAAACCATAACAGCCGAGGTCTACTCTTCACAAGTGCAAAGAGGTTTTAGCTGCACTGTGCCAGAAACAGCCAGCTTTGGTCAACAGAAGAGGAGTTCTCCTTCTCCAGGTTGATAACAGACCTCACATTGCAAAAGCGACCAACTAGGTCATCAAAACACTGAGCTAGGAAGTTTTACCTCAGGCACTCTATTTCCCGGGCATCGCCCCATAGGATAGACTGTTTTGGGCCATGGATTTTAGCTGTAGAAACAGCAATTTCGAAAACGCGAAAATGTCACAACGCCTGTGTCACAATTTCTGGACTCAAGAAAAAATAAATTTTTCAAAAAGGGCATTTTTGAGCTTCTGTCTCGTTAGGAACATGTAATTGAAGCCAATTGTGATTATTCCGAAGAATGAAATGGGCGTTTAAAATTTTTGTGGGCTGTTTTTAATGCGTGAGGAAAACCGTACGAACTTATTGGTTACCTGCTAGTGTAAATTGTATGCAAATTGAATAGTATTTTTTAAATACGATCACGCTGGCAATTCATCGATTACTTCAGTCTGGTATAAAATCTTAGTAACATGCAGTTACGAATCATGGTTAAAGTTCGGTATGACGGATTTCTTCGTTAACACGACATTTCTGGCAAGTTCGTGGTTGATCTGTAAGGTAGCTTCAGAATTTAAAACTGATTTAATTAATCATTAATTTAATCAGTAATGTAAATTTAATCATTAATGTAAATTCGAAGCAAATTTGCCTTTCATGTTAAATAATGTAAGAAAATTAGTTTTGTATAAGTATGTGCCTAAAATCAAACACATATCCATGTTCTTATTTTTACTGAATAAAAACAATAAAACTAATGTTATTTGCATAAATTAAAACGCCTTAAATCTATTTTGTAATCAACCGAAGGCTCAGGCGCGAAGCACATGGAGAACAGGCGCCTGTGCTAAAAGCCACATCTTGTGTCTAACGCATGGAGAAATGACATGACTTTCGTACCATAACATTAGGGAAAGTTGGCTGAGAATTCTAAAAATAGGATTCTCGATGTTGCGATGAGATGAGCCTTGCGTATAACACCTTCAGGAGGTACTCCGACTAACAGACAGTAAAAACTGCGCTGGTTGAAGAAGGTCGAATGCGAAAAATTGAAAGGTGAGTTCTGGGAATAACTGCGGGAATTTTCTGTGTTCCTTTTGGTCCGTCATAGGGAGAGTGCTAAATCTTTACTAATCTTCAGATTCTGCGAAATTAATAAGTAACATAGCTGCTTGAAAGCCTGTTTGTAATTTTTTGCTGGATTCTTTGCTGCTCTGATTTTATTAATGCGTGAGATGATTCGAAGTTGGGAAAACGTTAATTTTTTCATCTTGAATCCGTTTAATAGCATCGTTCGTGTCTTTCGGTGGCGGGGTAATTTTTCCTTTCACTTTCTCGCTGTAAGTGGCTTGAAGGGGATTTTTCTGGGCAGGGATCGAGGTAGCCTTTGAGCAAGGTAAGTGTTCCTCGGAGAAGTATGGAAACTTTAGGCTGGGATGGGCTGCTTTGCTTTTCTTTTCAAATCTTTTCTTATACTCGCTGGAACCTCTATAGCTGCTCACGTGACAGAGTCATCAGAACATACATTAAAGCTTATCTTCGGGTTTCATGGCGCATTGATTGCTTCGATGTTGTTCACACTTCACGCAACTAATGGGATTACTGCAACAAAATTGAGAATGACCGAATTTCTGGCAGCGGTAGCCTTGGACTGTTCTTTTTCTTTGGGTTGAATTTTTCTATGGTGACGTTGAAACTGAACATATTATTGAGCTGGTGAATCTTACTTCCTTCAGGGGTTCTTCTTAGTTCCAGAAGGTAGGTGGGAAGTTTAATATTTTGTTCTTCATGATTTTTGGAAAATTGCTTAACGTTTCAATTGATAGTTCCTGCGGTTAAGGTCTTGGTGTATGGCATCTTCTTAGATGATCATCAGCTTCTTGATGTATGGTATCTTCTTTGAGGTTCTTCATGACGATTCGAATCGGGTTTTCGTATTCTAACTGGTAGGAATGGAAAGGAATCTTTTTTTCGAGTTCATTCATTGCGCTGTAATCTTTGGAGTTTCTTGGTGTATACGAAAAGGGATTTTCCTCTTATTTGGCATTCGTGGGGATCTGTACAATTTAGCGTGAACATTTCATCAACAGTCATCCAATCGATTTCATCTTGTCAGGCACTAATGTTTTTTTGCAATTGCATTATAATATAATTAAGGTCAAGAGAGTATATTGCGTATTAAAAACTCTTGTACATTTATAGTTTGTAATAAATACATGACTTTGTAGAGTCGTTAGTCTTTTTTGTAGCAAGAGACGTGAAAAATGTGCAATGCCCTTGCCAAGAGCTGCCTTATTTAATAAAGATAAAATCATGGGTACTTACGCACAAGTCAAACTGTTTAACTTTACCCTCGATGCACTGGAAGAGAGAAAATAAGAATAAAATGGATTTAAAGCCAGAATCAGAACAGGGTTTGAATTATTTGTTTGATTACTTTATTTAATTTAAACAAAGCCCCAAACTGCATGGCTAAGTTCCATCCATGAAAATCTACCATTCCAACTTTCCTTATGGTCGATATTTACGTAGACTATGCTAATCAACATATTTTTAGTACTTTTGAGAAATAGATCTGCATAATCTACCAAGACTGCATGGTCGCAGACTTCCCTTATGTAACTGGCGGTAAAGTCCCTGAACACTGGTAGTTCGGTCCGAGGTTCGAACCCCGCAAACGGGCTGGCTGCATGGGCGTTTTCGTGGTTTTTCCCATGTGTAACGTGTATACGAGCCAGTTTTCTTTAGAAAGTCCTCCACGAAGGCATCCCTCCCTTAGACAGATAGCCCTCGAAGCTTTGCCATAATCACACACACACACCTTATGTAACTGTTCCAATCGATGTGCAGGCCCACTAGCGACGAGCGGTAAAGTCACTGAACACTGGTAGTTGAACTTGGTTTCGTTTTGGGGCAAATGGGCTGGGCGTTTGCATGGGCGCTTTAGTGGTATTCGCGATGTGTAATGTGTATACCAGCCAGTCTTCCTTAAAAAGTCCTCCACGAAGGCAGTCCTCCCCTTAAAGTGCGCTTTGCTATCTCCCAAACCAAACCAACCAACCAATTGACGTGCAGTGATTGATATCAAGTTAATTCTAAATACCATGCATAAATGAAACGAATTGCCATTAAAAAAACTGATTCTCGATCCTTAAAACAAATTTTGAGAAAGTAATTTTTTTCCCCATTTATACGGAATATCTTCACATATTCATTTTGGTGTTTCGTTTAAATTGAAGTAGATCTTCATTTCATGGCTTTTCGTGCATTTTCTTTCAGCGTGAATAATTCCTCGTTCCTGAAGCCAATTGTACGGAAGATGTTTCATCATTAGGTAAGTCCCAAATGTTTAAATCCATGTTTTCGTAAATATAATAACACAAGAGTTACCGCTACTCTTTTAGAATTTATACTGTCGTTTCCAATTTTGAAAAAGCATTCTTTTTCCTTTTTAAAAAGTCAACATTCTAACAAATTTAACCGGTACGTGTTCTGCCCTTTTCTTCGTATATCGTAAAGCATGTCACACTGCTTTATCTTGCAAATTTTGCAAGAGATTCCGTGCTCCTAAAGTTAGATATTAGACGGTAAGGTTATTTTATATCTACGTTATATTATGCTTCCATAGTGACTGATAAATGGAAAAGGCTGCCGTGTTACTTTGTTCGGTAATATCATTTTAAGAATTCTTCGATGGCTATTGGAAGATCATTTGAAGGTAAAAGAAATTAAAATGTTTTAGAAAGAAACGGCATTTATTAGCTAAGTTACTTAAGGTTAATAACGAATTTGCATTATAATATGATCAAGAAAAGTTGATTTGTAACGTAATAGGTTAAACAGTAGTTTAAGTTAAAATCGTGTAACTTAACGATTACGTAATAGTTTTAACTTAAAATTTGTAACTAAATACTTAAATGCGTGTTAGTGGCCTACGTTTATTTCTGACAAGTTTTGGTACTTATGAACATTTTCTAGAGTTTTCCTTCTTTAATTTATAAAATACATTAAAAAGTAACCTAACTTAAAATAAATGTATATGTGCTTTTCAAGTATGAGAAAGGGAAGTATAATCGTCTAAACAATTGTAAAAAAAGGTGCAGGAAGAAAAAAAAAAAAAAAAAAAAAAAAAAAAAAAAAAAAGAAGGGGGTTGTGGGTTGTGAACTACTGTTATATACGATTCTACTCATCCCAAACTGTTGAGTAATAAAAACAAGAATTGCCAATTTGGTGTAGGTAATCAAACCAATTTTTAAATCTGAGTTTTTTTATCGCCAGTGGTGAAATTTTTGACGAAATTTTAAATCTTTGTGAAATATAGTAGATCTGTGTATATTTAAACAATTCTGATTGGTGGAACTGATTATATTCTGATCTATTCTATTCTGCTCTGATCTATTTTATTCTGATCAATTCTATTCTGATATTGACTCTATTAAAACTTATTTAGATTAACTAATTTTTTATGGTATTACGTACTTCTAAATAAACAAGTATTTTCGGATTTTTGCGAATTGCTGATTTCCAGTAATATTCACGTTTAACCAGTTTTCCAATAGAATTACAATTTGCATTTGATTGAACTTTAACTGGATTTAAGGAAAAATCTACTTGATTCTACACCCAAAAGAAAGCTATAACATTAATTGCTGAATTATTAGAACTCTAACAAATATTAAAGAAGAAAACAGAAAGAAGTGATTTTTTTTTGTCAACAAAGACAAATTTTTTGTAAGAATTTTCTGTGAAAAATATAAAAATATACATTTTATATTATTAAAAATATTTTTCTGTAGAACGCTATATTTCCAAACTTTCCAGAAGTAAATTATAAGTAGAATTTTATTACTTGAATGATTAATATTTTTTTTTTTAGTTTTGTAACCTTGTCAGGCCAACAGAATATTTTCACAACATTCGCATTGCGAAGCATTTCACCCTGTTCTTTGATGCAAATTACAATGAAATTCTTCATATTTTATTTGTATTAACTTGTATTTATTCCCTTAAAGTGATGCCTATTTTTTTAATGTTTTTATATTCAGAAGCTGGGAATAACTTTATTTTAATATTCGGTTAGCTCAATAATTTGTTTAAAAATTAAAAAATTAAAATTTTTAAAAATTTACGCCGATTCTCAATGTTTGACTTTGTTTTTGATAGAGGAACATTATTTTAGATGTGTTTATTTGGTGGTATAAAAACCGTACAGCAAAAATATGATATTAACAGATTTTAACCAATATACCGTATTTGCCAGCGTATAAGACACACTTTTTTTCTTTAAAAATAGGTCTGAAACACGTGCTGCGTCTTATACGCCCATACTCAGTTTTTGATTACATTCATTACTAGAATTTCCTCTATTCAGAGTTATGCGATTTTGAATGGGCCACAGCTTCACGGGATGCTGTAAAACAAAGACAGTTGTTAAATTGTTTAAGAAGTGTGGCATTAGTAATGCACTGGATGGTACAGAGGACAATTTGTTGTATGAGGACTCAGATGCTCAAGTGACTCTTCATTTAGCTCTAATGATGAGTGTGTCTGGATTTTGACGAAGAAGATTAAAAGGTTTTCTTTCTCAGATTGGGTATTTGCAGAAAGTATTACTTTGTATTACTTTATATTTAAAAATTAGTCATAATGAACAGTAATAAAATTTTATCCTTCAAAAATGTGTATAAACAAGGGGGTGCATTTTATACGCCGACAAATACGGTATATTAGAAAGAGAAATCTTATTTCTGAGACTTAAAAAGAATATGACAGTCTAAGGGGAACTGCAGTTGACGAAGCTATAGGACCCATTTACGCCAAATCAACCGGAGAGACTGGTTCTGAAAATAAATCGAGTGGCAAATTTAAAAGGGAATCAGCAGTTGTTTTGCTGAATTTGGGGAAAAATGTCTAAATGGCCTTTAGATTTTATAATACGTCCGAAGGGGCTTTTCTTCATTTACATACACCTATACGTTTGGGCTAATAATATTTAAAAGGAGGATATCTATAGAATTTCGGTTAGACAGGGCCCACCAGAGGCCGAGCGGTAAAGTCTCTGAACACTGGTAGTTCCGTCCGAGGTTCGAATCCCGCGAACGGTCTGGCTGCATGGGCGTTTTCGTGGTTTTCCCCATGTGTAACGTGTATACGAGCCAGTTTCCCTTAGAAAGTCCTCCACGAAGGCATCCCTCCCCTTTGGCAGATAGCCCTAGTGTGCTTTGCCGTAATTAAATAAACCAAACCAAACCATTAGACAGTCTCGCGCACTGAACACAAAAATGTTTTATTCCGTAGTGTTGCCACTGCTCGTATAAAATTGTTGACTTTTTTAATCAAATATTCTTTACAAAATATAAAATAGATTATAAAACAAATTCGAAATTCAAAAAATAACTTGGGTTTCCAGGTGCCCATGTTCGGGTGGAGGACTACGCTATTCAAAACTGAAAGGCTCTAGGTATCTTTTTCTTTTCCCAATGCAAGAAACATACGTACATTCATGCAGATTGTTCATTATTTAATTTCTTTAAGTACAATACCAGACAGTAATATTTGGTGGCAACAATAGGAAAAGTGATTCAACGCTTTTGGTGATTCTACGCAAAATACCGTTTGAAGATTAAGAGCTCTTTTGGGCTAAAAACATAAAAGTCTTAATCCTGTATCACGCGATTATAAGGGAAAAAGTCGTGAGATTCTGAGACGTAATAAAAAAACTATTTAAATTCAAATTGTAGCTTGCAATATGTTCAAAATAAAATTAAATAAGTGAAAAAATTGTAGCCTTTTGAAAAAATACTTCTTAAGGGAGATGGCTAATATTTTCATTACTCACCGGGCAAAATATGCACGACGTACATTAGGATTTGAACCCACATCAAATGTCTCTCACTGCGAAACATAAAAATGTCACATCAAATGTCTCGACTGCCGGTGGCGTTGAGTTTTGAGACTTTTGTAATTTCATTCAGTTCACTAACTACCAACCGGTGCAAGACAGATTGCTATTTTCATAATTTTTTTACTGCATTTTCTTTTGAGCTATACATTCAATCCGTTATTAGAATATTTATTATTACGAATCGTAGTAGTAGTTGGCGAAAATTCATACAGATCTGGTAAGGGAAAAAACGCTCTGATTCAGCACTGTGAAGAGTGGTTCCATCCGTTCTGGGCATTTGGATAAACTTCAAGTAAGGTTTGTCCAAAAATGTATCAGGTACCTCCTTCGATTGTTGCTGAATCAAGCGTTTTACTGGTTCGTGCCGAAAGGCTGCATGCAATGGCGATCTCTGTGTGCTTAAGAATTAAAATATTTCATTAAATAAAATTTAAAAATTGAGTTGTGTCTAAATTTTCGCTTACAACCTGATATTATTAATTTGTCCATTTTATAAAACCGAGTTACAGCTTTTAGAGCAGTTCCTGCACCCTATATTGAAAGCAGACTAATATAATAAGATGCTTTTCGCACAATTTTAGACGATTTTCATTGTAATTACAAAAATATTTTGCCCAACATTTTTGTTTTATATGTTTTGTTACATAATACTTATTCTTCGCTATCTTTGTACACCGTAATTTCCGAGACAATAAAGCCTTTTGTAGTATCGGTTAAATCCAAAAGCACAAAAATACATTGGTGATAGATTAGGAGATTTAGTACGGATAGGAGTGAAGGGATTTGGCCTTGATACCCATTTCTTGTTCCATTGTTTTCCCAAGAAATCAGCACTAGAATTTGACATGTGTTAAACATAGAAAATGCCGTGGTTCGCAAAGCAAATATTTATTACTGAGATATGCAGAGTAATACGCAGAGTTACATGCAAGCAGAGATAAGCATAAGCAGAGTAATACAAGCACTAGCACAGATAAATAAGTACAGGCAGAATAATACTAAGGCAAGCAGAATAATACTAAGCCGCGATAAGTGGTTACAAAGGTTATATATATAACTTTATAACATATCATGGTTTAACAAATCATAAACAAGACACAATAACTAACCAATCAAAAGTAACATACAGAATGAGATTTAAGTTTCAGAATAACTCGGACCTGGCTGAAAGCTAATGAATGTTTCGGACGTGACAGAAAGCTATACTTCCTTTTAACCAGTAAGAATGCGATTACAAATATCTCAACACTCCCCCTTAATCGCATGTTATACAAAACATAAAAGAATTACACAATTTTTAAACAGCTCAATGATAACAGTTCATAGAATTTTGTTTTGGACAAAGCCTTAGTTAACATATCTGCAATTTGTAAACCTGATTGCTTATATTCAATTCTAATATTATTTTCCTCAACAATTTTACGAGTGAACTTTAATTTTATATCTATATGTTTCAACCTACCTGAAAAGTTTTCATTAACAATACTTTTGATACATGACTGGTTATCCTCAAAAATATAAACATTTTTAACACTGGAAATTTCATTTACTACATTTTTTATCCATAAAACATCTTGAATACCTTTACATAAAGCAATTATTTCAGCTTCTGTTGATGAAAGTGCAATACACTTTTGCTTGTTACAGCACCACATAATAGGACAATTTGAAAACATTATAAAGTAACCAGTAATTGATTTCCTATCTTGAGTATCTCCCCCCCCCCAATCTGCATCTACATACAAACACAAGTTTGCCCTTTCCAAATCACCCTTTTAGTATATCAATTTTAAATTTAAGGTGTTTTTCAAGTACCTAAGAATTCTTTTTAGAGCACCAGGCAACATCAGTAGGATGCTCCTGCAGTTGGCTCAAGCAATTTACTGCAAAAATAATATCTGGCCTTGTGATATATGCTAAGTAAAGTAAAGATCCAATTAATTCTTTGTATGGGCCATGAAATGCATTTCCTTTCTGAAAATCAGCTGCTGTAGATTTTGGTTGAATGGGAGTTTGGGCTGTTTTACAATCAGACATTTTATATTTATCAAGTAATTTTTCAGTATATGGTTTCTGATCTAAATACAAACAACCAGACTCAAATTTCAGTCTAATACCCAAAAATTCCGAGACACTTTCAGATTTTGACATTTTAAATTCATTTGATAACAATGATATTATAATATTTGTTTCTTTTACATCTGAACCTGCAATTAATAAGTCATCTACATAAAGAGCCATAATTACTCTCTTAAAATTTAAATTTCTGATAAAAATACATGGTTCAGAGTCCAATTGCTTAAAATCTAATTTAATAACAAAATTAAGAAATTTCTGATACCATTGTCGAGGAGACTGTTTAAGACCATATAAACTCTTTTTAAGTTTACACTTCTTACCACTCATATCATCGTATCCTTTTGGCTGGTCCATGTAGATGATTTCATCTAACTTACCGTTCAAGAAAGCTGTCTTGACATCTAAAGTAAAAGTTTGCAGACCTTCATTATTGATAATTACCAGGATTAAACGTAAAGAGCACATACTAATCACTGGAGAAAACGTTTCTGTATAATCTATGCCTTTTTTTTTTTTTTTTTTTTTTTTTTTTTTTTTTTTTTTTTTTTTGCATAAAACCACGAGCAACAAGCCTCGCTTTGTAAGTTCCATCTCGATTTTTACGTAGAACCCATTTGCAGGAAATGGCTCTTTTATCAGGGGGTAAACTTTGTAAGTCCCAGACGTCGTTATCTTCCATAGATTTCATTTCCTCGTCCATAGCTCTTTTCCATGGTTCTTGTTCTACTTGCGGTAGATTTGCAATATCTTCAAATGTCAGAGTGTCTTGTGCAAACATTACTTGGTAAATCTCAGGATCAGGATACCTAACTGGCTGTTTCTTTTCTCTTGAAGATTTTCTTTGTTCCTCCTTCTTATTTGCATCATTTAATTCGCCGTTATCAGTGTCTGAAATTGATTTGTCTTCATTCTTAATGTCATCATTGTCATTTTCACTCAAATCAGAACTATCGCAAATATATTTTTGATTTTCTACTTTCTTCTTTTCTTCATTAAATTTAACATTTCTGGAAACAATGATGCGTCTTGTTTCTGGAATCATTAAACGATATCCCATTGTGGAATAACCTACAAATATCATTCTGACAGAATTTTCATCTAGTTTCTTTCTTTGCGATGGTGGCACTAGAGTATAAGCATCACAGCCAAATACACGCATGTTTTTTAAATCAGGATTTTCACCATACTTCAGAAAATAAGGAACATGATTGTCAATTGAACTATTTGGGAGTCGATTATTTATGTAAGCAGCCGTAAGTACTGCTTCACCCCAAAGGAATTTTGGTAATTTTGCCTCAAGTATCATTGCTCTAGCTTTTTCCAGTACAGTTCTATTTGCTCGTTCAGCAACACCATTTAGAAAAGGTGTATAGGGAGGTGCAGGATCTATTTTTACACCTGCTCTTTTAGCAACTTCATGCAATTCTCCACTGACATATTCTTTGGCATTGTCACAGCGCAGTTTTGCAACAGTTGGATTCAATTTAAAGAATAGCTTGAGTTCATCAGCAATGTCACTTTTTCTTTTGAGCAGTCTGATTTCCATAAATCTCGAATATTCATCAATTATAGTCATGAAATACCTTTCCCCATGGAGTGTTTGAGGTTCTATTGGACCACATATATCAGTGTGTATAGTTATAAGTGGTTTGGATTCTTTTATGCGAGGACCCTTTCCTATAGGCAAAGCACATTGTTTGGCACGAACACATACTTCACAAAAGGATTCTTTTGCAGGAAGATTCATCAGTTTTAATTTTTGATCACAGCAGTGTCCTAACCTTCTGTGCCATAAATCATCATTCTTTACAGCTAAAGCTGTAAATAAATTTGGGGAAAAATCACTAAAATATTGTCCGCATTTATCAAAGTATCCAAATCTAAAACGCTTGTTTTTGTTTTCAATATAAACTATTTCATTTTTAAAAATTACGCTCAAACCTGCTGCTTCAATATTTTTAAAAGAAATTAATTGTCCGTTTATGTAATTGTCCGTTTTGGAACGTAAAGAACATCTTTTAACATTATTTCAACACCATTCTTAGTTTTACCGCAAATATCACCAATTCCGGTTGATCTTTACAATATGGTAACTGGTAGTTTGGCGACATTTTGGAGGCGATAAAGGATACTACCTGGGACTTTGGTAATAATGTGAGCAGTACTCAGTTCCGATTACGCATTATTTTGTGTGAGGGAAATGAGAGATCATGGGATACGTCATGTGATATTAATGGACGAATTACGGTTCTTTAATCGGAAAAGAGGGGAAATCGGGAAAAAATCTGGAAATTTTGTATTTGGCTTTATTCTGTGTTGTGTGAAACAGTGTTCGTGAATTTTTGGATCCCATGGCCGTAACTAAAGTGAATTCGAAATGTGTATTTATGTATGTATTAATTTAATGTATGTGCTCATTTATATTTTAAGTAGTGTTTTTGAATTTAATTATATTTTAATTAAATGATAGTTATTTTGTGAATTTTATGTTTGTAGGAATTTGGTATACGTTTTAGTTGAAGTAAACGTGCATGGAAATAATTTAAATATTTGATACTAAGTATTTGTAATGGTTGCGGTATGAATTCGTTGGTGACGTGTATAATGTAATAGATGATTTAGAGGTAAAAGGTTTTGGATATTTTATTTATTTTATATGTGGAAATGTTCATATTTGGAAAGGGTAAATACGTTTTCGCGATCAGGTAATTTCATATATGTTCTTTTTACCGGGTTTAAAGATTGAGAAAATTGTCATGTATTTTCGTGAAATTTTTCTAATTTATGAGAAAAAAGTAGTGTACATGGATATACTGAAGAGTGTGCGCAATGCCATTTTTGTGCAATTCTGGGATGTTTTTTTAAGTAAAAATAAGTCGGCGTGTACATGGTTTATGTGTATGTGTTATTTTGAAAAACGCGTAAGGAGTATGGTATTGTGCACTTTTTCCCAATTTTGCAGTGAATATTTGTCATGATTAAGCAGTTTTGTTAGATAAAATTTCCAGCATAAGTGTAATTCGGCTAGTAGGTTCTTGGAAGAAGTGTTCATTAGATAAAAAGAAAAGAAACATGTCTTTACTTCGTGAAGACAAAATGGCGGCGGGAAACAAAAATAGAGGGTTGCTGTACGAGAGTTGGTCGCCAAATTTTCGCCAAAAAAACGCCAAGTTACCATAATGTAAAGATCAACCCCAATTCCTTCCACTTCTAAAACCGCCGACTTAGACGCGCACTTAACAGTTCCAGTCTTAGGCTTAATTGAGGTGAACCATTCCTTGTGAGAAGACATATGAGAAGTTGCACCAGAATCAATAAAAATTGATCATGAACAAGATTTCCAGCCATAAAAGATATTGCAGGGGAAGCATACTTATTACTATTTGAATTTGCCTGCTTTTTAGAATTATCAAAACATTCACTTTTGAAATGACCACTTTTCCCACAGTTATGACAGACACAGTTCTTTTTCCTACAAAATTTAACATAACGTCCTTTTCTTTTACAATAAGTACAAAACAATTCTTTACGAGCAATAATAAAAACAGAAAAACAGAGTTATCTGTATTTGGTTTAGAATACTTATTTTCATTTTTATAATCAAACATAAGAGATTCACAATCAATAAGTCTACTTGTAACAAAATCTAAACTCAAATTATTGCTTGGCTGATTCTCTAGAGATGCCTTAATATTTTCATATTCCTTTGGCAAAGACATTAAAATGTAAATAATAATATCAAAATCGCTTACTTCAGAGCCAGAGACGCGTAAACTACTAACCATGTTCATTATGCTGTCGATATGCTGTCTCATTGACACATCCTTGGATTTCCTTATGGTAGCTAGACGTTTGCGCGTTAAAATTTGACTCACTGCACCTTTAGCGCTATACGTAGCTTGTAGTTTCTTCCATATTTTACATGCAGTGTCTTCACGTTGAAGAGAAGCAATAACATTGTCACTTAGAAGGGCAAGTATTAAGGCATAAGCCTTTTTTGATTGCAACTCTGTCCGCAACTGCTTCTGTTTCCAAAAACGTATCCAATTCTCTTGCCGTAAATACTGCTCGAACTCTTCGACACCAAACAGTAAAGTTATTAACACCGTCAAATGGCGCTACACCAAAAGCTTCCCTTTCACCTCCGGAAAAAGCCATCATTCACAATATACCAAATCAAAATCACGCGAACGATAAATTATTACACTGAAGGTTCAATTAGGGAACTATCAGCGAATTCTAACTTTTGAAGGAACCACGCTCTGCTGTTAAACATAGAAAATGCCGTGGTTCGCAAAACAAATATTTATTACTGAGATATGCAGAGTAATACGCAGAGTTACATGCAAGCAGAATAATACTAAGTAAGCAGAATAACAGAATAATACTAAGTGGCGATAAGTGGTTACAAAGGTTATATATATAACTTTATAACAGATCATGGTTTAACAAATCATAAACAAGACACAATAAATAACCAATCAAAAGAAACATACAGAATGGGATTTAGTTTCAGAATAACTCGGACCTGGCTGAAAGCTAATGAATGTTTCGGACTTGACAGAAAGCTATACTTCCTTTTAACCAGTAAGAATGCGATTACAAATATCTCAACATTAAATAACAAGATGTTACAACCTCTCCCCCCTCCAGATAAACTTTAATTTATTTACGGTTTTTTTTTTTTTCAAAACAACAATATCAGCACAATACAGAATTGAAATACAAGATATAACATAATAAGATACACTGAAGAAGAGAGGAAGGAACAAAATATTTTTTTATCTATATAGAGAAACAAATTATTTAATCAGGCCAGGGAGTACGACTTAATGCGTCTACATTTTTATGGTTTTTACCACTTCAATGAACGATTGTGTAATTGTAGGGTTGTAGTGCCATCTCATAAGTCGTGGATTTAGACTCACATTATTTTTGAGCCAAAATAAGGGATTATAATCGGTCATGATGAGGAATTTAGTATGCCCGTCTAAATAACATTGAAGTTTCTTTACAGCAAATATTATGGCGGCGCATTCCTTTTCTGTGGTACAGTACTTTTTTCAGTTTCTGTAAACTTCTTACTGAGGTATAATATTGGATGTTCATTGTCTCGTTCACCTTTTTGAGCTACAATGACACCCATACCAGAGTCTGAAACATCAGTTTGCAAAATAAACTCCTTATTGAAATCAGGTGAGTGTGACAGAGGCTTTTGTGGCGTTTATTTTTTTTTTCAACAACTTGCTCTTGTCTGTTTAGTTTCTTTAAAAACTTCTCCTTGACTTGCATCTCAACTCCAGAACTTGGCAATTCATCTGGAACTTTTAACTAAGAATCGTTTAATTTTGTCAGTTCTTTCTTTTCAGATATATTTTGCTTGTTGCGAGATGAACCTTTGTTCTTATCTGTTACTTGCATTCTCATTGAATGTGGCAACTTTGAGTATCCTCTATCATGTTTATGCCTCTTTGCTAAGTTTTCTGACGCGAGCTTATATTCTGAATGTATTTTTAATTTCTCAGCTTTAGAAGCACCTTCATGAGTTCTTTTATAAGAATTTCTTTGATCTGCTGCTAACGAACTGCCAAACACATCTTTACTTTTTGGAGGAGGAACTGGGGAACTTGTAGAGGAATAATCACACACATGATCCATAGAAGATGAATCACCAGGTATATAAGGTGAGTCAACTTCCAGATAAATAACTTCAGTTTTCTCATCAAGAGATGAACGCTTAGATTGTTTGTCAGATTTCTGTGAAGCATTGACAGGAGCTTGACTTTTAGGAGGGTGAGTATTTACCAAATTACCCTGAGTTTTAGCAGTATTATTTGTTTGGTTCTGCATCAAAGTTGTGTAGTTCTGCATTTTATCCCTATATTTTTCAGGAATAACAATTACTTCATTTTCATTTCCATTTTTATCTAATTTCTTTTTCATCAACAGCTCGCTCTCCTTTACTTTGAAATCATTTCCGAAATTTTCACTTTTAGCTTCGCTAAACAATGAGGCTAGATCTCTGCTTTGATGCTGAGATTCAATTAATTCCTTTGAATTAGCATTAATTATTTTCTTAATTTCCTTGTCTTTCTCATCAGCTTGCGGTAAAATATCTTTGTCAGACTCAATAACAAACAGTTCTTTTTTCCCCATTTCGGTGTCTCTACTTCGATCTCCTTCTCGAGATGGTTTTACTTGAGATCGGGTCGAAACCGCATTTATACTTTCTAAATTTAAGAATTGTTTCTTTTTGAACAACTGAGCAGTTTTGTTACCCAATACATATCTGCCAGGATCATTTGTAACAACAGTTGCCTTTGTCTTTATATGACCAAGTTCGCAATTAATTTCAACTTCCGCTAACGGTAGACACACTAAATAGTCATTTAAAAGATATTGTACCCAGACATGTTCTCCAGTCATTTTTACGTTATCTATGTATTTCCGAGAAATAACATCAACAGTGGCTCCTGTGTCTCGAAGAATAGGCATTTCATGCCCATTAACTAAACCGTTAATTGTATATGTCTCTAACAAATCATCATTCGAAGATAGGCAATTTACCTTTTCATTTGGTTTTAAGCGAGGACACTGAGGCTTAAAATGTTCGTATGATCATTAATCGAAACAACGTGGCCGATACCTTTTGTCATAAATTTTCTTGGTTCTTGTTTTGAAATTGACTTCTTTGTCGGTGATCTTTCTGGTATTTTGAATCGCCCCATTTATCAGAATGCTTAAAATGAGGCGGATGCTCTATTTTTTTCACAAAATTATCATAACGCGGTTTAAATGATCCTTTGTTCATTTTCTCAGTCTGATTGACAGAAAATTTCGGTTTTATTGTTTTCCTCACATCTTCAAAATCTTCAATTTTTTTAACTATTTCAGTAGGTGAAATGATGGTTGTCCATTGATCCATAAAATGTTCTTTGAAATGAGGAGAGGTACGCTTTTTTATTTGATGAACCAGCATGAGATCTTTTAGCTGTTCAAAAGTTTTAATGTTTAATCTGTTAAGCCATTCTTCTAAATAGTTCTTTAATTCATAGTAGAAATCATACCAAGTACTTTCAGTAGATTTTTGGTGTTTATTAAATAGCTGTCGAAATTTTTCCGCACTTAATTTAAATCGTTGTAACAGTAAAGGTTTTACATATTCATACTTTTTCGCGTCCTCTTCTGGTTCTCTAGGAATAAGCTGAAGAATGTCGGGAGGCAGCAATGAAATAAGTTGAGTCACTTGATTTTAAGCAGGTATATTCATTATTTTAGCTTGACGCTCAAATAACACCAGAAATAAACTTATTTCATCTTCTTTAGGGTTGAAACGTGGCATGACATCGTAAATTCTCATTTTTAAAGGCTGCTCAGGTAACTGCGTAGTTTCTACCGGCTGTGCTGTGGCAGCCATTGCTTCCAGTTCAAGCTTCTGTAGCTCAAAGACTCTAATTCGCTCTTCTTTTCTTTCTTCTCTTTCGCGTTCTTCTCTTCTTTCTCTTTCTTCTCTTTCGCGTTCCTTTTGTCTTTCTCTTTCTTCTCTTTCGCATTCTTCTTTTCGTTCCCTTTCTTCTCTAATTGCAGCCAGTAGTTCTCGAGTAAACTCCTCATCATAATCGGGACATTCAGTAATCAGTTTATGCAATTGAGCAATCTTAAATTCAGGTTCCTTTTCATTAACATTTTTAGTATCCATTAACTTTTGTTCTAAAACTCTACAATGCTTTAAAATTTCTTTGTCACTCCAGTATTTTAAATTAGGTATATACTGAATTGAAGTAAATGTAATGTTCTTTTAATTGACTGAATATTTCAATAATTGAAGAAATAGCAGTGTCTAATATTATATTGCAATATTCAACCTTAAATTTTTGTCGCGGATTTTTGATTGATTTTTTCATCTTGAAGTAGTTTCTTTTTAAACCAGTTTCGACTTAAAACCTGTTTCGAAAAAAAAACCTGTTTTGTTTCGACTTAAAAGCCGTTTTTTTAAACCTGTTTCGAAAGTCAGTATCCACCCCCCAAACCATCAGCAACGATACTTGCATCGGCAATTGCGTATTCATACGCTTCATCAGGTCTACGATTATTGAGTTCTGATCTAAGATTTTGTAAATTGTCAATCACGATTTGTAAATCACATTTAGAGTTTTGCATTATATCATTTACCACATTTACTAAATTTAAAACATCGCACCAGATCTTAATGGAACAAATGAATTTAAACGTCAAACCATCTAAATCAACTCTTTTGCTTGAGTTCTTAATTCTATGTCTCTTGTTTGATCTTCTTGAATATTTATGAGCATTCACAAATTTCCCTTCAAATCGTTTTCTTCGATCTTCCGTAGCGTCTTAAGCTCAAGCCCAAAGCCTGAATTCTACATTTTCATCTGGTGTTGGACAGTGGAATTAAGGTAATATAAGTTTCCTCCTGCTGCTTCTCCTCTTGCTACTCCTCCTCCGGCTACTCCTCCTCATGCTGCTCCTCCTGCGGCTGCTCCTCCTTCCGCGGCTCCTCCTCATGCTGCTCCTCATTCTGCTCCTCCTCCCGCGGCTCCTCCTCATTCTGCTCCTCCTCCAGCTGCTCCTCATTCTGCTCCTCCTCATTCTGCTCCTCCTCATACTGCTCCTCCTCCGGCTGCTCCTCTTTCCGCGGCTCCTCCTCATTCTGCTCCTCCTCCCGCATGAGGAGGAGCACCCGGAGGAGGAGCAGCGGGAGGAGGAGCAGCATGAGGAGGAGGAGCAGTATGAGGTGCAGCCGGAGGAGGAGCAGCATGAGGAGGAGCCGCGGGAGGAGGAGGAGCAGAATGAGGAGCAGCCGGAGCAGGAGCAGCATGAGGAGGAGCAGCCGGAGGAGGAGTAGCATGAGGAGGAGCCGCGGGCGGAGGAGGAGCAGCGGAGGAGGAGTAGCCGCGGAGGAGGAGCAGCAGGAGGAGGAGCCGCAGGAGCAGGAAGAGCAGAAGGAGGAGCAGCAGGAGGGATGAGCAGCATGAAGAGGAGCAGCTGGAGGATGTGCAGCAGGAGAAGAAGTAGCAGGAGGAGGAGCAGCAGGAGGAAACATATTAAAACCACTGTCCAACAGTAGAATTCAGGCTTTGAGCTTCAGTTTAAGACGCAACGGGAGATCGAAGAAAACGATTTGAAGGGAAATTTGTGTGTGTGTGATTATGGCAAAGCCTCTAGGGAGCGATGTCTTCTTGGAAGACTTTCTAAGGGAAAATGGCTCATATGCACGTTACACATGCAGAAAACCACGAAAACTCCCATGCAGCCAGCCCGTTCGCGGGATTGGAACCTCGGACCGAACTACCAGTGTTCAGCGATTTTTACCGCTCGGCCGCTGGTGGGCGAAGTGAAATTTGAGAGCGTTAATAAATATTCAAGAAGATCAAACAAGAGACGTAGAATTAAGAACTCAAGCAAAAGAGTTGATTCAGATGGTTTGACGTTTAAATTCATTTGTTCCATTAACATCTGGCGCGATGTTTTAAATTTAGTAAACGTGGTGAATGAAATAAAGTGATTTACAAATCGTGACTGACAATTTATAAAATCTTAGATCAGAACTGAATAATCGTAGACCTGATGAAGCGTTTGAACACGCAATTGCCAATGCAAGTATCGTTGCTGATGGTTTGGGGTGGATACTGAGTTTCGAAATAGGTTTAAAAAAACGGCTTTTAAGTCGAAACAAAACAAGCTTTTTTTCGAAACAGGTTTTAAGTCGAAACTGGTTTAAAAAGAAACTACTTCAAGATGAACAAACCAATCAAAAATCTGAAAGAAAAATTTAAGGTTGAATATTACAATATAATATTAGACACTACTATTTCTTCAATTATTGAAATATTCAGTCGATTAAAAGAACATTACATTTACTTCAATTCAGCATATACCTAATTTAAAAACCTGGACTGACAAAGAAATTTTAAAGCATTGTAGAGGATTAGAACAAAAGTTAATGGATACTAAAAATGTTAATGGAAAGGATACTGACGGAAGAAATAAAATCTTTGCGCGTTTTGCCAAAGAGGATTTGTCACATATTGATGTTTTAAATTATATTTATTAAAACAATCTTACCGATACATTTCCAAATATTGCAATATATTTTACGGATTTTTTTAACCCTGAGAATTTCGGTGGCTACTGGAGAACGAAATTTTTCAAAACTTAAAAGTATAAAAAACTACCTGTGATCTACGATGGCGCCGGAGAAATTATCGGACTGGTCGTGTGTCCAAAGAGAGCCAAATTTCGGATAAATTAAATATAAAGGAATTGATAAGCGCGTTTGTAGCTGCTAAAGCTAGGGGAATCAATATTTGAATATATTTTTCTAATTTTCATATTTTACTTAAAAAATGTTTTATCATTATTTAGTTTTTAAAATTTAAGAAATAATAAAATACATTAGGACAAACACGTGTTTTTATATAAAATATTTGCGCAGAAAAATATTTGCAGACAAAGTTTTTTGATATATTTGCAATTACTTTATAAGAAGGATTTATTAATAACCGTAATAATTACTTGTTATATTACTGATGATTTGGAATCAGTTCTTGACAATTACATTCTAAATTAGAATTTTAAGAATTATTAGAATTTTAAATTAGAATAATGAAAATACGCTACGCACCAAAATACATTTTAGGATAAAAAATTAGTTGATTTTTTGTTTTAAAACTTCTTGAATTCATTTAATAAACATCGTATCCTCGTTGTTAATTGAGTTCAGAATGTTGGGTGTCGTTTATATAATTATTCTTACTTGTCCACGGAATCTGCTGACTTATCCAGCGATTAAGTAGCTGCAGATCATTTCTACATAACGATTGAACTTCCATTAATTCAGTCTCTAGAGGGTTGTATGTTTATATCATAATTTGACTTTTATAAAAATGATTATTCTAAATCTCATGTTTCTATAAAAATATACTGTGCTTTAAAAATATGGATGATAGTATCAGCCGCTCTTTCAGCCACTTCAAAAGCATCAGTTTATTTAGAAATAAATAGTGCAGTTAATGTCATAAAATTCAAATAAACATCAAACGAAAATTCTCAGTTTTAGACAATTCGATTTAAACAAAGTAAAGTAGCAGACGATAAAACGCCGAAGGTAAAAATTTACTTATTTAAAAAAAAAAAAAAAAAAAAAGATAGAGAGAAATTAAAAAAAAAATATTAAAAAATTTATTTAAAAAAATAGCTTTTCATATAGTATTAATAAATATTTATTAACCATCATTGAGGGAAAAAATGTCATATAATTAATTCTTCGTAAAATTTTACTTGAAATTTAAGGTTAAAAATAGCTGTGGCAATATAGTGTAACAAAAATCCATAGACCACATTTGGCGTTATTATCGCTCAAAAAAAAGATGCCAAATTTCAAAACGCGAAAATATGTAAATTTGTGTATATCTTAGAAAATAATGAATAAAAAAGTTTAATTTTTTGCAGATATGCTTAAAAATATACCTACTTTAAGATGATGGTAAAATTTTTATAGGTTATAATTCAAAATTTTTTTCGAAAAATTTATAAAAATTATTTAAAAATAGAAATTTAAAAAATAAAACACAAAAAATGGGTAAATTTTATTTGGAATGAACCTAAATTTCGAAATGTGAGAGAAAAAATCAGAAAAGTTTAATGAAAAAAGAGATATAAATAAATATTTGCCAAATTCAATTAACATTGAGGAGCTAAAATTTTGAGCGCTAATATTTTAAAAACTACTCGTACGATTTTTAGAAAACTTGGTATTCTGGCATAATTTGAGTCGAATTAGAGAATATGTAAAAAATCGAAATAGAATCGAAATATGTAAAAAAATTGGTATGTTATTTCAGAAAAAGTCCAATTTTTTCTCAAAATACCTATGTTAGAATAGTGCTATATATAAATCTAATATATATCCTAAGTCGCGCTTTCGACACATGAAGAACGCAATTTGAATTTCGTGAATCGCCCCAGTAGAACGGGAGATATAGCCCTGTCCCATTTTTTTTTTGAGCAGTGTATTATAATGAATGCTACCTAGTAGCTACTCTAGCTAATAGCTAGAGTAAAATTCAGGATATGGTAACATTAAATAAATAAATAAATAAAATTTTAAAAAAAGAAGAAGCAGAAAACGAAAGCGAAGAGGAACTGAATACATTCGGAAAGAGAAGGCTTACTATGGTGAAACATTAGAAACGTGTAGACAAAGTGTTAATACTATATGTGAGAAAATACTAAGGACAAATTGAAATACATCATAGCTACGTTTGGTGCTTTCTATATTATTTGTATCAATATTAATATAAGTACCGAAAAATACTTAAAAAATAGGTGTTTTCGAAAATTTAAAGGAACAAAATTGCAGTCAAAATTATAGCAGCGGAACTTTTGAAGTAATTTGATGGCTTCTGAAGGTCGCCATGAACATAACAATTTATAACTGTCAACTTTTACAACTAGGAATCAGATAAACTCTATTGTTTGGTAAACCGGACTGTCTAGTAATGTTTTCGGTACTGTCTTGTTTCCGGGAATGGCGATGTATGCAAGCTTTTTCCTCTTTCTGCCCTAAGAATAAACAGCTCATAGGGGAATTCTGAAAAATATATAACGCTTTCATATATGTACTCATACCCTGATATTCACAATAGCGTTTCTTTATTTAGATAGCTTTGAGCATGCAAATTCAGTAAAAATCAGAAAACAAGTACCATACTTATAACAAAGCAGGTTATCTCAGTAAATGAAGGGAATTAAATACCGGCGATGGCAAGATTTTCCCATGGTTTGAAGACTAAGTAATTTATTCCTTTCAGAAAATTTTCTCGAAAAGCAAATCATCACTTACGGATAGAAGAATGTTCTAAGAACTACGTGATAAATTTATAATGGGAATAAAAGAATGAAAGAAATCGGAAACTCTTTTCTAGTAATCATTTTACTCCTCGAAAGTTGGTTTCAGTATCACCTTTTTAAGGAAATGACACATGAAATGGATTTCAGAAACTGAATCTCGAAATCATCAATAACTATCCAATATTCTGCATTTGTAAATATTTATTTAATTTGCATTTCAACCAAATGTTGAAAACAAAGCGGAAAAAAATCTCCTTACAAAAGGGGAAAAAAAAAGATTCCCATTCTTTTACAGTGATACTCCATTAAATTATATCAGAAAATCATATCACTGTTGGATGCAATAAATACTAATTTCAGACATGTTGCCTGTTTATGTTGTTAACTCTCTTTTCCAACTGAACACTGGTAGTTTTGCCTAAGTTTGAATTCCGGCGAATGCGTTCGTTGCTTGGTATTTTGGTGAATTTTAGGTTGAATATACCAAACCAGTTTCCCTGAAAAAGTCATCTACAAACACATCCTTTTCCTCAAGCAGGTGTCCATCGCATGCTGCCTGACGAATGTGCAAGAATTTTTCTTCTTTTACACAGCTTTCATAATCACATATTACCCACCAGCGGCCGAGCGGTAAAGACACTGAACACTGGTAGTTCGGTCCGAGGTTCGAATGCCGCGTACGGGCTGGCTGCATGGTCGTTTTCGTGGTTTTCCCCACGTGTAACGTGTATACTAGCCAGTTTCCCTTAGAAAGTCCTCCACGAAGGCATCCCCCCATTTAGGCAGATAACCCTCGTTTCTTTGGCTCGAATAGTACTACCATACCAATAATACCATAATCACATATTATATTATAGAGCATTTTTAATTTGCAAAACTATAAGTTATGGAAAACCCAATGACATATTTATTTAGATTAATAAAAAGATATAAATTAAATGCGTCATCGGCATAATTTTTTAGTAATATCATTATATAATCTATTGTACTTTTTTTTTTTTTTTAGTGTACTGGGGAATTAAAGAAAATTTCTCAAAAGTATCATCATGTTTTCGTAAACTGATAGTGTTAAATTATTATATTAAATTTCAGTTTATTATAGCAGAAATCGTAAATAGCTGCATTATGTATAACTCTTGCTTCACTGAGCTTTCGGAAGTTAATCTGCGTCCATCCGCATAATCGAGAAGCAGGTCGATTTGTTTCTCAGTGCAATCGCTGTGGGATCTTAATTCTACTGATACGCAGTCGCAAATCTACTGACCGATGTTCTATAAATTTAAAATATTTTGCCCTGCCTAAATTCTGTAGCTCTCTACATTCTAAAACTTTTGCCGTTGTCAAGTGCCAAATTCTTAGAATTTCGCCATCCCTAAATTTTCTTGTTCGATGCCTCTTTAAATTATAAGAATTTTTCAGCCATTAATCTGCCTCCTGGCCAGACGTGTTTTTCGATGCCACATATGTCACTGAAAAAGGTTGAAAAATCGGAATTTTAAAAGCAAACTTCCTACTTTTCATCAAATAAATTTTATCGATTAGCAGTGCTATGGAAGCATTAAAACATTTATATAATAAATACAGAAATACTTTAGAAAAATTTTTTTCTCTCTACTGAAGAAACGCCTGTCTCTGACTACCTGCGAATTTGATTAAGTTTTATCCAAAATCTACGTCAAAGCGTTTCTTTTTGGCCTAATATTAAATTTTACATTGGCATGTTCCTGTCCCTGCTTGATGTTGACAAGATTTATTCAAAACTTAATGTTCTTATTTTTTATTTTAAAACAAACAATTTAAATGGAAATCCTCAGCTTGCTTTTATTTATTTAAATAATAACATTTCATAATGTGTATTGAGATCTCTAAGTAATTTGCGTATTTGAACCCCAAAAAATGTTAAACACCAATTTTGAAGCTTTTGTTTTGTTTTGCTTTATATTTCCTTCAAAGCACGCGAGAGCTATCTGCCTAAAGGGAGGAATGCTTCTGTGGAGGACATTCTAAGAAAAACTTACTCGCGCCCACATTATGCACAGAGAAAACCACAAAAATTCCACTTTGAAAGGTAAAAGTGTCTAATTTTTTTAGAGCGAGATTTTCCTAACAATGAATTTTAGCAATTTAATACAAGTGCTATATTTAATTAAGAACTAAAACAATGTTCTTTTATGATTTACATAAGGTAACTCTTTCTGTCAAAAATAATCATATGAAAATGCACCGAATTTCAGTACCATGTAATTTAGTTCGGAAACTGAGAGGTATCTGTGACATCTTGTCTATATGTAGAAAATTTTTTATAAGGTTATTATGACTGAAATTTGTTTCAAAATATTCAATATTTCATAACTTCTATCAACCAATAAATGCGATAAAGGTAAACTCCCCTTTTATAAATATGAAACAAGATAAACGAAATAAATTGTGGTAAAATGAATTACAAACATTATGTCAAAATGACTGACACTGAGCATGTGTTTGTTATTTTAATAGTAATTTAATTATCAATTACATGTAGCTTTCAATAGGAATTAGGTATTTTAAGCCTCTTATAAATTTTTTCTTAGCGTTAAAGCTCGACAACATGAATCAAAAGCAGAAAATTAGTTAAACTACACTGTCTCACTAGTCGTAAGATTATATTACAGAAATATGCATATAAAAACAAATTAACATTCTACAAACGTACATTAAAATAGCGAAACGCAATAAAAATCAATAACATTTATACTTAAAAAGCAACAAAGCCGGGTTCATGTGAATCACTAGAAGAGGCGCCAAATTGGCTATACGAAATCGAAAATTACTTTAATTATTAGGGAAATAGGCTTCGTCAAACTTAAATCAATAAAACAAACCAAAAAAATTGCAAGAAAACCTGGAAATTAATGCAATATGCATTTCAGTGTTATTTCTTATTTATCAAAAACGAATTTTTCAACGTTTTCATTTGAAAATTATAAATAATTGGCTACATTATTTCTCTGAATTTATAAAACTACGATTAAAAAATACTTTAAGAATTATGGTATAATTATGCTGTAAGAGTTATGACATTTTGATTTAATACAATTACTTTTGCTTGATACAAGTGTAGCTATTTTTATATTTATATAGACGCGCATTGAAGTTTCTGCCTCAGGTGAAAAAATATCTTGGCACGGCTCTGATAAGCAATTAAGATTAGAAATATGCACAAAATTAGTAACAAGGCAATACAAAACTTCCTTTTCTGTTTTGGATTTCCAGAAAAAAATATCTCTTTTCGTCTAACCAAAGCATGGACACAAAACGTGTTCCTTTCTCCGTAAGGGCAAAAGCAGCCCATCTACTTAATCGCCTCTAGGCGGTAATCAAAGGACAGTAGGAAACCATTACTTAAGTGAAACGACTTGTTGATCGCCCTACAAGGAGGGGGGAAGAAAATCTAACAAAGGCCGTTTTCAGGACAATTTTGGTTCACTCTAAATGAAAAAAAAATTGTAAACATGGTTAATTTTTACTGAAGTTTTCGAGACGTAAATAGATTTGAATGCGAGCCGCCCGGTGAGCTAATACAATAGGTGCAGATTGAGGAGCTGCACAATGCTTCTGGTTATAGAGGAGCGGTTATCTAATACAATAGGTGAAGGTTGAGGAGCTGCACAATGCTTTAGTTACAGAGGAGAGCCTATCTTATACAATAGGTGCAAGTTGATTAGCTGCACAATGTTTCTGGTTATAGAGGAGCGTCTGTCTATTACATTATCTGCAAGTTGAGGAGCGGCACAATATTTCTGGTTATAGAGGCGTGCTTATCTAATACAATAGGTGCACGTAGAGGAGCTGCACCATGCTTCTGGTTATAGAGGAGCGTCTATATAATAAAATAGGTGCAAGTTGAGGAGCTGCCGAATTTTCTGGTTATAGAGGAGACCCTATCTATTACAATATGTGCAAGTTGAGGAGCTGCACAATGTTTCTGGTTATAGAGGGGTGTCTGTCTAATACATTATGTGCAAGTTGAGGAGCTGCAAAATGTTTTGTGGTTACAGAGGAGAGTCTTTTTAATACAATAGGTGCAAGTTGAGGAGCTGCACAATGTCTCTGGTTACAGAGGAGCGTGTATATAATACAATGGGCGCACGTTGAGGAGCTGCAGAATATTTCTGGTTATAGAGGACCGCCTAACTTATACATTAAGTACAAGTTGAGGAGCGTCTATATAATACAATAGGCGCAAGTTGAGGAGCTGCACAATGCTTCTTGTTATAGAGGAGCGCCTATATAATAGAATAGGCGCAAGTTGAGGAGCTGCACAATGTTTCTAGTTACAGAGGAGCGTCTATCTTATACAATAGGTGCAATTTGAGGAGCTTCACAATGCTTCTGGTTACAGAAGAGGGCCTATCTTATACAATAGATGCAAGTTGAGGAGCTGCACAATGTTTCTGGTTACAGAGGAGCGTCTATATAATACAATAGGCGCAAGTTGAGGAGTAGCACAATGCTTCTGGTTATAGAGGATCTATCCAATACAATAGGTACAAGATGAGGAGCTGCACAATGATTCTTGTTATAGAGGAGCGTCTATATAATACAATAGGCGCAAGTTGAGGAGCTGCACAATGCTTCTTGTTGTAGAGGAGCGTCTATATAATACAATAGGCGCAAGTTGATTAGCTGCACAATGTTTCTGGTTACAGAGGAGCGTCTATATAATGCAATAGTCGCAAGTTGAGGAGTTGCACAATGCTTCTGGTTACAGAGGAGGGCCTATCTTATACAATAGATGCAAGTTGAGGAGCTGCACAATGCTTCTGTTTATAGAGGAGCGTTTATATAATACAATAGGTGCAAGTTGAGGAGGTGCAAAATTCTTCTGGTCATAGAGGAGCGTCTATCTAATACAATACGTACAAGTTGAGGAGCTGCACAATGGTTCTTGTTATAGAGGATCGTCTATCTAATACAATAGGTACGAGTAGAGGAGCTGCACAATGCTTCTCTTTATAGAGGAGCGTCTATATAATAGAATAGGAGCAAGTTGAGGAGCTGCAGACTATTTCTGGTTATAGAGGAGTGGCTATATGATACAATGCGCGCACGTTGAAGAGCTGCACAATGCTTTTGGTTATAGAGGAGCGACTGTGTAATACAACAGGTACAATGTGAGGAGCTGCACAATGCTTCTGGTAATAAAGGAGCGTCTATATAATACAACAGGTGCAAGTTGAGGAGCTGCACAATGCTTCTGGTTATAGAGGAGCGTCTATAAAATACAATAGGTGCGAGTTGAGGAGATGCACAATGCTTTCTTTTATACAGGAGCGTCTATCTAATACAATATGTGCATGTTGAAGAGTTGCAAAATGTTTCTGGTTACAGAGGAGAGTCTTTCTAATACAATAGGTGCATATTGAGGAGCTGCACAATGTGTCTGGTTGAAGAGGAGCGTCTATATAGGTCTATATAGGTCTATATCAATAGGTGCAAGTTGAGGAGCTGCACAATGCATCTGGTTATAGTGGAGCGCCTATCTAATACAATAGGTTCAAGTTGAGGGGCTGCACAATGCTTCTGGTTACAGAAGTGCGTCTATCTAATACAATAGGTACAAGTTGAGGAGCTGCACAAGAGGTCTGGTTATAAAGGTGCGTCTGTATAACACAATAGGTGCATGTTGAGGAGCTTCTGTTTATAGAGGAGTGCCTATCTAATACAATATGTGCAAGTTGAGGACCTGCACAATGCTTCTTGTTATAGAGGATCGTCTATCCAATACAATAGGTACAAGATGAGGAGCTGCACAATGCTTCTTGTTATAGCGGAGCGATTATATAATGCAATAGACGGAAGTTGAGGAGTTGCACAATGCCTCTGGTTACAGAGGAGGGCCTATCTTATACAACAGTTGCAAGTTGAGAAGCTGCACAGTGTTTCTGGTTACAGAGGAGCGTCTATATAATGCAATAGGCAAAAGTTGAGGAGTTGCACAATGCTTCTGGTTATAGAGGAACGTCTATCTAATACAGTAGGTGCAATTCGAGGAGCTGCACAATGCTTCTTGTTATAGTGGAGCGTCTATATAATACAATAGGTGCAAGTTGAGAACCTGCACAATGCTTCTTGTTTTAAAGCATCGTCTATCTAATACAATAAGTGCAAGATGAGGAGCTGCAAAATGATTCTGGTTACACAGGAGAGTCTACATAATAAAATAGCTGCAAGTTGGGAAGCTGCAAAGTGCTTCTGGTTATTGAGGAGCGTCTATCTAATACAATAGGTACAATTTGAAGAGCTGCACAATGCATCTCATTATAGAGGGGCATTGGAGAAAAATTTTACTTAAAGAGATTAAATTTTGCATACTGAAGAATTTTTTAAATTATTAAATAACTGTTTTTAGGAAATCTTAAACAATAAAAGTTTAAATAATGCAGATTTTGATCTCTGTGCAGTATTTGCATTGCAGATATTCAAAGACATTCTAAAATTATTAGGCCAAAAAAGAAAAAAAAGTCTTACTGTGGCATAGATTTTGAATGAAACTCAAACCCCAAGTTGCTTTTTTGACTAATTTTAATATTATATTACACAAGTGTGTTTCTCTTCACTTTCATTTGTATTCTAAATTTCATTGGTGTTAACATTAAGAAACTAGTAATTGAATTAAGTGCATTGCAGCAATTTACATTTTTAGTGTTAGAGAAACTTCAATTTTTCAAATGAAAATAATGAAATTTTTGATAAAGCTATTGATCAAATCAATCTGTTTATTATAAATAAAAGAGACACAGACATCCTAAAATATATTTTAACAGCACACAAAATATAATAACTCTCATAATCACAATATATACTTAAGAAAACTTTCAGTTCTGTATATTAAGGATAAAATTTGAAAACTTGCAATGGCTGAATATAAATAATATATCCATCATACGTGCCCACAATGCTAAGTAAAATGAGGAATATACACAATTTTAGATATATATGCATTTAAGTTAAGCAAAAAAAACAAGCTTATTAAATGCATCACTTAAATATACAGCAGGTAGATATTTTTACACACATACCACATTTATCAGTTTGACATGTGTACAAAATTTTATGGCTGGCAACGTGAGTTACTGATATAGTTCTTTATCAAGAATAATGTATACATGAAATATAATTACTGAATTTCATGTGATAACTCAGCACATAGTTTACATGAAATGTAGGATACAATTTTACAAACAGTATAAACTATGCGATAATAAAAGAAACATCACAAACAGTATTGGCGATAATTTTACTGCACAAACACATGCACATTCCGCAATTCATTTTGTATTTATACAATCAGTTGATCGTCAATAAGTGACAGTGAAATAAAAATACACATTCTGAAAAAATACGAAGAGTAATATTTCTAACATTCTATGAAAAAATACGAAGCTGAATTTACCTCACCAACAACACTCTCCTGGGCCCGGAATTCATTAATCTTGACAATAATTAATTATCTATTGTCTATATTGTATGCAAATCGAACGCATTGCTTCGATGACATACGCTTCAGCTAAAACTGACGCAAAAACTTCCGCCATGTTTATTGCCGGAAATATAATCATCTGTTTATTTAACACGAAGGGTCAGACCTGTCCTTACTTTAACAGCCGTCTCATAAATTTAACGGTCAAATTTAACGCTAGCTTTGATGAGAATACCAATACTTGCGATTTAACTTCTTGTGATGTCAGAGTACCACGTGATTCCGTAAAAATCACTTAACGCTGTGGTTAAAAATGTCATGAATCGGGCCCTAAAGCTGTGTTTCCCAAACATTTATGTTTACAGCCCGCTTTTAGAAACGCAAAGAAACGCATTTTTACAGAAAATATATAAGCATATAAAACAGCAATAATGGGGTTGGATTACTTGTATGTTAATGAAATTAGCAGTAATTGCACTGTCATTTTAGCTAAATGAATAATAAACATAAATAAGGACGTGTGTTTCCGGTCATCCGTAAAGCTTTTTCTGTGACCGGACGTGTGTTTACGGTCATCCGTAAAGCATTCTGCAAAGCATAAGGTAATATTTATTTTTCAAATGTAATCATTTAGCTCGGGGGTATAAAAGAAGTCGGTTGCAAATCGCAATATATTTGTCACCCAACTTTTGCAAACAAGTTATTTAAAAGAAATGCATAGCCACTAGCCAAATTAAATATTTACGCTGACCACGCAGCAGATGTTTCTCATTCAACAAAGCGCAGGAATTTTAATTTCCTTTCAAACTAATTCTTTTATTTTTCACAAACTAAGCGATTTAGAAAAAAGCCGAAATTCATATAAATTATCTGAACTTATGAAATAACACTAACCGAATGTATTAGAATCATCTGTACATATAAAATCTGTGCCCGTTTTTCTTTGTTGTGTAATTTGTACAAATGTACACTTTTATTCCGATCTGGCTGAAATTGTGCGCTCTTGACTATCAAAATAACAAGAAAGCCACCGTCTACACATAAGATTTGGAAAACTCACCATACTATTGCTCTCACATCACCTGTATCAAGTTCGCGTTGACAGAGTTGCGTTCCCGCTATGAGTGAACGCCATACCTATTAAGTAAGTTCTAGTTGCTTTTTTACAAAAATAGGTATTCACATTTCTACACAGCCTTAAATTTTAAGTGACGCCACTAATATTAACACCAGTGTTGGATTCCCGCTGCCAGTTCCTATTAAAACATTTATCAGAACTACTATTTCGCCTAATTGATTTGGCACACATGTGAGTGTTCCGAGTAGAACAATGAGTTTACTTTAAACTATGTTCTTTGAAATTGTAGAAGGTATGACACAGATAGGAAGGGAACAATTACAATTTATTTTCCCCAGTTTACTGCTATTCCGGTATTTCGGGATACAAACTAAATGACTGCAATGCCTATTCCAAGAGACCAAGGGAGTTTAGTTATAATATTTTTTACGTGTTCAAAGGATGTATGCCTAAGGGAAGGATGGTATGCCTAAAAAATTGCCCCAACTGAGTGCAAAAAAAAAATTACTCCAACTGGGGTGGAAAACTGGGTGGGAAAAAATTGCCCCAACTGGGGTGCAAAAAAAAAAATTGCCCCAACTGGGGTGGGAAAAAAATTTGCCCCATTCGCGATTATGGTGAAGAGTCGCTAATCGTAAAAATAGATTAATCCTAATGAAGCATCAAAGTAAGCACACGGATATAAAATGTACAATAATTTTAAAAACTCTTTAAATTCATGTTATTTCAGTTTTTTCATGTCATCCAATATTTCGACGAGAATAGAAATAGGAATTTTTAAAAAATTAAGGATCTTCGATAACAATTATATGGTTGCTCTGTACAAGCATCAGTTTCTTTTGAAGCAGAATTGAAAATGCTTTTAGTCTTCTAAGCAATTTTGAGACTGGGCTCAAAAATACATGCAGAATTAAATGATTTCCTTTCGAAACTTTGTATTACGGGTTTGTGGATTTGGAGTAATTGATGAAGAATTGAAACACAATTTATTGGCCAGTAAGCGCTATTACACAGGACAGTTCCAAAGACACGTTTACAAAACAACTATAAACACACGGAAACAATCAGCAACGCACTCTTGAGGTTATAACCGTGAAGACAGCTTCACGGCAAAGACCTAAAATACAACTTTCGACTGTGTCGTTGCTCTCTTGCCAATCTCTGACCTTTAAAACACTACTATCTTCTAGTATAGGCAGGGTACATAGAGTTTTAACCTACCTTTCGGAATATTCCCTAAAAAAAACCGCTAAAATTTAGTTCCAGAATGTTCTCGTTCCGTCTATGGCATATCGCTAAATGGGCGATTTCGCGCCAAATCTGGGTACCTTGACTTTCCTTATACATTCTGGCAAACCAAACTCCCTTTGCGACGGGCATGTCAGCAGCGGTGTTGGTTGAATGGTTTGGTGTTTCGAGAATCTTTATAATTTTGTGCATTTTGCTTTTGTGCTTCTGAAAGTGTGTTATTATAATTTATTTTGTGCTCCGGTTTCGAAAAATGTGCTTTCTGTATCAAGATTGTGGTTGTTTTTGAAGATACGAATGATTCAAAATTTCTACGACACGGAACGCCCCATTTGCATGCACGGGTAAGTTTTATGTTTATTTTTTGATAAATATACCGTGCAAATTTATTTCTTTTGAAGAGATGTATTTGGAATTGTGATTTCTACTTGTATTTTTAAAAGCACGATCCCAACTTGCATGGTTTATATGTTATGAATACTTAAACTATTTCAAATATGTCCTACCTTTATTATAAGTGTAAAATATTTAATGCTACTTGATATACTGCATGAAGTTTATTTTATTCTCAAACTTATTAATAATTATGTTAATTAATGTTTAGTAGTAGTGCATATTACTTAGGAATCTATTTTATTTTTAGGATGATATTACAAGAGTGAAATTCAGGCATAGAATAATATTTTTAATTGAAATTATTCTGTTCCCATTTGCTTATAGATCCTTAATGTTTTTCATTAATTTCATTTCTGCGCACCGGAAATTAAGTCCTTAAAAGCACTTAATTTCCGTGTGCAGAAATGTGTACGAACCCTGTATACCATTCAATTTCAGTAATATATTTTTGTATTGTATTCATTACGTTTGCTTGTAATAAGTCTAAGAATGAACCAATTTGATGTCAACGAGGTAAGTAAGAGTGGCTATACCCTACTTTATAGTGCATCACGAACGGGTTGTATAGAGATAGTAAGAAATTTACTGAAAGATGAACGTATTCACGTCAATGAAAAGAATAATTACGGCTGGAACCCACTTCCTTGGGCAGCACGGAATGGTCATGCAGGAATAGTTAAACTATTACTGAATAATTCTAATATTCAGGTAAATACAAAAAATAATTGTGGTTGGACCCCACTTCAATGGGCAAAACAGAATGGTCATGTGGAAGTAGTCAAAGCATTGTTTGAAGCTCCAAATATTAAATCCAATGAAATAAATAATTTTTATTAATCTCTTTTTTCCCGTGAATACTCACGAGAAATTTTTATCCTCCTTAGTGCGTGCCTTCGTAGTATAGTTGGAAGTATATCTCGAGTTCAAATCCCCGCGAACGATAACAGATTTTTCTTGTTAAATGTTCAGAAATAAGTCTAGTGACTCTGAGCCGCGAACTAAATTAACGTGGACGGTAATTCGTCACCACTTGTGTCCTCCTCCTTCCCATTCGTCCTTTAACGGGGGGGGGGAGAATGTAAGGAACTATTCTTTCCCGCCTGCCTTCATGGTGTAACTGGAGGCAAATCCGGCTACTAACTAGAAGGTCCGGAGTTCAGACACAGCTCCTCTTTCTTGAATCGAAATAAATGTAATGTCTGTAACAAAATTAAAAGTTGGTGGACGATAATTGGTCACGGCCTTGATTTGGCAATCTGGTTACTTTCACCCTGGTCATCCCGTAAGTGGGGGAGAATGTAACGAATTTTCGCCCTCCCGATTGCGTGCTTTCGTGATGTCATTGGAGGCAGGGAATTTTACTGTTTTTTGGTTCGAAATGACTCTACATGCTGAACTGACAAAGTGAGAAAGGGGGGATGATTTTCGTGCAAAAAAGCAACACCCGGATACCATATTTCCTCTCGCATCCCCCCCAAAGTTTTTTACGCCATGTTCTGAAAATTTTAGAAATATTCGCGTCATTTTCCCCTTTCCCAGTGCGTTCAGAGAATGAGCTCCCCTAAATTTTATAAGGGATTCGCCCACTTAGTGATTGTTTTCGTCTTACTAACAAAGACCAACCCTTGCAAATTACCTGCGAAGGTCACGCCCAACCTTCGCCTTCTAACTGTCGAGTTTCTTGTCAGCTACCCATCACAGAAAATCAAGCAGGGACTGGCATGTAGTCTACATTTCGACGAGGCGGCATAATTACTTCTAGAGATTTGAGGCATAATTACTTATGGAGACGACGATAAGACCGGGCGACGATTCAAGTTACAAGTAATTAGAAATGAAGATATTTTATTAGATATGTTAATATTACTATGGTTCTTATCGGAATGTAGGTTTCTTTTAAAGAGACAATCTTGGGATAGTTACCCGGAGTTAATCCACGACTGCTTTTCATTTGTTACGTTCTCATTGCAAACGCGTCCTTCGGAAATTAAATGATCCGCCTAATTCTCCCCTCTCGATTTTAAGACGATAAAATTTGTAAAGAAAGAGGGGATACGCGAGTTAATACGGTATTATTTTTATTCCCTGAAGTATTTCTGGAAAAGGTAAAGGTATAAAATATTCGGACTGCTAAAGAATATGATAATTAGTTAATTAGAAAATGGAACTTCTCCTTTGCGTGTGGAAGATAATTAATTCATCACTACTTGTCTGAACTTGGTCGACCGGATCTCTTACCGCTTTCCAATTGCGCTTTAGTAGGGGCAGTGGCGTAGCTAGTGTGGGGCAAAGGGTCCTGGGGGCAGCATCCAGGGGGCGCCTAATTGATGATACGAAATTTTAGAATGAAGTGTTTTCCATTTGTGGCGCACAGAGAGGGGCACAAAATCTTGAGTTGTCTCTGGGCGCTGAAAACCCTAGCTACGCCCCTGAGTAGGGAAGAATGTAATCCTTTCTTTGTGATGTGAGTATATTACCGTGAAAGACCGAAATTGGAGAATGTCGGCTTTCACCGGAGAATGTCAACATTCACCAAATGCGTTGGTGAAAGATCGAATATTGCAATACATTCTTGTACATTCGGACCCTCACCGGTGTATGTCGACAATCACGGATATGCTCTGGTGTAGGTCGAAAAAAGAGGAGTATATGTACTTGCTGTCATTGCAAAAGGAAGTGTTCAACAAATAAATGCAGTTGTAAAAGCAAGGACCTCTTTTGCACAAAGTGTCTTAATAGTTTAAGTTGTTGCAGTAATTAAGATTTGAATCACATAATTTAGTAAGTTTTTAACTTCTATTATTTTCCTTTCTAATTTTGAATGTACTGTGTGTTTTCAGTTCTTATTTTAAGTCTCAAGTGCGTTTTTTCGAGACTGAATTACGGAGAAGAAAATATAATAGTCTTATATGTTCAACATTCACCATTAGCACATGGTGAATGTCGACATTTACCGGTGTAATACAGAAATAAGAGTATTTGGAAAATATTTCGGACATGCACCAAGCGACTATGTGAAGTCTCTGTGTTGACATTCACCGGTGAAAGTCGACATTCTCCAGATTTCGGTGTTTCACCTTAACAAGTATATAGCTCGTAGTTTAAAAGTCTTTGGTTCGCATCCTGGACCTGGATCATTTAATACTTGTAGTTTGAATAGAGTTCAAATCCAGGCTAACGGATCTGTTTTCTAAACATTTTCGTGGTTTTTCGTATGTGTAGTAAGTAATATATGAGCCGAGCCAGTTTTCTTTAGAAAATTTTCCGCAAAGGCATCCCTCCTTTTAGGCAGATGCTCCACCAGTGGCTGAGTGTCAGGACCACTGCATTATGAAAGTTCGACTCGGAGTCGATCCCAGGCAAACGGGTTGATTGCAGAGTTATTCTTAGTTGTCTTTCCCATCATAAGTAACGTGAATACGAGCTAGAATTGAACTTCAATGACTTTCATTTTCAGCAGAGCTTAAATTGCGCCAGAGCCCACCGGTGCTAGGCTCCGGCGCCGCTGCTAGGCTTTGGTATAAATCATAATTCTAGTCGGAGCGCACCGGAGCCCTAAATCAGAAGGCTCCGGCGCTTCTTTTTTGTAACTGAACAACAATTTCAGTAGAAATTTGATCTCGAAAATTTTATTTTTTGTAATAAAATTATATTACAAATCGCTTATTAAATTTTAATTTATCTCTTTACATTTTATTTAATTATTTATTAACTATTTTAGTAATAATAATAAATTAATTTTATTTAATTATATAATAATTGGCAAATACTAATTATTAAAATTAATTAAATAATAATTAATTTCATAATAATTAACTATTTAATATTTAAATTATTAATGATTTTAGTAGTCATTTTATTTATTTATTTACTTTTGTTCCTCTTTCTTAACGGTCTTCCATAGGGCTCCGGCACTTCTAATTTTAGAAATTAAGCCCTGATATTCAGTGAAGTAAACTTTCAATGAAATATAAGGTATTTCTCTCGCCTTCGTGGTATAATGCCTTAGCATGCCTTCGTATTCCAGAGCTCCGAGGTTCTAATCCCGGCAATTGCGCCCACCAGCGGCCGAGCGGTAAAGTCGCTTGAACACTGGTAGTTCGTTCCGAGGTTCGAATACCGGGAACAGGCTGGCTGCATGGGCGTTTTCGTGGTTCCCCATGTGTAACGTGTATACGAGCCAGTTTCCCTTAGAAAGTCCTCCACGAAGGCATCCCTCAGGCAGGTAGCCCTACTGTGCTTTGCCGTAATTAAATAAATCAAACCCGGCAATGGCATTGCTCATTTTTCATGTCTCCTGCTTCGAAATAAGCTAATTTCTCTACACTATTAGTAAACTTTCAGTAACTTTTATTTTCAGTGAGGTGACCATTCAGTGAATTTTCAGTCAACTTTTAGAGAACTTTCAGTGAACCTTAGTGAACTTTCAATAACTTGTATTATCCGAGACTTTGAAGTTGAACAATCGTTGAACTTACACTAGACTGACTGTAACCAGTTTCTACGAAAATAATTTCAGATAAGCTTATAATATTTCTTTTGTTAACCAGTTTAGTTTCTAGCACTTACAGTGCTGATATATTCTCAGATTTTTAATTTACATTTTGGTTTAAATAAGTTAATGATTCTGTATTTAAATTTTTGTAATTACTTGAAATTTTAAATAAATGCCACTGATCTCCGGGCCTATTCGGATATGTCTAGCGGATAGTAGATATTTCCACAAAATGAACAATCAGTTGGTAGAATCAGTTGGTAGTCTAAAAAGGTGGTACAACTGTTCATTTTATGGTGACCTGTCCCATTTACCTTAGAAAGTCTGTCACGAAGGCATACCCAAAGGCGGGTTGCCCACGCCCATATCGAAAACCTAATGTACATAATCTAATCCTTTAGGAGATAACTTTTACGTGCTTTGCCTAATTCTAATCATTTGTTCAATTAATTAATCATAAAAGCAAACGATCTCACGGATTTGCTTGGTTTATGTGATTACGGCAAAGCCTCGAGGGATATCTTCCTAAGGAGAGGGATACCTTCGTGGAGGACTTTATAATGGAAACTGGCTCGTATATACTTTATACATAAAGAAAAACACGAAAACTCCCATGCAGCCAGCCCGTTCCCGGGATTCGAACCTCGGACCGAATCACCGGTGTTCAGCGACTACATTACCGCTCGGCCGCTAGTTTGCCCAAACATTAAGAGTCTCATGAGCGAGAACAAATCTAAGAAGAAATATTATCCAATTACAAACGGAGAACCGTACAAATCTGTAATATGAGGGGGGGGGCAACAAAGGGCAGAAAGCCAATTATTCACTGCAAGCATGAAGTAGTTACTAAATACTAAAAAGGGAAACGCATTCAAATTTTATTTACCTGTAATTGCCATTTCTTTAACAACATTAGCTTCAAAAAGTTGGAATTTCAGTTGAATCATATTATTGCCTAGACGGCAATTTAAAAATATTTTGGTAATTGCGTAAGCAAAATTTTAGTGGACATTTTTTTAACTTTGAATAAAACTAGCAAGGTATTTATTCAAGGTAACAAATTGTTGATTAAAAATTTCAAAGAAGCAATGGCAACACTTGACGAACAAAACATTAAGATTAAAAAAACATTTTTATCTCCAGCGCGCGAGACTGTATCGGAGAAATTAACACGGAGAAATTAGACAGTAGACTCGCCTCATATTTATTGCACGGCATTTGACTATCATTGTCCTTCAGGTATTGATTTCATTATAAATTTAAAAAGGCATTTCTCATAAAGTAAAAATATCTGTCATGTAAAATATTTTGTCCATAGTGTTTGAGAACTCTTCGAAAGAAAAGTGTTAATTTATAAAATGTGTAATATACAGTACATCGTCTGCAAAACTTCTAATCTTATTAATACTTTATGATTATCGCTAATATTTATAACTATTAACTTTGCATCATAATATTTTTGATGTACATTATAAGTGATCTACATTTTATAGATTAAAAAAATACGTAATTTTTATTTTCTGTTAGAACTAGCAATGTTTTTACAGTTATGAAAATATGTATTTAAGAAATGCAGTGTGTTATTTGCACGTGTCGTAAGAACAGCACGTTTCCCGTTCGCAGGATGACATAATAAAGCTTGTTCAAACATCTTAAAAATGTATTCCATTTTGAAAGAAGAGGAGACAGAAATTCAATAAATACAAATTCAGATAATTCTTCCAAACGAAAACTCGCATTTACAAAAAGTGCAAAACAATCAGACAAAGATGCATTCTCTGGAAACACGTTTTCAATACATAATATCCCTTAATGTTTGCAATACATAATATACACGTTCCACGACGATATTTCAATTATCGACTATCGGTCAATGGTTTTCCCGATTCTCCTGGGGAAAAAAAAAAAAACAAAAACAAAAAAAAAAAACTACTTTGCAATTGTAAAACTATCTCTAAATTCAAGGACAAATTTAAAAAATTTAAGGATCGCCCAAAAGGGTTCATTTGGTTTTTTTACGCTCTCGCTGACTTCGAAGTTCACGAATTTGCTATTACGCTCACTACTACTAACCCATTGTTTTTTGTCTTTTTAGCTTTATTATTAATCATCATTTTCTTAGCATTTACGCCATGTGCAATTCAACAGCAAAATTACAAAAATTTCAAAAGCAGCATAGCAGTACATGTTTGATTTCACAATGCGGCGTTAAAGTGCTGGCATACATTTATCTGTTTTTTTTTTTTTTTTTTTTCAGTCTTTTCTCACTTAATCATATCAATTCAGCTTTACAAATTTTTTTTTGTCCTTTTATTATTAGAGTTCTGTGTTATTCAGTTTATTTATTAAATATCACGTTCTCGGCGCTTCCGCCGCATAAAATTCCATTCAACAGCAAAATCACAAAATATTTAAAAACAGCACATCTTTAGGATTTCCGATAAGCATTCTTGTCAGCTGCAGATATAAATGTAGTATTCCGTACAGTGTTGCAACTGCTCGCTTTGAAGTCGTTGACTTGGCTAGTAAATAATTCATTATTAAAGTTTTACACAGTATGAAATACTAGATAATGAAACAAATTAAGACATTCAGATTTTGGGCCTCCAGGTCTCCATATTCGGATAAAGGACTACGTTACTCAAAAGTAGATGGTTCTAGGCACCGTTGTTTTTTCACAGTGCGAAAAACATGGACACATTCATGCAGATTCTTCATTAATTAATTTCTTTAACAAGGGCGATAATATTTGGCGGCAATAACACAGACTTATGATGAAAATATTAGCACTGCCATTTAAGTGTGAATTAAGTGTAGCGTACCGAACTGAATGTATAAAGTAATTCAAATTAAATATGGCGTCGTTTACGGCTCTGTTTACTATTTAAAACTATGATTGTTATTAACTTATCAAAATATTCTCACTCAATAAGTGTAATTCGACTAGTTTTGATAATGAGAAATTAAGGCCAACAGCCGGTTTCATAACTGATATTCTAACTCATGCTGAATGTTTTTCCACTAATGTTTGTTATAAAAAGAGACTTGATGGTATAATTAATGTATACTCGGGTGAATAATCGTAGTTCGATTTAAGCTGGATTCTATTGCAGGCAAACGGGCTAGCTGGGATTAGGCAAACGGACTAGTTGGGAAACCCATTTGAACAGCAAAATGGCTAAACAGTTAAAAGTAGCACATGTTTAAGAATTCCCTATATACAGTCTCCATGGCTGGGAATAAATATATTTTATTCCATTCTTTAAAAATACAGATACTTAAACCACGCATCTTTGTTATGTCTCCATTTCTAGTTCTCTGCAAATGAATCTTGACAGTTTCATTGTTGTCTATGGTAAATCTTAGGCCTCAATTCAATCAGAGAAGGTGAATGTGCAGCTCACTCGGCCAAGTTGTAGACGGAATGTCAGTCTGTGTTCGCTTCCCAGGGAAATAAAAATCACACACTGTTTAAACTATACAATTTAGATCTCTTATAAAATGTACAATAAAAGAGTTAAAATATAAGACAACCTGTTTTTATACATTCAGCTTATAATACCATTTTTTCTTATGTCTTGCATTCAAACAATTAGCGTATTTCCTCGCGTAAATCCCTTTTCTCCCTTGCGTATATTTCCTCTCTGATCTTAAGCGCCAGGTACTGAAATTTTTAAAAATATTCGCGTGATTTTTCTCCTTGCTCAGAAAGCTCCGTTCAGAAAACGAACTGCCTTAAATAAATTTGTTCATATAGTGATTGTTTTCATCTTACTAACAGACAAACTCTCGCAAAATACTTGCGAAGGTCCCGCCGAAACGTTCCCTTCTAACTGTTGAATTTTATGTTAGTCTAATTCAATAACCGACAAGTCAGAGCGAAGAAAACACCAACTGACATTCAGTCTACCATTTCGCTGAGCCAGCTGCATATTTACCTTCTCTTATTCTTTATAGATATTTTGAGGAATAACGACGGGGAGATCTATGCTACAGGGATGTAGACATGAAGATATCACATTAGTTAAACTAATGTTAATATTACTACTCATTCTTGTTGGAATAAAGATTACTTTAAAAATAATATTGTGATAAAGGTCATTCAAATGGCCTTTTTGAATGACCTTTATGGTCATTCTTTGGCCAGTGACCTTTATGGTCATTCAAAGAATACTTTTCTTTTCTTATGTTCTTGCTGTAACCACGTCCTTTGGAAATTAAGGTATTCGCATAATTTTTCCCTCTCGATTTACTTACGAAAAATTTACTACAAAAATGGGGGGAAGTGCGTGAGGAAATACGGTGTTCCATTTAACGGCTGACATCTCTCAGTTTCATGTCTTCTAGCCCACCAGCGGCCGAGCGGTAAAATCGCTGAACACTGGTAGTTCGATCCGAGGTTCGAATCCCGCGAACGGACTGGCTGCATTGGCGTTTTCGATGTTATTCCCGTTTGTAACGTGTATACGAGCCAGTTTCCCTTCGAAAGTCCTCTTAGGCAGATAGCCCTCTAGGCTTTGCTATAATCACACACACATATCTTCTTCTAAACAAGGGTTTAATTTGCTACCAGAAAACGTTTTGACTGAATGAACACTGAAGTTAAACTCTGAAACTTTAAGCTTGGCTTAGAGCATTTTTCATTCCATTTCAATACCTCATAATTTTATTCAGACTCTTAGGAACAGATTGACCACGTCGTACTATATACAAATTTTTACTTTAGCTTTCTTCTCATTGCATGAATCATTACTCATATTGATCGCATAAATAGTATTAGTTTTATGTGTGAATCACAAATAGTATTAGTTTTATGTATGAGATATAATTTTGGGCCAAAGCGTATTTTGTTTGCCTATCACATTTCTATCATTGTTGTGGTTTACTGCCCTCTAGAACATCGGTACATTTTCAGTTCAGACATTAAACCCTGGGTTAGCAGAAAATGATATATTTCTTTGCAACAAAAATGGTCAACACACACACACACACACACATATATATATAATTCTAAAGACAAAACAACCTAACTATCTATAAAACTTTGCCACAATTATATGCCTCTTATAATACAATATTAATAAAATGTAGAAAAATTTGGTTTGTTTGGTTACTGCAAAATATACAAGGGCTGTTTACATGAGGGAGGTCTTTCTACGGAAAATTACTCGTATACAAGTTACACATGGGGAAAACTACAAAAACGAACATGCAGCCAGCCCGTTAGCCGACATTCGTACTCTGGAGCGAACTACCAGCGTTCAGCGATTTTGCAGAATGGCCGCTGGTAGCCTCCCAAAAGAAGTAAGTAGTAGAATGAAAAGGTACTACTTGAGGTAAATTTGATATGAAAGAATAATAAACATTGCCAGAAGTAACAAAAGAATCTGAAAGATTTCAGGTTTAAAATGTTTAGTTTACAGACGCATACATGTTTCGACAGCATTTAGGCTAACGGCATACCTTAAAATTTCCGATACACAGTCTCGCGCGCTGAAGATAAAAATGTTTGATTTTTTATAGTGCTGCGATTGCCCGCTTTGAAATCGTTGAATTTGTTAATGAACATTTGTTAAAGTTTTACAAAATAAGAAAAAGACAATAAAACAAATTCCGAATTCAGCTTCCAAGTGCCCATTGTTCGGTTCGAGAATTACGTTATTCAAAATTGGATGACTCTGGGTACCGTCGTTTTTTCACAATGCGAGAAACATACATACGTTCAAGTAGATCCTTTCTTATTTAATTTCTTTAAATATAATAGAGAGCGATTATGTCGGGTGGAAAGAATTTGGATAGTAATTCAGACTTTTGCTGTGATGCAACGGAAAATCCTGTTTTGAGACTAAATAGCCCTTCTTAGCTAACGCCATTTGGGCTAATATTTCATACCTTTTTAAAGAAAAGTGTAAAATATAAGAGAAAATAGAATTTTAAAATGCTTTCTTTTATATTCTCAGAGAAATCGGCATGGAACAGAACAGTTATAAGCAAGTGAACCTTAAAATATCTTTTGAAGATTATTTCAGCCTCGAAGTATCTTCATCATTTTGTCTCTTCCACCACGATTCTCGAGATTTTTATTTAGTTAGCTATAGAGTATTTTCTCCGTCCTTTCTGCATGCCTTCGTGTTGTAACGCTAGCCTGCGTGGCATTCGAGAGGTCCAAGTTCGAGTTCTGGCGAGGGTACTGCTTATTTTTCATGTCTTCTGATTCTAAATAACCTAATGTCTGTCCAGTGGCGCCCGATCCAAAGGGTGGAGAATGATGATTCTTCACCAACAGAACTTGGCGATTGAGTCCGCTAATCAACAGTCACTCTTTAAAAGGGGATTATATAAGTTATTTTCTTCCTCGTTCTTGTATGCCTTTGTTGTGTAACTGTAGCACACTCGGCGCTTATTGGAGAGAGTCCAGGTTCCAGTGTGTTGCTAAAGAAATCATATTTTGAATAACATTCTCCTCCACTCGATTATGAGCACCTGAAAGCACGGATCAATATTTTTTTTGTTTATGTCTTAATTTGCAAAGCTTTAACGAATTTTTGATTAAAAAAACTCAACGATTCCTAAGTGAGCAGTACTGTACGAAAAAAAAAAAAATCTGATGTGTACACCACATGACTTCCTTGTACGGAATATTAAATTATACGCATTTGTTTCTCGCACTTCTTTTAAACTTATTGGATTTAATTAAATCTACTTCGCCGACAGCGCATAAACCACAATAGAATAAAGGCATTCTTTAAAATTCACTCTATTTGTTTAACATAGCGACGCTCTGGCACTAGGTTCACTTAACAGTATTATATTTCACTCATATTATAACTCAGAATGCACAAAATGTATATCATTTAAAGAATTAACTAATCGTTGCGACATGTTCTTTTCAAATACTATAATAAAGTTAGAACGATGTAAAAAAGAAATTAAGCAAAAAAAGTAAAAAAGAAACCATTTTTCACAGACGATTGAGTATTTCTCATTCAATTAATTCAGTTTTCACTTCACGACAAGACAAAAATACATAAAAGCTCAAAATATCTGTATTACTAATTATTAAAAATTAAGTAAATCTTAAACACTTATTTCCTTGAAAAAATTCCAGAAAGGATTAAGCATGATTTAACTCTGTATAATAAATGAAGGCGTTATTTTTGTTGTTGCGAAGCTTAGTCTCTCCAGATTGGCAACACGTCTACAATTCTGCTGTCTCAAATGTAAACAACTATGTCCGCCATGTTATTTAAAACTTAACCGCACTTAAACAGCTTTTAAATTGTTGATAATTGTACAAATATTGCTTCCACAATTACGAAAGGTATAAAAACCTTAACCGGAAGATAAGAACAACATAATTCAATCATTTTTAAAGCAAAAAATGGACAATTTACAAACATATAAGAGTAAAGAACCTGAGATCACTGTGCCGAGTAACAGAGTGTATATATATATGTCATAATAAGAGCACAAAGAAAAAAGACGGAGCAGTGTCGATCTGTGCTTAGATTCATATTGAAGAAGAATTTTGATTGCGTAGTATTTAAAGAACTTGGCAGTCGAGGCAGTTTTAATTCCATTTTTATTTCCAATTGATATTTGTGGCCACAATCACTTGGCACTCTAGTCGTGCCTTTCAACAGAAGATTTACATTTTTGATACTGTTGGGATAGAAAGCAAGCCAGCGAAATTACATCTTAGCACAGTAGCGAGCAAAAGCTGAAGTGCGTCGTTATGAAAGATGGAAGCATGCAAAGAGAAAAGTTTTGATTTACAATTCGGTGATTGGTCGTCAAGAGACATCTGGTATTAACGGTTACGTAAGATTGCATGATTAATTTGAATGACGCAATGCAGATAAGTTATTACGATTTTAGAATAGAGAGGAAGAATTAATGTTTTTAGTTATTCTGACTCATATAATTTTATCTTACATATTTCCCCCTTCAAAAAGAAAAAGGCGTAGCGACAGAGAAGCCTTTTTAAAGAGAAAGAGTTAAAACACAGCAAATTAAAAAAAATATAAATAAATAATAAAATTTTGATCCTGTAAAGTATTATTTATAAATATCAATTTTTTTAAAATAAATTCTTAATTTTTAGAGTCCTATTGAATTTTTCAACATTTCAGTCCAAAAGTCTTTTTGTTTGAGAGTTCACATAATCATAATTCTTCAGGGAAGGTTCTTGTTATTACAGAATATCACAAAATATACTTTTACATAACCATTACTTATAATTAAATGTAATGCACATAAATATTTATGATATTAATTTTCATATTGATAACTTATATTTTAATACCATATAATAATAGGAGTAAGCTTCAGAAATTATGGCTTCACCGTTATCATCTTTCATTTACAATTCCTGATTTTACCAAACTGGAAGCCTCGCAATACTTCTTAACAAACATATACATCAATAGGGCTGTCCTCTTGAGCTAACCAGTGTGTTCTCTGCACTGGTGGCCCAGGGTGCCTAGGCAGTTACTTGAAAAGGCCTCCGTTCCTTGCATTAAGGTAACTGGCCTTTGAGAACTGCACTAATACATTCCATAATAAAAAAATATATTAATAATAATAATATAAAAATTTACACACACTCATAAAATGAGAGCCTCCAACATTATCTTGCATGAAGAGGGTAAAAGGAACAACTGTACAGAGGTAATCACAGGCCTCTGTTAAAGGAACCAGTACTCTCTCGACATACACTATACTTAACATACAATCACCCATAAATTTAACATACATTTACCATAATTTCATATTACGTATCTGTATAAATCTATGTATCTGTACTAATTTCACTTATTTTTAGAATAATTATAAAATTCGTATTCAAAATTCTCAACAAAATTTCAAAAACATAAAAACTTATCTTAATATCCTTCCCTATGAATAATTTAAATAGCTTAAAATTAATTACTTAATTTGCTCACACATAATTATGAAAATTTAGAAAACTTAATGAACAAGAATTTCAGATTTTCTCAAAACAAATTGCAGAAATTTTAACCGAAGTTGAAATGAAAACTGTAGAATCCGAAGCACATTAAATAATTTAGTTCCTGAGCTAGATTCACACGAATGTAATAATTTTTGAGCTGTTGAAAAAGCGGAAGTGCAAATAATTTTCTGTCGCACATACTTGCAAACACTAACTCAGATCGACCTTCAACCCGCTGTAATGCTTAATTCCTAAACGGTAATTCACTGATGATTTCCTTTTCACTAGGCATTCAAACTTCTCAATTTATCGAGATATAAACACTAGGCGTCATTATTTTTTTGAAGCACTTGCAAAACACCACAGCAGAAGAATGATCTGTTATTTTTTAAACACTGAAAAAACAAACTTGACGATTCACTTAAATTTTCCATTGAGGTTTCAGTCTGCAGGAAACTATCCTTACCGGCTTAATTGTCATAATAAAAGCACAGGAAATACCGCAGCAGTGTCGATGCGTAGTTATCCTATATTGAAGAGGAAGTAATCTGATTGCGTCGTAAGCTAATGTGTTGACTTCGTAAATAAAACTTGGCAGTAGAAGCGATTTTAATTCCATTTTTATTCCCAATTGATATTTGTGGCCACAATCACTTGGCACTCTAGTCGTGCCTTTCAACAGAAGATTTACATTTTTGATACTGTTGGGATAGAAAGCAAGCCAGCGAAATTACATCTTAGCACAGTAGCGAGCAAAAGCTGAAGTGCGTCGTTATGAAAGATGGAAGCATGCAAAGAGAAAAGTTTTGATTTACAATTCGGTGATTGGTCGTCAAGAGACATCTGGTATTAACGGTTACGTAAGATTGCATGATTAATTTGAATGACGCAATGCAGATAACTTATTACGATTTTAGAATAGAGAGGAAGAATTAATGTTTTTAGTTATTCTGACTCATATAATTTTATCTTACATATATATATATAGTATTTATATACGTTCGGTGCGGCCGATTGCAACCAAAATACGAGGTGCACATCTACATGTTACAGTAGTCCTATATACAAAATTTACTGAGGCTACTCGTTTTTGAGTTATGCGAGATACGTACGTACATACGTTCGTACAGACGCCACGATAAATTCTCTTCAGAATTAATTTTAAAGCAGTTTTATAATTTTTTTGAAGGAAAAGATTATTTTATTCTGTCCTTACGTACAGATATCACGGAAAAACATCGTTAAATTGCATTCGATAGCGGTCAAAATGGATATTTTCGTTGAAATATGCTGCCTGAACCTTTTCGAGATTACAATACTTCCTTTTTACTTCGTACAAGGAAGTAACAAAAGAAATATATCTCTAGTGTGAGAGACCATCGATCGGAAATTATCAAGACATGCTGTTTTTAAACAATTTCAACCCAAACGGACATTACCGCAAATGCTCTCGATGTTATGTATGAGTGTGTAAATGAAAGACATGCCTAAATACAACTAAGAAATTACTAAAATGATCATGTAAAATCACACAAAAATAATCACTAAAAGCGTTTTGTCACTTTTAAAACAGCTGTCAGCATGTTTTTCTCTCATTGTGAAAAACCAACAGTACCTAAAGCCAGCAAATGTTGAAAAAAAATAGTCCTCCATACCCGAATATGAACAATTGAAAGCCCGAATTTACAATTTGATTTATTGTCCATTAAAATTTGGAAAGCTGAAAAATTAATGAGTTATGAAAATTTTGGAAGTGGGACATAACTTGAAAAAAAAAATTACAATCTAGCCTGTTTCTGTTAACTATTAAAATTTGTTCGAAGCATAAATAAAAATACAAATGTTTGTATGCAAACGTCTGTACCTTCAGATCTTTGGATTTGCATTTATTTATGCCTTTATTGGCACTGGGAAAAGTAAACCTTAATAATTTCGCCAACGCATCTACACTTTTCAACTAGCATGATGCGGTCCGCCAGCGGCTTAGCCGTATAGTCGCTGAACACTGGTAGTTCATCCGAGGTTCGAATGCCGCGAACGCCCTGTCTCATGGCGTAGTCTATATGAGTCAATTTCCCTTAGAAAGTCTTCCACGAAGGCATCCTTCCAGTTAGGCAGATATAGACCTCTATGCTTAATCGCATAAACCAAACCAAATCACATAGCATTCTGCATCGAAATCGACGTCTTCCGGAAATTCCTACTTTCTTGCATGTGTTTGTTCACATTTTTAAGCGAAAATGATTTGGAACTAATCACGTTGACACGATGACTACCACACGAGTTTGTACGAAAATCTCCTTCTGGCCACCAGGGCTGCTGTACGATACGTCAATTGTTTCCAATCGTAGGAGTTTAAAGCATCTTGAACGAAACTTTTTGGGAAATGCATTCAGTTTAAAGAAGTATCTGAAGAAAGAAGTATCTAAGAAAGTGTGCAAGATTCAAAAATTATTTCTTTTTTACATATTTTTGTGTAGTGACAAATTAACACCATAATTATCGTTCCTCCATTCGATTAGAAAAAAGAAAAATGAAATCTGAAAGAAAAAAGAAAAATGAAATCTGAAGGCTTTCAGATTTTATATTACGCCCAGAAGGGCGTTTTTTAAACGTTTTGAGTGTTACCTTTACTTGATAAACAAACACACTTGTTCACAGTTAAACCACATAAAATTCAATTCAACAACAATATCAATGAATATTTAAAAAAATGCAAAATAGCATATTGTTAGAATTTCCGATACATAGTCTCGCGCGCTGAAAATAAATGTTTAAAAACAGCATATCTTGATAATTTCCGACAGATAGTCTCTCATACTAGAGACATTTTTTTTTTTTTTTTTTTTTTTTTCCCGTACAGTGTTAAAACTGCTCACTTTGAAAGCGTCGAGTTTTTTAATAAAAAGTTAGTTAAAATTTTACATAACTTGCAATAGATTATAAAACGAAATCGAAATTCATTTAAATATAATGCAGAACTGTAACATTTGGTGGCAACAGTTTGAAAAGTGAAACGGACATTGATACATAACCAACGCAAAATCGCAAAGCGAAAACCTATTTAATTTCTTATTCCCAATTACGTTTTGGACTAAAACTTAATTGGGAATAGGAAATTTAATAATTAAAAATTCAACCATTACTTTAAAAAAAATTTCTGTAGGCAAATACTGCAATAAATCTATTACGATGGATGAAATTAAAGGTCAGTTTACACCTGTCAGAGCGGCTCGGAGCGAGTCGCTCCTTAAGATTACTTTGACAATGTAAACGCTCAATGTAAACGTCAATGTAAACGGAGTATAAACGTAGTGGAGATGAGTCAGCGCTTCCGTTTCTACTTTGAACCTGTTGAAAAATCTCTCCGGGCAGTTACTCCGAGCAGCGTTCGCAGGGACGTCGTGACAAATAGTTCTATAATCTGAGATTAAGCGATAGCCAAACCATGGCATTTTTTAATGCACACGCATCTTATGAAGTGTTTTACTTCTATAATTATGTGAGCTTATATTCATTTTTCTACAAGCATCCCTACACGAGGATGCAATAAATATATGATAAACTATAAAAATAAAAAATAAAAATAATTATGAAAAAGATATGTAGATCTGTTTTATTGGGGATATTTAAATTTCTTGCTTTGTATAAAAACATTCTGGGCTATAATTCGTTACAATTCCGCTTGGATGTGAAACATGTTCAGCTTGGATGTGTGAGTGCAAGTACTGAAGGTGTATTAAGTTTTTTATACAAATTATGCTAGATGAATTCTAATCTCCTTAAACTATCCGTTTTAGCATTTTAAAAGTAAAGTATAATCACTATATTTACGGATTATTAATTTTGTTGATATCACTTTGTGCGTTGTTCAGAAACACAATTTCAGTAGGATCCAAAAGTAACAATTTGCGATAAATATCTTCCTCTTGGAACTGTGTCATAATATATATAATCTTTTACCTGTGGTAATATATGTAATGCTCTCAAGTTTTTTGCTACTTCTTATTTATTTAAGATTTTCTGAATAATTAGGTAGATATCATACAGTTTACTTCTGTCGTGTTAATGGTAGCTTTGAATAAATATTCCATGTGTTAATTTTGCATTCTTCTCTAGAAATAACACAGTTCCAGTCAGAACTCTCCATAATTAATTCATGCACAGAAAGCTACTGATTCTGTGGATTCTGGATGAATAAATATATTCTTTCTATTAATAAATAATAAAACACATTATTACTTTTACATTATTTTGTAAATGATTAATTAGGTGTAAATAAACAGTTGTATATAGTAGAAAAACTTTGTTAATTTGACTTTCAGTAACCACAGTTGACTAAATAACTTCTCTCAAACTGAGTTTCTTTTAAATTCTTGTATCTGATATGCAATAACGTTTTTGTAACTTTGGACATTCTCGTCCGAAATTCATTTAATAGTTCATTTGATACTCCTAATTCATAGCGGCAAGCTACCCAATCACGTACCCATTTTTTTTTCTTCTTTTTTTTTTTTTTTTTTTCCTCCCAAGAGCAGAAATTAATTCGTTTGAAACTGCTTCGCAGACTTCAAGCACTGCAGCCTAAGAACATCTATTGTATGTTCAATGCATATTCTTTCCTGCAGCTGCGACGTCGGTATCCATTTCGTAAGCAAACGGAGGCGAGTTGTCAGTCCACTCTGATTGGTGTAAACAATCTATCAGAGTACAGGTCCGTTCACTCGGTTCGAAACGCCCGGACGAGCGGCTCGCTACGAGCAGCTTTGACAGATGTAAACTGGTCTTAAATAAAAGAAACTGCAAACCAACGTATTCATCTGATATATATTCCCTAGATACGAACAGCAGCTATATGCTTATCTTATGTTTATAATGTATCCTTTTTACTCAAACTCATTACATGCGAGGATTACATCTTATAAAAGTTGCATGTTACCTCCCAGTAGAGAAAATATTGTAAAGTAATATATATATTTTGCTTTGTTTCTTTCATTGGCGAGTTGACGCGCTTGCTTTAGTGTTTCTGTGCAAATTGCGGGTGAAAACAATCCAGCATACTCTAAATCAGGGCTTCTTAAGACTTTTTTCAGTCGCGACCCCTTTTCTCCACTGAGATTTTTTCGCGACCCCAGGACCCCATAAGCATTACGCAAATCCTATTGCAATTTTAGGTCATTAACTTTAGTTCTAATTTTAAGACGCAGAACAATGTGAACATTTTAAACAAGTAACAGACGAAATGACAGCGTCACGTGCAAAGCAAGTAAAATGAAAGTTTATATTGTAAAAAGAATGCGTCAAAACGTTTTCGTTTTTCGATTTTGTCTGAATGGACTTATCCTTAACCATCTTCAGATATATTGTGTAAAAATATTTGTTAATTGTAAAATTATTTTTACAAGTTAAAGCAATATTAAAACTGCTACTGCAGGTTGCAACCTACAGTTCAAAAGACTCTACTCTAAATACACTGAAAATGCTCGTAGAAAAGGTATGCCAATTACACAATATTCTAATTCTGCTCTGCCTCACAATTTCAGTGCAGTATATATATAAGTAATATTCAATATATAAATCCGTGCATAGGACGTGAAAATATTCCAACACATTTCTAATACACAGAAACCACTCATAAAATTTTTATTCACAATGACGTAGTTTTTAGATGTATATCTGTTTCTTAATTTCAAAACAATATACTTTTATGTATTAACCAAAACTTTTATGGTTATAACAGTGTAAATCTGTGTATAGGGTGTAAAAATAAGTTTAAGCACTGGTAAAACACAAATAAATATTCATTCTTTAAAAGTACGGTAATAATTTCAGTACTCAATCGTACTCATGTATACATATCAGATATAAGCAATTATCATGTTTTCCTCCAAATAACGCAGATAAATAAACAGAAAGTTATTCTAGAAAGATTTGCCAATACAGTTTACACACGCATTCATCAATATCACTTAAAAACATTGAGGGTTCATCTTTGGATTATGGTAACTTGGCGATTTTTTGGTGAAACTCTGGCGACCAACCCTGCTACAGCAACCTGCTAATTTTTGTTTGGACGCCATTCTGTTTTCACGAAATAAAGGCATGGTTTTTTTTTTAAAACCTCAACATTTTTTTCCCAACAATCTGCTAGCCGAATTACGCTTATGCTAGAACTTTTATGGAACAAAAGTGCTTAATCATGACGAAGATTAGTTGCGAAATTGGGAGAAAGTGCAAAATAGCTCACTGCTTGCCACGTTTTTAAGAATTGCACATGACGGTATAATCCATGTACATGTCGACCTATTTTCACTTGAAAAAACATCCCAGAATTGCACAAAAATGGCATTCGCACACTCTTGACTTTATCCATGTACACTGCTAAAGTCCTAGCTAGTAACCTTTATCGCCTTACCAAAATGTTACCAAAGTACCTGTTACCATATTCCAAAGATTAGCCAAAATAAGTTTAAGCACTGTTAAAACACAAATAAATATTCGTTCTTTAAAAGTACGGTAATAATTTCAGTACTCAATCGTACTCATGTATACATATCAGATATAAGCTATTATCATGTTTTCCTCCAAATAACGCACATAAATAGAAAGAACGTTATTCAAGAAAGATTTGATAACACAGTTTACACACGCATTCATCAATTTCCCTTCAAAACATTGAGTAATGTGCGATTTCTCACTATCGTATGCAACGAAACAAAATGGGTTGATCTTTACGATATGGTAACTGGTAGTTTGGCGACATTTTGGAGGCGATAAAGGTTACTACCTGGGACTTTGGTAATAATGTGAGCAGTACTCAGTTCCGATTACGCATTATTTTGTGTGAGGGAAATGAGAGATCATGGGATATGTCATGTGATATTAATGGACGAATTACGGTTCTTGAATCGGAAAAGGGGGGAAATCGGGAACAAATCTGGAAATTTTGTATTTGGTTTATTCTGTGTTGTGTGAAACAGTGTTCGTGAATTTTTGGATCCCATGGCCGTAACTAAAGAAAAGTTTATCGGACACGTAATCAAGATTCTGAAGAAGATTAGGTAAGTTAGTATTTTTAATTATTTGAGGATATTATTTTTATGCATTGTTCTAAATGTAAGGTGGAAAGGAATTTTGTATTATTGGGAAAATTGTTATAAGCAATGATTTAGTTCAAAGTAATTAGGATTGTAAGGTAATTTTTATTAATTTAATGTATGTGCTCATTTATATTTTAAGTAGTGTTTTTGAATTTAATTATATTTTAATGAAATGATAGTTATTTTGTGAATTTTATGTTTGTAGGAATTTGGTATACGTTTAAGTTGAAATAAACGTGCATGGAAATAATTTAAATATTTGATATTAAGTATTTGTAATGCTTGCGGTATGAATTCGTTGGTGACGTGTATAATGTAATAGATGATTTAGAGGTAAAAGTTTCTGGATATTTTATTTATTTTATATGTGGAAATGTTCATATTTGGAAAGGGTAAATACTTTTTCGCGATCAGGTAATTTCATATATGTTTCCTCATATGTCCTCCTCCGACCGATGGAATATTATCGTGTTTCAATACCTTTCCCCCGTTGTCGCATAGAAACGTGGATGCACTGGAATTACCGGAAAATTTAGAGGGATCCCGGTCCATCCCGCCACCCATGAAATATTTTCGCATGCTTGGTTGCAGAGCAATGTGGATATAGGGGAATGTTCCGAAATAAGAAATCATTGAAAATGAAACATTTTCGCTAATTATTGAAAAAACCAGTACAACCTTTTTTAAACGGCCGTTTCCATTCGAATAACAAAGCCACATTTTCTTCAATGCAGAAAAACCGCGACGTGCCAAGAAAATGGTAAAATATATACGAGTCACTAAAAGAATGTTGTGGATGGTGGTGTTTCAACGGTTCGTGACAGCATTTATATTCATGTGATATTTTATGTCAAAGTAAAATGTATCCATTTTACGAGTCAAAATGTTGGTGTGGATTAAGGAATACTGTTACGAGCAAAATGTTAAGATGGTCAAACGCGTTTCGAGTATCAGACTGAGCACGTCTTGAGGTAAGAGATTATACTTATTTTTTTTTCATTTTGCCTACCTATCTTAACTATTATTCTATGTATTATATTTTGCATTCGTTAAATTTCCCAGGCGGTAAATCGAAGAAACAGGAAAGCTCTTCAGTGAGTTATAATAAAGGCAACCCGAAAAGAATGGGAAATAAAATATGTTTTATAATTTTTTAAGCAGAAAAAAAAGTGTCAAAAGCCCGGAGAAACTTGATAGTAGACTGACCTTATATTCGATGGCATTTTACTGTCTTACTGCTCCAGGTTATGGATTTCAATACATTCGATATTATAAGAGTACTTTGCTCATCAGCGTAAAAACGGTCTATCATGTAATATTCCATTAAGTGTTTAAGAAAATTTCCGAGGAAAAGTGTTATTTTATTAAATGTGTATTAATACAGTACATGGTCTGCAGAATTTGTAAGACCAAATTATAAAATAAATACGTAGCCGGTATTGAACTGTATATGGTGTAAGTCCGAAGATAATTATTTTTAATGATAAAGCTAAAATGATAAAAAGAAATGAATTAGCAGGAGTGATAGCAAACGCAGTCTGGTAGACTGCGAGCTCAGCGAGAGCGTAGAAAAGCCTTAACAAACCCTTTTGGGCAACCGTTGTTGAAATCTGAATATCTTTAGAATTTTCGAAAGACAGCACCACCGGCTAGATTTTTTTTCCGTACACTGTTACGAAATGCTCGCTTTGCATTCTTTGAGTTTGTTAATCAAAAATCCATTAAAGCTTAAAATAATATGAAAATAGACAATAAAATGAATTTGATCAAAGTAGACCATATATCTTTACCACAGTTTTTACATTAGTTACAAAATTTACACAATTTTTGGGATAACTTCAATACAAAACAATTGTTTCGTACCTAATTATAAGCGCTAATGTGGCAGCGCGATAAAGAAAAGAATACTATTTTTTAAGTTACCATGGAAATCGCAGACGACGTTTTATTTTTAGATTTTGGATTCTAACGGTTTGACAGAATAGAGTTAAAATGTGTCGTGAGTGTTTTCAAAATGAAAGTAAATAAAGTTCTTTTAAAACACTGAAATTTTTTAACAAACGTCTAAAATCATCAGCAATTTCTGTGAGATTTTAGTAATGCGCGATTTTTTCAACTAAATATTACTGTGGAATTTTTGTTCACCCACACAGCGTTTTGGGATTTTCCTGAAAAAACTCCTTAATTTCACTTGTAATTCTGCCGAATAATTACTTTCAGATATAATATGAGTCTGGAGATTTCCTAAAATATGTGAATGCCTAAACATCTACGGAAAATATTACAACAAACATCTTTTTAATAAAGTGTTTCAGTGTGAGCTGAGCTTCTTACGTTTCTGCGCGTAGTTACCTAATTTCTTGTAATCATTAAAATAGTAAGTTTCATAATTTCCACGAAAGTACAATATATTTAAATACTGCTTTTTACATCTTAAACAACTCGTTGGAATGTGTAGACGAAACATAATATTATTTTCTGTATATCTACATTTTTAGGATAAATGCATAACTTCCCGGTTAATTTATATATGTAACACACATTTTATATTTGTATGTGTTTTTGAAGTTTTTTTCTTTCTTTTTGGCCCAAAGGGCGTTATCACAGAAGGGTTATTAATTTCGTTTCGGCATTTTGCATCGATTCTTTTTCTGCGTTGATTTAATTTTCAAACTGTTGCCACCAAATATTGACTATTACGCGAGAAATCACGGCATTTCTTTTAAATCATCGAGTTATTGTTTGCACTGTGGAAAAACAACGATACCTAAAGCCATAAAATTTTCAGTAACGTAGTCCTCCACCCGCACCTGGAAGACTGAATATTGAATTTCGAATTTGTTTTATTATCTATTCCACATTTTTTTTTTATATTTTAATTAATTTTTGATTAAGAAACTTAACGACAATTTTATTTGTTATGTGAAAATGCTATTTAATACAAGATTGCATATATCAGTTGATTTAAAAATATGACAGCTACGTATTTATTTTATGATTTGATAGAAAGTTTGCATTGGTATTTGCCAAATTACGAGATAGCCATTATTCAATTTACTCCTTGTATTCTTATTTTGTAATTGACTGCAAAATAACAGCCTTTATGATAATACTACGAGAATGCCAAATTACGAGATAGGCATAACTCAATTTACTCCTTGTATTCTTATTTTGTAATAGACTACAAAATAAGAGCCATTACGAGAATACTACGAGAATACCAAATTACGAGACAGCTATTACACAATTTACTCCTTGTCTTCTTATTTTGTAATAGACTACAATATAAGAGCCATTACGAGAATACCACGAGAATGCAAAATTACGAGATAGCTATTACTCAATTCAGTCCTTGTATTCTTACTTTGTAATAGACTACAAAATAAGAGCCTTTACGAGAATGCAAATTATGAGATAGCCATTATTCAATTTACTCCTTGTATTCTTATTTTGTAATAGACTACAAAATAAAAAAGACTACTAAAAATAAATTACTTATTTTGTAATAAACTACAAAATAAGAGCCATTACGAGAATACCACGAGAATGCCAAATTACGAGATAGCCATTGCTCAATTCAGTCCTTGAATTCTTATTTTGTAATAGACTACAAAACAAGAGCCATTACGAGAATACTACGAGAATGCCAAATTACGAGATAGCCATTACTCAATTTACTCCTTGTACTCTTATTTTGTAATAGACTACAAAATAAGAGCCATTACTAGAATACTACGAGAATACCAAATTCCGAGATAGCTATTACTCAATTTACTCCTTGTCTTCTTATTTTGTAACAGACTACAAAATAAGAGCCTTTACGAGAATGCCAAATTACGAGATAGGCATTACTCAATTTACTCCTTGTATTCTTATTTTGTAGTTACAATATAAGAACCATTACGAGAATACCACAAGCCAAATTACGATATAGCCACTACTAAATTTACTCCTTGAATTCTCATTTTGTAATAGACTACAAAATAAGAGCCATTACGAGAATACCAAATTACGAAATAGCCATTGCTCAATTCAGTCCTTGAATTCTTATTTTGTAATAGACTACAAAATAACAGCCATTACGAGAATGCCAAATTACAGGATAGCCATTACTCTATCCTTGAATTCTTATTTTATATATTACAAAATAAGAGCCATTACGAGAATACTATGAGAATGCCAAATTACGAAATAGCCATTGCTCAATTGAGTCCTTGAATTCTTATTTTGTAATAGACAACAAAATAAGAGTCATTACAAGAATCCTACCATAATGCCAAATTACGAAATAGCCATTGCTCAATTGAGTCCTTGAATTCTTATTTTGTAATAGACTACAAAATAAGAGCCATTACGGAGAATACTACGAGAATGTTAAATTACGAGATAGCTATTACTCAATTTACTCCTTGTCTTCTTATTTTGTAATAGACTACAAAATAAGAGCCATTACGAGAATACCACGAGAATGCCAAATTACGAGATAGCCATTACTCGAATACCACGAGAATGCCAAATTACGAGATAGCCATTATTCAATTTACTCCATGAATTTTTATTTTGTAATAGAGTACAAAATAAGAGCCATTACGAGAATACTACGAGAATGCCAAATTACGAGACAGCCATTACTAGAATACCACGAGAATGCCAAATTACGAGATAGCCATTATTCAATTTACTCCTTGAATTTTTATTTTGTAATAGACTTGCCCTTTTGTTCCTATTTTTCTTGTAGAGAACCTTCCATCGAGATTTTCATATTACAATATACAGAAAAATTAGAAAATTTCAGACATAATTTGATTAAAAGTATTTATTTATATATGTATAAAATTCGTAACAGTTTGGTAAATATTTATTAAGGAGTTAAATTGCATTATTTGTATACAGTAATAATTTGTATATCTATTTAGGTGCAATGTGAAAACGAATATTTATGTAGATAATACAATGTGTTTATCTATCTGTGATAGTGCAGTTCAAGAACTTTGAATTGTTTTGTTACTTAAACGCAGGTTGTAATATTTGGGGATGTAATTGTTAAATTTTTCGTTTGGTCTTAAGAATAACATTTTTCTGCTTGTTAATTTTCTGTATGATTATTGAGAACCGTATATATACGGCGGTCTTTATCATTATATTAATTGTAAAAGTGTAACATACTTTAAACTTCCGCAATAAATCTCCTAAATATATTGCTATAATTAAAACTAAATTCTGTTTGATCTGTTATTTTAAATTCTATTTGTATCGTATTTAAAAAAAAATAAATATTATGATTCTGTAAAACTTATAAATCAAAATATACGTCTCTTGGGTTAAACAGTCAAGCAGCAGCAGAATTGTTACACTTATGGCACTCAAAAGAACAGTTACATTTACGACACTCTAAAGAATACTTCTGCCTAAGCCATTGTAATGAAACATAAGACACTAAAAATTGACAATCGAGATCACACTCAACAAACCACTTTAGGTATTAAAGGTAAAAAGTATGGAAACATATTTTCACATAAATTAAACTTTTAATACATACAATTGTTTCTCCATTTGAAAATGCAATTTAGTGTTAATATATATTAAAATTTTGATCTCATTAGCTCCTTTTCAAACTTAACAAACATAGCAAAATTTTTAAGTTCTATGTGCACCTGAAACGAAAATGCTTAGAAACGTATCAGTATGAATGAAATCAGTTCATTCTTTCAAAGCAGCGAACGATTCGTAGATAATTTTTTGTTGCCAAATCGGGAAACAAAAACTTCAGGCTAATACGTATACGTACGACATCGAGATTTGAATTTAATGTAATATAACAGCTTTTCCTTATAAAGAAATTTGGCAATAACATATGGTATCAATCATCCTAACATGAGACAAAAAAGCTGCCAACAGCAAATACTTATTTAAAATCCCGACATTAACGAAATACGTTTTTGACAAACAATGACGTCACACGCAATCGCGTGCTTTTTTTTTCAACGTCAGAATATGATCTTATATAATAATAATATATTTAATGATTGACAATGCTATTTTTATTTCATATTTTGCAAAACTTACGAATTTTTAGTAAGAAACTCTACAATTTGCAAGGAGGCAGTGGCAACACTTTTCGAAGTAAAGCAGATTTTTATCTCCAGGGCTCGAAACTGTTGCCACTCGGAAAAATTGAATTCGAAAATTGGTGTTTTTCGAGATTTTAATTAATACCTCGGCTGATTAAAGACGTAGGAAGAAGTAAATGATCGAAATGTTTTCCCGAAAATTTTTGGAATCCCGGGGTACCTCTCCCGAAACTCCCCGCCGTCCCAGAGGAGATAACCCCCCCCCCCCAAAAAAAAAAAGAAAACAGATTTTAAATACACAGCGGCAGCCTTTTTAATAAATGACATTTATTTGTATTTTTTGCTAAGAATTATCCAGCTTAAAGCATTTCTTTATTTATGAACTGAAAGACAAACTGTAATAAATGCTGTGAGTATGATATGTATATCGACTACATTGTTGGTTTGGATTAAAAAATGGAAAATTGAAAAAAAAATAAGAAATTTATTCACCCTTCCGTTTAAGCTAGGTATTATGTAAAACTAGGAAACTGTAAAAACGATTTTGTAATAGTTATTCAAAATTAAGAAACTTTTATTTACTTAAAGAGGCACAAGGTCGTTCTGGATAGGGTCAGAGAGGTAAGAGTGCTTTATAGTGTAACATTTATTTATTAGCAGGTTCAAGTTAGACACGGACATTACATTTAACTTTAATAAAATTACAGAGCAGGAGTCTGAAACAACCTATCAGGTTAAACATTTGGCTTTTTCCTTAAGTCCTTCTCTTCCTACTTACCAGAGGGCACCCTTGTTGTTGGAATTAGTCCAACAGTATTAGCAGCAGAGTTTATATTAAATGATTGGTTACAATGTGAAAATATTCGTGTCCAATTTAATGCGCTCTCTAATTTTACGTCTTAGGAGTATGAATAAAAAGCATGAGTGAAATTCGAAGTAACATGGCTGCTAAATTTCTGTAACTGCAGCATATTCGTCATATTTGTCTTCCATTATATCTTCATGCACATCATCGAATTCTGGTGCATTTTCACTATAATTTTACTCTGATTCATAAATATTGAATAATCATCTTCCGCTCCTCCTATATTGTTTGATGTACTACATATTTAACATCGGTATCTACCTTCTTTTAAAAGTAATCGTCTGTACTATTAAAAGCTATGCACGTTTGTTTGCTTGCTTGTTTGTGGCATTATCTCCTCCGGACGGCGGGGAGTTGAATTGCGAGAGAACTACTCTCGGATTACAAAAAAAATCGTGGCAAGCCAGTTCGACTATTCTCATCTTCGTTCGACTTTAATTAGCAGAGATGTTTTCATTTCCTTGTACGAAGTAAAAAGGAAGTATTGTAATCGCGAAAAATTTCGGGTATCATATTTCAACGAAAATACCGATTTTGATCGCTATCCAATGCAATTTAATGATGTTTTTGCGTGACATCCACAAGCGAGGACAGAATAAAGGACTCTTTCCCCCCAAAAAAAAAAATTATAAAACTGATTTAAAATGAATTCTGAAGAGTGCATACGTATCTCGCATAACTCTAAAACGAGTAGCCTCAGAGCGGTGAAATTTTGTACGTAGGACTATTATAACATGTAGATGTGCACCTCGAATTTTGGTTGCAATCGGTCGCACCAAAAGTATATAAATATATGTATATATATACTCTGTTACCCGGCTCAGTGATCTCAGTTTCTTTATTCTTATATATTTGTAAATTGCGCATCTTTTGCTTTAAAAATGATAGAATTATGTTGTTTTTATCTTCCTGTTAAGGGGTTTTATGCATTTAGTAAATCTGCATGCAATATCTGTGGAGTTATCAATCAACAATTTAAAAGTTGTTTAAGTTCAGCTAAGCCTAATTTTTTAACTATAGCAGCCATATTTATTTACATTTAAAACTTAGCAGAATAGTGGACTTGTTGCCAATCTAGATAAACTAAGCTTCGAAACAATAAAGTAACATCACCTTTTATTATTGCGAATTAAATCATGCTTAATAAATTCTGGAATTTATTCGAGGAAATAAGTGTTTCATATTTACTTCGTAATTTTTAATAAAGATATTTTGAGTATTTATGTATTTCTGCCTTGTGGGGAAGTGAGAACTGAATTAATTGAATGAGAAATACCGAATCGTCTGTGAACAACTGTTTCTTTTTTGTTTTGTTTGCTTAATTTCATTTACACATCGTTTTAGATTTATTATGGTATTTGAATAGAACATGTGGCAACGATTTGATTATTCTTCAAATGATATAAATTTATATGTATTCTGAATTATAATATGGACGAAATGTAACGCTGTTAAGTGTACCTAGCGCCAGAGTGTCGCAATGGTAAACAAATATAGTGAATTTTAAAGAGTGCGGTTATTCTATTGTGGTTTATGCACTATCGACGAAGTAAATTTAATTCAATCCAATTTGAAATACAAGAACAAATGCGTATAACTTAATATTCCGTGCAAGGAAGTCATGTGGTGTACACATCAGATTTTTTAAAAGCTGTGAAAACGACAATTTTCGCCCTCATTTTTCCGAGTGGCAACAGTCTTCCACGATGGAGATAAAAATCTGCTTTACTTCGAGAAGTGTCGCCATTGCTCGCTTTCACATCGTAGAGGTTGTTAATAAAAAATTTGTAAGTTTTACAAAATATGAAATAAAAATAACATTGCCAAGCATTAAGCATATTAGTATTATTATAGAAGGTCATATTCGGACGCTAAAGAAAGCAAGCGATTGCATGTGACTCTACTGTATGTCGAAAATTGTTCGTTAATGTTAGCATTTTAAATAAATAGCTACTGTTCACAACTTTTTGTTTCCGGTTAGTACAATTGAAACGATATATTATTGCCACGTTAGTGCTTCGTTAATTCTGAGAAAATGTTGTCGTATTACATTAAATTTAAATCATGAGGTCATACGTATTAACTTGGTGTCAAAAGTTTTTGTTTCCTGTTCCAGCAATAAAAAAAAATATATTTATGAATTTAATTGTTGCTCGGAAAGAATGAACTAATTTCTTTAATATTGAAATGTTTTCATACATTTGCTTTTCACATGTACGTAGAACTTGAAAATTCTGCTTTGGTTGCAACCTGCTAATAGGCTTTAATTTTGTACCTTCTGTTAAGCAGATTTTACGTGACCTGCTGTTTTTATATAAACTAAATTTTTCGTTTCACATCAACTGTTTCATTTCCTATCACATCAAGCATTACTGGAGTTTATAAAAAATTAAAAATGTAGTTTGAAATTATAGTTCCACTTTAAGCCTCGGTGCGCTTTATAGGCGAAATGTACTATGCGTTTAAATAAAAAAATAATTAATTTTTATCCTATTTTTTCATCACAATTTATGATTCAAGACATCCAAGTCAAATATCTACAGAGGCTGTTCGGACATTTTTTAGACGATTTCGGTAAGCGGTAATAAAAGATTGTTTGCTGCAAAGATGTAATTGCAATTGTACTACGTTTTTAAAAGTCAAAATTATCGTCTGTGGCTTCAAAGTTTTGTTTTTATTAAAAATGGCGAATTTAACAAAGCAGTGGTTCGAAGGCTACATTGACGCTCTTTCCGAAGAGAAATATGCATACTCCGTTATCCCAAAACGGTACGTTCATTTAACAATAGACGGGCAGGGAAATTGGTTTTCGTTTTCACGTCTACGAAACATTTTGCAGCGATGGACAGAATTAAAAGAAATATATTTCGATTTGTTTTCATCGCGATGTGGAAGACAAGTTACCAGCTACTCTTGTTTGTGCAGTTTGAACGTGAATGGAGAATGAAGGATATAAAACGCGAATTTGCGGGCTGCGGAGTTACTAGCGCTGAATTGTTTTACGCAGTTAAAGTAAAGGAAACTTATTCGAAAATAGTTTCTGAGTGCGGCCAGCCAGAGATGAGCGACGGTACTTTACCCGGTACTGCGACGGAGGAAAGCAACCAGAAATTCAACCACGCCCAGCTGGCGAAATTTGCAGAATCGAGAAGAATTACGGACGTGCAGATTTTAATGTGGGAATATGCGCATTTAGCGCACAGAGACTGCGATAGAACCGACGAAAATTCGAAACAGCACGACGAAGACCACATTGAGCAGATGGAAAATGCTAGGAAATTTCTGCACCTCCCTGACAGAAAAAGAACTGCAAGAAACGCCGGTGACGTGACTCGAGCAGCCATTTACGCGGAATTAAACAGAATACCCAACATTAAATACATTGAAAATGAATCGCTGATTCTAGGCGAGACTTGTGGAACAAGCGAACTTTCAGGCTCTAGTTGGGCAGGCCAGTTTTCACCTGTTTAACGTCGTTGGTTTCCACAAGTTTAAGTGCACGGCAGTGATTCTTCTGAGCCTTTTTATTCACGCCCATCCAAAACGAAGATACGTATGTTTAAAAGGACCATACAATTCGGGCAAGACCACGTTTGCTTATGCGTGGTGCTCGTTCCTCAACGGAACTGTTTTATCGGTGAACATAGACCCTAGCCGTGATACATAATATTTATGTATATGTAACATATATATTTTTATATATCATCTTATTCATTTTTATGAATTTATAGAATGAATGATGCACACTTTTTCTGAAGAATTTAACCAAATACACCTCGGAAAAAATTTTGAAGAACCGATAGTCACTTTGCATTTAATGCGCGGAAAACTCCAATGTGAACACCCATCTTGAATATTTGATGACACACGCGTAAAGACACCATTAGAATGTTTCTGAAGAAGTACACACTTTTCACTAATTACATGCTTATCAAAATAGCACATAGGTAATTTCAAAGACCATTTCAATATCCTATTTGTAGGATGTTTAATATTCGTAAGCCAGACTAAAGCAGCATGATCAATATGTACAATAAAATGATTACCATGTAAATAATAATAAAATTTATCTATTGCATTAATAGCTAAACATTCTAGCTCAGTAATATCATAAATTTGTGCAAAAGATCTTAATTTTCTAGAATGGAAAGCATTTGGATGTAGATTACCATCAGGATGTTCTTGTTTTAAAACTGCATCAACAGATTCTTTATAGATGCATCTACAAATACATGACATGGATGTTTTAAATTAAACAAAGCTAAAATAGGTCTTGAAATGAATGCATCTTTTAACTTTTGAAAAGCTATTTGACATTCAGTAGTCCATTTATAAGGAGAATCATTTTTTGAACTAAATTCTGTATCCGTTGACTGATCTAAGACAGCATCAATTCTAAGAATAGGCTCAGAATCTGTTTCAGTAATTTGGTTGAGTTTTCGACAGTCAATACGCAATCTAGTTCCTGCTTGAACAATTTTTGCATTTGGTCATCAACAATTTCACTATTTGTAGCATAATTATCAAATTGTTTAGTACTTACACTATTTTTGCACACAAAATTATTTTGAAAACGTTTATTTGATAGTAATAATATCTAATAATATGTCCTTTATTTTCAAAATACATTTAATTGAGAGATTCATTTATTTAAGATTCAACTGCAATTTATATATTTCGCTACTTATCATATGTCATTCGCTAAATATTTATCGTTAATAGAACTATGTAAATAATTGAAGAAGTATAATATGAATATATAAATGAATATTATACATATGAACATATAAATATGAATTCAAATAAAAAATTGAAAAGTATATTTCAAATGTTGTTTTTGTAATACATAAATATATCATAAAATTGTATCTATCATGACATATGTATGAAATTATACATTTTGATATAAATAGAGATGTTTAATTGAAAATGTTAAACCTTTAATGAATTATCATTTATTCTTAGTTGATGTTGTATTTATGTAATGTTTGATAATGTTGAAATTTATTGATTTTATTATTGCGGTAAGTGTATCTGTATAAGCGCACCATGTTTTCTGAAATATGTTTACCAAAACTATTTCAACGTAAGGTGAATGACAGGTAGTAAACATTTTTAAAAATAAAGTAAAAAATGCTATAAATATTTTGTTATTATTTCGAAAGTTTTGTGGTTGTATTCACGTTTATTAAAAGAAAAATAATAATACCATTCCAGATCTACATTTTCAGTACTTTGAAAAATCCATAACACCAATTTCCTTTCAACGCTGGTGGTGCAAAAATTAAGGACGAGACGGCTTTTTCAATATAACGTTGTGCAAATGCTTTCCATAGCAACAAAAATAATACCATAACATCCACAAGATGTAAGAACACGGGTAATGTAAGCAAAACGACCCAAAAAAGAAATCAAAATGATAGAAAGAAACAGCACGGAGCACAATGCAACACAAAGTCGAAACATCCGTGTGACAGGTGTCCAGCAAGAAACATGCCCTTAGCATGAAGTGTACGTGTCTACAATCGCAACTCAGACTAAACCTGCTCTCACCCGTAAAGATTTCTCGACCCCATTAATTTTTTAATCTGTCCAAAACTTCCCCGACGAGCAGGCGTTAATGGTATACACCTTACGGATCGTCGTACAAACAGACCACCATTGTGCAGCCTCCTGGCCATGGTAACACGCTTGTTGCATATGTCTTGAGACTTTCCCGATAAATTCCATTTCATGGAATATGTGTATGCACTTAATAGTTAAAAAATATGAAGCAATAAATATGAAGCAAAATAAAATTAAAATAGCAAATTTTTATGAGAATTTTATTTCTGCAGAATGCCTGAAAGTCTATATTAAATTTGCCAAACCAAACCAAAGAGGAAAAATCATTTAAAATATAGCCTATTATGCCTCCTTTAAAAAAATCTACTTATTTACAATCAGTTTAAATTTTTTTTAAATAACATTTTTTCGTGCATAAAGACGACAGCAGCTGATCCGTGCTTGCATGTACCACACATGCGTGGAACTCCTGATTAGTCTCTCAGTCCGCTCTACGTTCTTCGTTCCACTGATAAGCTAATTTTTCAATTTCGTCCTTAAATTTTTCACACCAGTGCACAAGTTGAACTGTTTTACTAGAAACCAGTATATTATTTAAGAATATATTATAATATAAATTTATTTTTTCCCTTATTCTGTAAATTATCAGAAAATGAACCTGTTTATTATGGATTACATGCTGATTCTGATATTTTGTCTTAAATTGCCCAAATATCTTTAATGGTTTATAGACGCTTTTATTTGTGATCTATGAAGTGAAAACGCATCAGTAGGTAAGATTCTTTATTGGACTCTTACCCACCGATGCGTTTTCACTTCATAAATCACAAATAAAAGCGTCTATAAACCTTTTTTATTTATTATAAATCATAAAGGAATAAATTATTTTAAATTATATTCAGCAGTCTTATAAATTTTTTATGCAATTATATGTAATAGTTAAATATACAATCGATTTTGTTTCAGAAATATTGAACGCTTGACGCATGATTTATTCATTGCTTACATGTCATGAATGTGTTAATTCTGTTTTTGTCACGATATAAAAATTGTGTTTATTCAATATCCAATTGTTTTCATATAAATAAATTTTTTATTTCATTATTGTAATTGTGTTGTCTTCAGTTTTTACTCTAAAAGATTTCATACATATATTTAATATTTAGTTAATTTTTATTAGAGATGAATTTAATTGCTGATCAGCATTTTTAATTTCATCCTGTCAAAAAATAAAACTTTCCTTCTGTGATAGGGTTTTCACGACATTTTCATTTCCTGTTTTAACAGTGTATTTTTAAAAATTTCTAGATATTCATGCATTCAAAATCAAAGCATAATGGCAGATATTAATTTTATGACATATACAATTTCGAAAATAATAAACCGTATCTTTAAAATATTCTGCAGTTCAGGAGATTTAAACTTGTAACTCCAAAATTAATTCTAAAACATATAAATCGAAATAACGCAAATTTTAACGTAATAAATTTAGTAGTTTAATAAATTTTAGCGTAATAAAATTTAAATGTATAAATTGAAGATTAATTCTAAACAGAGAATTGTATAATTAATCAACCGCGCATGTATATAATGACTTCATGAATTATATCCTCAACCATAGTTAGTTTAGCAATGGACAGTTTTCCTGCCTGTAGCTTTGTAATGCAGTGAAACACATTTACAGTAAATAGAATTCTTTCTAGCCAATTGCTCGTCCTTTTATTACTACCTACATACTGCTCAGAGTGTTCACACATTTTTGGAACCACTTTGAAAAGATTTATATATAAACAAACGAAGAATTTCATTTTCCAATATTCAGTCATAAACCTTTGTATCATTCTTTGGATGAACTGTCATATTATATCTTGATTTCCGGGATAAATATAATAATATAATGCATTAAAATGTAGATATATCTGTTTTATATTAACAGGAACTTCATAAACATGTTAGCTAAGAATTTTATTTTTGCATAACAAAATGTTTTGCCAAGTGAACGGAGAATACCTACCCTCTACCAACTCACAATAAACTTCCCCTCAACATGCAGTTACGTAAGAAAAGTAGCTTTTTCTATTCAGAATAATTGGGGGGAACAAATGCCTCATGGCCTTGTAGGGACGAGTCCAAAATGAAAAACAAAGTCGGGAGTGCTCATGTTATTCTAATTTCAGAATATGAAGAAAAAATATTGAAAAGCCACCTGCATGAATATAACAGCATGTTCGGAGGAGAGCTGATGCTATAAAACGAGCAATTAGCTGGGCAACATAGCGAAACGTGAACCTAATCAGCATTTACTCAGAGAATTACCATTTGCCGACTTTAAGATAGCTTAAACCTTCAAGAAGTTGTAAGCATATTTACTAGTTTATATTTTCTTTTAAACCTTGTTAATTTCAATAATCAATGCTATCAGGTAATTTTTAGAACCCTTTTAAGAATTATAAGGGTTTAAAAAAGTGAGAATAATTTAAATTTCTCTTTCTGACTGTGATATATCTAAACGTAAGTAATCACAAGTTGTGTCATATATTAAACAGATATGATATTAACTTATAATATAATTAACTGTTTGTGTTTACATATTTGTTCTATGATAATCATTACACAGGGGTTATAATATTTCTAATTTTATCTGCTAAAAGTGATTGAATTTAATGTGAGTCCGGAAACGATAACGATGTTATTTTCTCTTGACATGACTTTTGTTATTTTTCTGTTGAGATTTACATATTCATAATTTCTGTAGAACACTTAATTCTGCCGTTTAATTAAAATTGATTGAGTGAAAGATTCAACTTGATAAATTTTAAAGATACAGGAATGATGAAAAGTGCCAATACATTGCAAAGTAAAGGAGACTGTTTTAACTGCCTTTGAAACCACATTGCACTTCGTTACCATATAGGAAAACCATGACTCCTCTATACAGTCAAAGCATTCAACTGCGGAAATGCAATTCGGCCATCGTTCCGCAGCTTTAGCGTCTTAGCCACTAGTCGGCAAATTTTCATTCGCTTTTCAGCATCATTGAACATATCTGATCACACAAAATGTATGCAAAAATGGTAGTTGGTCTATTAAAAAAAATCTGATGTGTACAAGACATGACTTCCTTATACGGAATATTCAATTATACGCATTTTTTCTTGCATTTTGTTTAAACTTATTGGATTGAATTAAATCTACTTCGCCGACAGCGCATAAACCACAACAGAATAAATGCATTCTTTAAAATTCACTCTATTTGTTTGTAGAGTTGCGCGCCCCCAACTTGCACGCAACCAAGAGGTTTACCATAGCGACACTCTGGCGCTAGGTTCACTTAACAGTTCATATTAAAACTCAGAATGCACAAAATTTATATCATTTAAAGAATTATCTAATCGTTGCCACAGGTTCTATTCAAATACTATAATAAACCTAGAACGATGTATAAAAGAAATTAAGCAAACAAAACAAAAAAGAAACAGTTTTTCACAGACGATTCAGTATTTCTCATTCAATTAATTCAGTTCTCACTTCGCGACAAGGCAAAAATACATAAAATATCTGCATTAAAAATTACGAAGTAAATCTTAAACACATATTTCCTCGAAAATATTCCAGAAAGGATTAAGCATGATTTAATTCGCAATAATAAATGAAGGCTTTATCTTTGTTGTTGCGAATTGCATACAGATTTACTGAAGGCATAAAAACCTTAACCGGAAGATAAGAACAACATAATTCAATCATTTGTAAAGCAAAAAATGTTGCAAATTTACAAACATATAAGAGCAAAGAAACTGAGATCACTGAGCCGGGTAACAGAGTGGATATATATATAAATATATTTATATACGATTGGCGCAGCCAATCGCAAGCAAAATACGAGGTGCACATCTACATGTTGTAGTCCTATATACAAAATTTCAATGTTCTGAGGCTACTCGTTTTTGAGTTATGCGAGATACGTACGTACACAAGCTACGAAAAATTCTCTTCAGAATTCATTTTAAAGCAGTTTTATAATTTTTTTTGGAGGAAAAGAGTCTTTTATTCTGTCCTTACGTACAGATATAAAGCAAAATCATCGTTAAATTGCATTCGAAAGCTGTCAAAATGGATATTTTCGTTGAAATATGCTGCCTGAAACTTTTTGCGATTACAATGCTTCCTTTTTACTTTGCACAAGGAAGTAAAAATCCAAGTAAAAATGTGCGCATTACATGAAATACATCAAATACAGATGACTTCCATGTACAGCCTATTAAATTATGCACATTTTTGCTGCATTTCATTTATTTCCACTTTATTTCCACGAATTTCATTAGACATACATTTCTCGTTCAATTAATTCGGTTCTCGCCTCGCGGCAAGTCAAATCATCTTCATTAAAAATTGTAAAATACAGAAAACATAAAACATCAAATACAGTTAAAAGAAACAGTTTTTACAATTAAAATTAGAGTTTCAGAGCGGAAACAAGCAATTCGGCCAGCGGACAAGAAGGCAGATTATTCGGTGCACCAAACTGAAAGTTTACTTTTAGTCAAACTCAGCAAAAAGACACTGAAGTCCAGAAACTGACTTAATTCTTTATTCTACTTTCTTCTGATTAATCTGGAATGAAAATGCTACACATGGATTTATGTCATGTAGGTAATGTATCAAGATGGCACTCATATGTATGTGTGCTTAATAGTGATAATATTGTTTTGTGAAATTCAGTAATTTTATTTCATGTATACATTATTCTTGATAAAGAACTATATCAGTATCTCACGTTGCCAGCCATAACATTTTGTACACATGTCATTCTGATAAATGTTGTATGTGTGTAAAAATGTCTACCTGCTGTATATTTAAGTGATGCATTTAATAAGCTTGTTTTTTTGCCTAACTTTAAATGCATATACGTATATCTAAAATTGTGTATATTCCTCATTCTACTTAGCATTGTGGGCACGTATGATGGATATATTATTTATATTCAGCCATTGCAAGTTTTCAAATTTTATCCTTGATATACAGAACTGAACGTTTTCTTAAGTATATATTGTGATTATGAGAGTTATTATTTTTTGTGTGCTGTTAAAATATATTTTAGGATGTCTGTGTCTCTTTTATTTATAATAAACAGATTGATTTGATCAATAGCTTTATCAAAAATTTCATTATTTTCATTTCAAAAATTGAAGTTTCTCTAACACTGAAAATGTAAATTGCTGCAATGCACTTAATTCAATTACTAGTTTCTTAATGTTAACACCAATGAAATTTAGAATGCAAATGAAAGTGAAGAGAAACACACCTGTGTAATATTAAAATTAGTCAAAAAGGCAACTTTGGGTTTGAGTTTCATTCAAAATCTATGCCACAGTAAGACTTTTTTTTTCTTTTTTGGCCTAATAATTTTAGAATGTCTTTGAATATCTGCAATGCAAATACTGCACAGAGATCAAAATCTGCATTATTTAAACTTTTATTGTTTAAGATTTCCTAAAAACAGTTATTTAATAATTTAAAAATTCTTCAGTATGTAAAATTTAATCTCTTTAAGTAATATTTTTACTCCAATGCCGTGAAAAGAGATATACAAATTTTAGATCACGGTGTATTACTATGTTAATTACATCTTTGATAGGGGATACTAAATTATTTTTTGGCTCAGTACAACCGATAGAAATATTTTGAAAACTTTTCACTGAAATAGTACATGATCTGAAGCTATCTGTTAACTTCTTACTATATAAATAATTAAAAAATAAGGTGTATACTCTGAATTACCTTTAAATTATAATAAATAGTTGTAATGCGTACATTCCAGAATAGCGTATGTCTATATAAAATTATTGTACATTTTATATCCGTGTGCTTACTTTGATGCTTCATTACGATTAAACTATTTTTACGATTAGCGACTCTTCACCATAATCTCCAATGGGCAATTTTTTTTGCACACAGTTGGGGTAATTTTTTCCCACCACAGTTGGGGCAATTTTTTTCCACCCCAGTTGGGGCAATTTTTTTCCACCCCAGTTGGGGCAATTTTTCCCCACCCCAGTTGGGGCAATTTTTCCCCACCCCAGTTGGGGCAATTTTTCCCCACCCCAGTTGGGGCAATTTTTCCCCACCCCAGTTGGGGCAATTTTTCCCCACCCCAGTTGGGGCAATTTTTTCCCACCCCAGTTGGGGCAATTTTTTCCCACCCCAGTTGGGGCAATTTTTTTCCCACACCAGTTGGGGCAATTTTTTTCCCACACCAGTTGGGGCAATTTTTCCCACCCCAGTTGGGGCAATTTTTTTCCACCCCAGTTGGGGCAATTTTTTTTCCATCCCAGTTGGAGTAATTTTTTTGCACTCAGTTGGAGCAATTATTTACGCATACCATCCTTCCGTTAGGCATACATCCTTTGAACACGTAAAAAATATTATAATAACTAAACTCGCTTGGTCTCCTGGAATAGGCATTGCAGTCAATTAGTTTGTATCCCGAAATGCCGGAATAGCAGTAAACTGGGGAAAATAAAGGGTAATTGTACCCTTCTTATCTGTGTCATATCTTCTACAGTTTCAAAGAACATAGTTTAAAGTAAACTCATTGTTCTACTCGGAACACTCACATGTGTGCCAAATCAATTAGGCGAAATAGTAGTTCTGATAAATGTTTTAATAGGAACTGGCAGCGGGAATACAACACTGGTGTTAATATTAGTGGCGTCACTTAAAAATTAAGGCTGTGTAGAAATGTGAATACCTATTTTTGTAAAAAAGCAACTAGAACTTACTTAGTATGTATGGCGTTCACTCATAGCGGGAGCGCAACTATGGCAACGCGAACCTGAGACCGGTGATGTGAGAGCAATTGTATGGCGAGTTTTCCAAATCTTATGTGTAGACGGTGGCTTTCTTGTTATTTTGATAGTCAAGAGCGCACAATTTCAGCCAGATCGGAATAAAAGTGTACATTTGTACAAATTACACAACAAAGAAAAACGGGCACCGATTTTTATATGTACAGATGATTCTAATAAATTCGGTTAGTGTTATTTCATAGGTTCAGATAATTCATATGAATTTCGGCTTTTTTCTAAATCGCTTAGTTTGTGAAAAATATAAGAATTAATTTGAAAGGAAAATTAAAATTCCTGCGCTTTGTTGAATGAGAAAAATCTGCTGCGTGGTCGGCGTAAATATTTAATTTGGCTAGTGGCAATGCATTTCTTTTAAATAACTTGTTTGCTAAAGTTGGGTGACAAATATATTGCGATTTGCAAGAGACTTCTTTTATACCCCCGAGCTAAATGATTACATTTGAAAAATAAATATTATCTTATGCTTTGCAGAATGCTTTACGGATGACCGGAAACACACGTCCTTATTTTTGTTTTATTATTCATTTAGCTAAAATGACAGTGCAATTACTGCTAATTTCATTAACATACAAGTAATCCAACCCCATTTATGCTGTTTTATATGCTTATATATTTTCTGTAAAAATGCGTTTCTTTGCGTTTCTAAAAGCGGGCTGTAAACATAAATGTTTGGGAAACACAGCTTTAGGGCCCGATTCATGACGTTTCTAACCACAGCGTTAAGTGATTTTTACGGAATCACGTGGTACTCTGACATAACAAGTAGTTAAATCGCAAGTATTGGTATTCTCATCAAAGCTAGCGTTAAATTTGACCGTTAAATTGATGAGACGGATGTTAATGTAAGGACAGATCTGACCCTTCTTGTTAAATAAACAGATGATTATATTTCCGGCAATAAACATGGCGGAAGGTTTTGCGTCAGTTTTAGCTGAAGCGTATGTCATCGAAGCAATGCGTTCGATTTACATACAATATAGACAATGGATAATTAATTATTGTCAAGATTAATGAATTCCGGGCCCAGGAGAGTGTTGTTGGTGAGGTAAGTTCAGCTTCGTATTTTTTCATAGAATGTTAGAAAAATTACTCTTCGTATTTCTTCAGTATGTGTATTTTTATTTCACTGTCACTTATTGACGATCAACTGATTGTATAAATACAAAATGAATTGCGGAATGTGCATGTGTTTGTGCAGTAAAATTATCGCCAATACTTTTTGTGATGTTTCTTTTATTATCGCATAGTTTATGCCGTTTGTAAAATTGTATCCTAAATTTCATGTAAACTTTGTGCTGAGTTATCACATGAAATTCAGTAATTATATTTCATGTATACATTATTCTTGATAAAGAACTATATCAGTATCTCACCTTGCCAGCCATAAAATTTTGTACACATGTCATTCTGATAAATGTTGTATGTGTGTAAAAATGTCTACCTGCTGTATATTTAAGTGATGCATTTAATAAGCTTGTTTTTTTTTGCCTAACTTTAAATGCGTATACTATTGACACTCTTATTTTGCAGAAGCTCCGTTTAAAACGCGATGAGTGCAAATTTCTCGCAGGCAATTCCTGCAGTCTGTAATTTTTTTTATCCACCGTATTCAGCAGACAATATCATGTCCACTAATACACAATTTTATTGGTGGCAAGGCACTATAACTTTCAAAATAATCACCTACCGGTAATAACTACCGGTTACTCATCTGTAGAAAGCAGGTCCCAAATTTTACTCATTTTATAAATGCAAAAAATATGTATATAATAATAATAAAAGTTAATTTATATCCTTGTTCATAAAAACCTAACGGGGCATGTAGAGAATTAACTGGAGTTACAAGAGAAAAAAGCGACATGTTTATATCATGCATATCCATAATTGGCGCTAAATCGCACTGCATGGCGACTAATGTATTGTCGACAGGATAATGCGTAAGTACGAAACAAATTAATTCTGTCTTGGTAACATCTTTGGTGAGTGACTCTTAATTTAAAAACGGTATTCTAGTAAAAAATTCATTTTAAGAAACATTCAAAGTAACGCCCATTCGGCAAGAAATTGCTAAATATTATCGAAATTTTCCTAACAAGGTATATCTTGATTTGTCCTCCAAGTCATTATACAACTGCAATGCGCATTCGTACAACACTCGATATGTTTCAAGCTAGTTAAAAGCATAAAATTCAAAAATAATCCAGAAATTGGAAATTATACAAAGCACACTATAAATATGCAGGGTGATTATAATTAAAGTTTAAGTTTCAAAACGCTATAAAAAAAGAACCACTCATGAAAATGACGTCAAATTTGAAAGGAATGTTATTGAAGAAGGCGGAAAGCGTATGGCAGAAGAAAAAAATTAGTTTCAAAAGTTAGCAACAGATGGCGCTGCAAGCGGAAGAAGACGTAAATTAAAATATCAGTTAAATTTCAGTGTTATAAAGCCGCCAGGTACCAAGCTGTTCCTCTTCACCTCATTCTCTTAACTCCTACCACGTCAGACTTCCTACCGTCATTTGCCTACTGGGCTCTCCTTATGAGCTGGAAACAGCGCGCTTCGCGCGCTTCTCCAGCCATACTTGTTCGGATCGGCTGTTCCTCATTTCGCGTCTTAGACGTTCGCCATGGGTGTTTCACTGCAGGACCGCGCTCTGCTGGTAAAGCTGTATTACAAGAATGATGATTGTGCAAGAGTAGCTCTGCAAAAATTCAGGACACTGAAGGGTATAAAAGAAGGCGTTGGTCCAATGAGTGTCGTAGGTCTAAAGAAAATGATGCAAAAATTTGAAACGACAGGTTCGTTTGATGTGCAATCTGGTAGAGGGAGAAAGCGAGTGCATTCGACGGTAGTTGAAGAAGTGGCCACAGCATTACAGGAGGGGTCGGCCGGTGGTGTGCAACCGTGCAGTGCACGAGGAATTGCCCGAACATTGGACAGGACTACGAGCACGGTGCTGAAAATTGTACGAAACATTCTGCAATGCTATCCGTACAAAATTGGCCATGTGCAGGAGTTGCTTCCGTCTGACCTGACAGCTAGGGAGACGTTTGCGTTAGAATTCCTGGCTCGCATGGAAGTGGATAATGAATGGCCGTGGAAAATTTTGTGGACAGATGAAGCCCATTTCCATCTGACAGGATACGTGAATACCCAGAATTGTCAAATATGGGCAACAGAAAATCCATTGGCAACGCACCCCGTACCACTTCATCCTGAAAAGGTCACGGTATGGTGTGGCTTTACGGCATCATTCATCCTACAACCATATTTTTTCGAGCAGACGGGTGCTTCCGGTCCTGTTACCGCAACCGTCACTGGTCAGAGGTATGCGTCTCTTTTGCGCAACCACGTGGATGTGTGGATGAAATCATTTTTATGCGAGATGGCGCTCCTCCGCACATTGCACATCCCGTGAAGCAGTTGCTGAGGCTCCATTTCGGAAATGCTCGAATTATCAGCCGTCATTTCCCTACAAGCTGGCCGTTCCGATCGCCTGATCTTACTCCGTGTGATTTCTGGCTGTGGGGATATCTGAAGGATGTTGTGTTCCGCGCTCCAATTGCAAATTTAGCGGAATTAAAGGCACGCATTTCGCAACACATTCTGAACATCACCCCGGAGACATTGCGATCAGTTGTGGAACATGCTGTTTGTCGCTTTCAACTTGTTGCACACTACGGTGGACACCATATTGAACATGTTTTGCGCCAGTCTCGCGACAGTTACGAACTTCTTTGATGAATGGTTCTTATGCGGTATGTCGCCGCAAAACTCTTGAAACCGATTTGTCCCTTTCGATGTGATATGTACAGTCATGCAAATAAAATTATTCAACAAGTCTAACTTGTCAATGCGTTTTAATGTGTAACATCCACCTTAGCCGTTGTTTTACGAATCATTTCTCGTTTCTCGTCCTGATTCTGCTGCTTACAGCGCCATCTGTTGCTAACTTTTGAAACTAAATTTTTTCTTCTGCCATACGCTTTCCGCCTTCTTCAATAACATTCCTTTCAAATTTCACATCATTTTCATCAGTGGTTCTTTTTTTATAGCGTTTTGAAACTTAAACTTTAATTATAATCACCCTGTATATAAAATTAAGTCTCATATTGCACAATAATTGAATAAAACATAAGTGAGCAGAGTCGTACAAAATCAATAAATATCATTGTGAGTATAACTCAAACATATAAACACCAACTTTTGTATAAATTTGCTACTACATATATACATTTACAAATTTTTATCTCTTCACTGGTGATATAATATAAAACCTTCCTTTTTGTCAAAAGAAAAAATCTGATGTGTACACCACATGACTTCCTTGTACGGAATATTAAATTATACGCATTTTTTCTTGCATTTCGTTTAAACTTATTGGATTAAATTAAATATTTTTCACCGATACCGCATAAACCACAATAGAATACATGCATTCTTTAAAATTCACTGTAGTATGTGTTTACCATACGGACATTCTGGCGCTAGATTCACTTAACAGTATTACACTTCGTTCATATTATAACTCATAAAGCACAAAATTTATATCATTTAAAGAATAGAATTATCTAATCGTTGCCACATGTTCTATACAAATACTATAATAAAGCTAGAATGATGTATAAAAGAAATTAAGCAAACAAAACAAGAAAGAAACAGTTTTTCACAGACGATTGAGTATTTCTCATTCAATTAATTAGTTCTCACTTCACGAGAAGGCAAAAATACATAAAAACTCAAAATATCTATATTAAAAATTACGAAGTAAATCTTAAACACTTATTTCCTCGAAAAAATTCCAGAAAGGATTAAGCATGATTTAATTGGCAATAATAAATGAAGGCGTTATCTTTGTTGTTGCAAGGCTAAGTTTCTCTAGATTGGCAACAAATCCACTAGTTTGCTGTTTCAAATGTAAACAATCAATGGCCGCCATGAAAATAAAGGCTTAGCGGCACTTATACAACTTTAAAATTGTTGATAATTCTAAAAATATTGCATACAGATTTACTAAAGGCATAAAAACCTTAACCGGAAGATAAAAACAACATAATTCAACCATTTTTAGTTCTACTCCTTTTTGAGTTATGCGAGATACGTACGTACGTACGTTCGTACAGACGCCACGAAAAATTATCTTCAGAATTAATTTTAACGCAGTTTTATAATTTTTTTGGTGGAAACGAGTCTTTTATTCCGTTCTTACGTACAGATATCACGCAAAAACATCATTAAATTGCATTCGATAGCGGTCAAAATGGATATTTTCGTTGAAATATGCTGCCTGAAACTTTTCGCGATTACAATACTTCCTTTTTACTTCGTACATGGAAGTAAAAATAGAATCTTAAGTTTTCGCCTAATTTATGTAATTACATGATGCCCTTAAGCAAAAAGAGATCGTTCTGTATACGGGAAGAATAATATATCAATAGATCTCAGTCAGAGAATTGCTCAGCTTCTGATCTACACACATTAAACATTATATAGATATTGTGTTATATTATAAATTACTGTTATTACAATTTCGTTTTTCATGAAGCTTTACGTATCATTAAGTTGCTTTCATCTGGTTAGGTTTCACACCGACGTTTATATTTGACTCGCCCACCAGCGGTCGAGCGGTAAAATCACTAAACATTGGTAGTTCGGTCCGAGGTTCTAATTCAGCGAACTTGCCGGCTGCATGGGCGTTTTCGTGGTTTTCCCCATGTGTAACGCGTATACGAGCCAGTTTCCCTTAGAAAGTCCTCCACGAAGGCATCCCTCCCTTCAAGCAGATAGCCCTAGTATGCATTGCCGTAATCTCAATAATGTAATTATGTCTGACTTCAAGTGGCACTCCGTTAGCAGAAAAGTACCGTCATATATTTTAAAATTTATACACTGAAGTGATAAAATATAAGGTGAATCTTCGGATTATGGTAACTTAGCAATTTTTTGGCGAAAATTTGGCGACCAACCCTGCTACAGCAAGAATAAGAAACCCTGCTAAAAAAAGAAAAACCTAAAAAAAGAAACCCTGCTAGTTTCTTTTTTTGGACGCCATTTTGTTTTCACAAAGATAAGGCTTTTTTTTTTATCAACATTTTTCCAACAATCTGCTAGCCAAATTACGCTTATGCTAGAACTTTTATGGAACCAAAAGTGCTTATTCATGACGAAGATTAGATGCGAAATTGGGAGAAAGTGCAGAATCGCCCACTGCTTCGCGCCTTTTTAAGAAGTGCACATACGCTGTATCCATGTACACGTCGACCTATTTTCACTTAAAAAAACATCCCAGAATTGCACAAAAATGGCATTGCGCACACGCTTGACTTTATCAATGTACACATCGATTTATTTTCACTTCAAAAGTCAAAGAAAATTGACAAAAATCCAATTCTTCTTACTCTTGTAAAAAGCGCCAAAGAAATAAGTCGGCGATTCTGCACTTCAGCAGCGAAATTGTTTCTCTAAGTGCTTATTAGCTCAAATCACGATCGGAATTTTCCGGAAAACGTCACATGACATGTCTCATGATCTCTCATTTCTCTGAGACAAAATAATCTGTGATTCGAACTGTGTACTAAAGTCCTACCTAGTAACCTTTGTCACCTTACCAAAATGTCGCCAAACTACCTGTTTGCATATTCCAAAGATTAGCCAAATATAATAGTCAAAATAAGAAACCATTATTGACAACCAACAGTAAATCTGACCTTAACTAACAGTTTTGTTGTGTAAAAAGCTTTTTTGCCTGTTTTTAACTAGTGAACGAGTATTGTTTATTCCTTGTTGTGCGCATTATAAGCAATATTATAAGTGTTTCAATCTACATACGGCGATCTGTTATACGAAGTTTATGAATTCCTCGAAAATATATTCGATGACGTTTACAGAAGACGCCGCTTAATGCGATTGCGGTTATTCGGATATTGTTATCGAATTGCCGCTCGTTTGTATTAGAATTAATCTTTTAAATTGAAGAAATGTCACCAAATAAAGTCTAAATTGCAAAAGTTTTAAAGTAAGGATTAAATGATTTCAGTTAACCATTTAAAATTAGCCTTTCCTCCAAAAACAATCTTAGTTTGATGTAGATTTTAAATAACGCCACCAATTTTGAAGGCTACCAGCCACAAGTTCCCTCTTTTTCAGAAGCAAAAACATTCTGCAGATTTTTTTTTAAATCCCGAAAGGAAAAAGTATCCTCGAAAACATCTACGCGAAACTAAATGCCTTGCCTTTTTTTGCTTACTTTTAAAAGTTACACTTTCATGAATTTGCACTTCATGGAATGTTACACTTTCCGAAGCTTTTATTGAATCGTTCGTAAATGAACTTTTGAATAAAAGACATTGTCAACAGTTAATGAAGAATCTACTGCATTTTCCTAATTAAAATGCTGAGATGCAACATCACAGAGTTACAACAACAACAAAACGCAGACTATTACATTATATTTAAAATAATTCAACAGCGAAATTTGAAAATATTTATCAATTATCGCGAATAGTATATTTCAAGAGTTTCGTAAAAAAATATATTAATATAGTTTGCTTCTTGATCTTTCACCTATATTCAGTACAGAATTCAACGTTGTAAAGCGAAGTAGTATCTACGTTAATTTCCAAATTCCGTAATTTCCATAGAAGTATCTACGCAATTTCCAACAATAGTTTGGTTTAGGTAACGCGAAGTGCAGATGCATTTAACTAAAGTTAATTTTTCGCCGTTTGTTAATGTTCGTATGCAAGTGCATAAACTTTGGGAAATGAAAGCTGCATTATTCGTATACGTAATCATTTCTTTTTATTTTCCCATTAGCTCAAATTTGGTAAATAATGCAAAACGTGCAAAATGCAGCCGAAATTTGGATTCCTTAATTCGATAATGCACTTCTGAAGCCATTTTAAGATTGAATTTAATATGAATTAATAAATATAATTCTGGTAAAATCTTTACCTCCGTTTAATTTTTACGGTGCATATTTAAGATTTCGTCGGAAATTGCGCAGTAAATTTACAATATTTCGTAATTTGAAGATACAAGAGACATAATCAAGAGAGAATTTTAAAAGTTATTATAACTATTAGATTATTATTATTAATTTATTCTTTTAAGAAATTGACTTGAAATATAATCAACTCCTATTAATAAACAATGGGAAAAAATTGGTGAACCGATGCTTATCTAGACATATAATGTTAATTAAAAAGAATCGTAGTTATAGTATATAATGAAATTAAAAGCACGTATCGGATTCGTACAAATAGTTATAGTAAATAATGCATTTACCTGGGATACATCCAACGTTAGAGAAATTGGCTTGCATCTTCTTTACAAATGGGAAAACCAACATGCAGACAGCACCTATAGTGGAAACCAAAGTCGAATTACCTTTAGCCGCTCGGCTGTCCAAAAGAGCAAATAACAACGAATACTTTTATCGCCAAGCTTCTGAATTCCTCAGACCTCATTCCTGGGGAAAACATTTTTGTGGGGATTTTAGCCCAAAATGGCAAGTAGTCTTTTGCGTTGTTTAACCTTTCGTTGCCATTCGGAAAATGTAATCCTTTAATATTAATCTGCTTGTTGTTAGCGAGCAAGCTAAGTTATTTAAAAGTAATAGATGCAGTTCTTAAGAACAGTATTTTTTTTTACTTACGAGTCTGATTCAATTAAATAAAAATGCATTTATGATATATCTAATTTAAAAATTCAATATTTTTATAGAACTACAGAGGCTGTTCACACATTTTTTAGACGAAGTATATTGTATTCACAAAACTAAATTACATAAAATTCTTGTATTTTAAATGTTCTATTTGACATCCCTTATTCTGAACTATCTTTCGGCACCACAATTTCCAGGATAATAATGCCTTTTGAAGAGGCAGAAGAGATATTCTATCCCATTCCTCCCGAACAGCTTTCCAGATTCCTGTTAGGGTTTTGGGACAACGTTTGGATTCCGAAAGCACAAAAATCCATAAGTGACTCATCGGGAGATTTAGTAGGGATATCGGTGAAGGGTATGGCCTTGGTACCAGCTTTTTGTTCCATTTCTTTTAGGAAATTTACAGTGGATTTTGATGTGTGACTGCTAGCTTTGTCCTGATGGAGTCTCACAGATAGATGGCACTGTGGGTAAAGCGATGGTATTTCATTCAGAACAATTGGCGATAAAATATGTTCCTGATAGTATTTGGAGTTAATCTTGATATTTTTTTGCACTCTCTTTATTTTTAAACTTGCCATTATAAGAAAAACCAGCAACAATCATGAATCCCTTAGAAAAACTTTCTTTCGATTTTTTGAACCATGTGCTTAAATTTTTTTCTCCTCTTTTACGAAAATAAATGGCTCTTTTTTTGTTACAATCATTTAAATACACCCATGCTTCATCTATTGTGACTATTGTTTTTCATTTTCTTTGGATAAGCGTTTCTCATATAGAATTCTGCAGCGTGTCCTGCGTTGAGCGATATGGTTTGGAAGAAGACGATGCACATTGCGTTTCTTCGCTTTCTTAAGATTTAAATCAACGTTTATCATTTTCTTTACAGTGGACAACGAGCATTTTAATGATTTTGACACTGTCCTTTGACTAGGGGGATTTTCTTTTAACATTAAACAACGTACCTTTGCAATAGTCGAAGATGTCCGTTTTTTCCTTGGATACTGGTTTGGAATTTTTGAGGTTCCTATTTGACGTTTTTTTCCTTTCTTGTTGATGATATTACCTATCGACGCTTTAGATATCACAAAACCATGACTCTCACATCGTTTTTGGATAACGGAGTATGCATATTTCTCTTCGGAAAGAGCGTCAATGTAGCCTTCGAACCACTGCTTTGCTAAATTCGCCATTTTGAATAAAAACAAAACCTTCAAGCCACAGACGATAATTTTGACTTTTAAAAATATAGTACAATTGCAATTACTTCTTTTGCAGCAAACGACCTTTTATTACCGCTTACCAAAATCGTCTAAAAAATGTGCGAACAGCCTCTGTACATTACATTTTTCCGTTTTTTAAATATACAGATTTCCAGATTGGAATTCTAAATACATGCTTTCCGAATATTCTATCAAATGTTTCGCTATTCTACCTGGATTTATCTATTCACAACGTACTCATAAATCATATTAAACTTTAAAAGAAACCTTTGGAGCGATCATTAAAATCTGAACGTTTTTCGTTTGAGGGGGCACTGTTTGAATATTAATTGTTTTACTGCCATTTGTCTTAACGAACTCTAATTATGTGCTATTCACGCTATCCCGGCAATGCATTATCGACTGAAATGTACTAAAGACTGAATGACGTAGTATCTGTTATGATTGACCAGAAATTTAAAGAGTCCAAGTGATATTAAATAAATTATGTTTCCCTTCAAATTCTGTTAAACATTTGTAAAAAGATGAATTTTTTGAGTAACTTTGTACATGATTTAAATTGTTTTAACATTGTATAAAATTTTTATTTTAAGTATCGCAATTTTGTTCTTCATTTGCATTGCATTTAATTTCTTTATTTTATCGGAAACAATTGCTGACTAAATTGACTCGTTTTCAAACAAATTCTTCGGTCTCCACAGTTTTATTCATCAGTGTGGCATGTCGACGGCAAAAGCAGAAAATTGTGATGAATATTAGTTAAAAATTAAATCCCTAATCTTGCTGAAGCAAAAGAACAGAATGGTAAACTACTGGGATTTCGGAATGAATATTAAGTAATGTATCTAAAAAAAACTTATTTCCCAGAAGGAAAAAATAGTTTACTAATTTTCTCTTATTAATTATTAGACAATAAGAAGTGTTCAACCGCTAAATCAAAACTAAAGTGACTTACCTAAAATAACGTAATTAGATTTCGGGGGAAGCAAAAGGATTCAAATACCAATTCTCCTATAGAAATCCTTTGCTTTTGAATCTTCTGCTACAAAAATCTTTTTCAGTTAAGCTGTAAAAATATATCTTATCTCTCTTTTTTCCGGATAAGAGCAAGATTGAATTTTGAAGTGAATGAATTGAATTCTATCATACTACTTAACTTTCTCATTAAAGTCTCAATATGTAAAATAACAGAGTTCTAAAATCAGAAGAAAATGCTTTTGCTACTCTTAAAAGAATACGTTCATCATGAATTTCACCAACTAGTCCGAAGTTTAACTAAAAATACGATACAAAATTCAGTTAATTTGTACAGCAAATGAAATAATTTCAGCTTGTTTTTCAAAGATTTTAACAACGAGCAGGATAATGCAACTTTTAGATGCTGTTGCTCACATTTCATCTGGCAAGCCAATTCACTCGCTATAACATTTCACGAATGATGACATATATGGGTCATAACATGCACGGGAATGATGACACGTACTGGAATGATGAGTATAACACTGCACGTTCCGATATTTAAGCACTCAGGCCCACCAATGGCCAGTTGGAAAAATTGCTGAACGCGGATGCATTTCCCAATGAATGTAGGCTACTTGGTGAGTTGGTTGGTTGGTATCTCGCAAATGTCCACATACTCGGCGAATGCCATCAATAAATGCTAATTTATCAGGTCCATTAAGAGACATTTATCCCCAAACTATAATACTTTTTTTTAATTGTAGAAACCACGTCTTGAGGAATCAAAGTTTTTTTTTTTTTTTTTTTTTTTTTCACTTTTCATCTAAACCAATTTTTTTGCCGTACGATCCAAATAAGTTAAACGTACTTTCGTCACTGAATATTATAATTTAGCCCAATTCCAAAGGTCTTTGCTAACTAAACCCTTTTCTTCTATTCCTCCCGGGGGTCGACGTGGAGAACTTTGCGAAGGTACTGCTTATGTACCTAACCAATTGCGGCCTTGGGAGTATACAAATTACAAAACTTGTGGTTCTGGAGGCCCCGGAGAGATCATAAGGTCGGAGAGGTCGGCCTGTGAGTCTGACAGGTCCTAAAACTGAGGGCTCTAGTAGCCCGGGGTCCTCCCGGGTACACTGGGTAATGTCCCTCTGCGACGGGCTGCCCGAGCGACTGGTAGGTAGCAAACTGGCGACTGGTGACGCCCTGGGTCTCTGTTGCTCCAGGTGCTTTGGCTCCGATCTCTCCAAGGTTCTAGACCAGGGTTTGAAGCCCTATGCCTAGTTCCGCAGGGTTTGACGACCCTAAGTGTCATTAAATTGACTGAGAGGAGACCGCCCAGAGATTGTCTTATCTTTTTTTCCTATTTGCTTCACTAATTTTCCTATTTGCTTCCTCATTACGCTTCTACCCTTATAGACAAATCTATGTGTATGATATTTTACAGTACATGGTGTCAAAAAAAAGCATGATGTAATGTCATTTTCAATTTCATTGCTACTAATTACTTTTAACAAAGCTTTAAATGAGTCCCTTGCTGAAAGTGGTTTGGGTCAATCACACTGCTTGCAGTTTCCACTTGCTTCGTAAGTAAAAGTAGGAAACAGTTGATATACACCGAAAAGGTAAAACCATTGCTCCTTAATTGGACTATTTTGGCACGATCTTCTCTGATTCCAGACATTGCCAATTAAAATTTTTCTTAAAATAAATGTGCCAATTGACTTTCGGTGGGTATTTTTCATTTCTTACGCTATCTGAAGCGCAGTGGGCTTCTCCACCAGTATTTATTTTTAGTTTAACTTATTAACAATGAAGTTAGTGCTTAAACAAGGGCTCTGTTCAAATATTTTTTCCCGTCGCTGTACGTCTCGGGCTTTTCCGATACCGATCGTGCAGCACTGCACGGAAGAAAAAAGAAATTATTTCTATATACTCTCCAACTTGTATTATGATGACTACATGAGTATGTATTTTCTGTTTCTATATTCGATGTCATATAACTACCGTACTTCTGTAGACTAACAAGCAAATGTAATACTCGCTTGCCCTTGTATGACCCTGTAATTTTTATTTAAGATCCAAATAAACTCCCGGTGCTGCCTCCTGGGGCCCCAGGGAGTTGTTGCTACTAGATAGTGGAGGATGCGGGACATATGCCTGCTTGCCTCTATCATACGTCAGGCGTCCCCGTCCTCCGACACTTGTATTATGATGACATCATTTTCATTCATTATGGCAAAGCACACCAGGGCTATCTGCCTGACAGAGGGGTTTGGTTTACATGATTACGGCAAAACCTCGAGGGCTGTCTGCCTAAGGAAATGATGGATTCGTGGAGGACTTGCTCGTATACACATTAACACTTGCTCTATGCGAGCTCTAAGAGAAACTTGCTCGTATACACGTTACACACGAAGAAAACCACGAGAACGCCCCTGAAGTCAGCCCGTTCGCGAGATTCGAACCTCGGTCCGAAATACCAATGTTGAGCTACCTTACCGCTCGGCCGCTGGTGCGCGCTAAGGCAAGGGATGCCTTCAATGGAGAACTTTCTAAGACAAACAGGGGGCCCACCAGCGGCCGAGCGGTACAGTCACTGAACACTGGTAGTTCGGTCCGAGGTTCGAATCCCGCGAACGGGCTGGCTGCATGGGCGTTTTCGCGGTTTTCCACATGTGTAACGTGTATACGAGCCAGTTTCTCTTAGAAAGGCCTCCACGAAGGCATCCCTCCCATTAGGCAGATAGCCCTAGTGTGCTTTGCCGTAATTAAATAAACTAAACCAAACTAAGAGAAACCGGCTTGTATCTGTGTTACTTATGGGAAAACCACGAAAAGGCGAATGCAGCTAGCTCGTTCGCGGAATTCAAACCCCGGTTGAATTAACAGTGTTCAGAGATTTTACCGCTCGTCCATAGGTTAACCAGATCTCCGAAGATTCCAGCGCCAATCATTCCGGCTGTAGTTATAAAGGAACAGCTAGTTAATCAACAAATACAAGCTACGCGTATGATACATTTAAAAAAAAAAGTCCCTTTAAACGCTTATCTTAATCTTTCGAATGAAATTTGCACAGGTCCCATTAATGCACAAGGTTCTCGATATCAATATCCTGTAATTTCAAAAATATACTATTGCAAGTCATGTCCCGATTTTTAACAATTCTTCAAAATACGAGGGGAAAAATAGAAAAATATCAGTTAATTTCTATCAATTTTTACAAAAACTACACCAGCTTATCCAGAATGAATAGGATTGACAAAGCACAACTGGTGCAACCGGTGTATTCGCGGCAGAATAAGAATCGCTGAGATTTCACCGGGATGCAAAAAGCTATACTTGAGGATGACTTTTTAAAGGCTCTTATTTGCTTAATGTTTCGAAGGGAAAAACGGCTACTTCTACTTTCCGGTTATTTGAATGAAAATCGGATAGTCAAGCTTTTACTTTATATGCACCTCTATGTTTTGCTTCTTCCTTCAAATGCATACTTTTCATTTTGAAAACTGATTTTCTAAAACTTTAATTTGCAGATGCACAGTCGATAAGTGTATTTTCGGAAGTTAGTTTCATTCTTTCATTTTCTGTGCACTTGAGGTTTGCTTTTCTAAACCGGCTCTTGGTCAAGAACTAAATTACTTAAAAGCAGTTACTACTGACAAAGGCTTTCCGCCTAACATTATTGGCCAAGCGGTTAAAAAGTACTCAAGACATCAAAAAGCACTCTCTCGTTTTAGATCATAAGAACTCTGTTGTCATTCTTTTCTTTCCAACGATTAGCTATAAAATTGCACGTTTTTACAGAAATTCAACTTTCCGTTCGTTTTTTTCTTCTTTCAGTATAATTCGCAGTTCCATACTTAACCACTTGCGCTACGATTAAACTTCACGGTTGCGGTGCCGTGCGCTACAATTAAACAAGCGGTAAAGTGTCTCATTTACGCCGCTCCGCGTCTGCGAGTGCAATCCAGAGCTGTAACTCGAGAAATAAACTGTTTGAAATTAATCAATTTCTTGACTTATTTAATAACTTCGGACGAATGGTAATATATTTCGCAGAGAAAACCTTTTTAATTAACAACGAACTTATTTATTTAGCATTCTAAACATTACAAAAAGAATAACATTCCGTGAGTTATCAAGCTCAAAGCATTATATAAAAAACATAACTGTTGCCACAAAAAATCTACATTATAATGAACATATTAAATTATTGTGTATTAACCGAGTTCGTGCATGTTCCTAAACATAAACAATCTCGTTGTTAGGCGACGTGTGCACCACGTTATTTTCATTTTTGTGATAAATGCCTATCGACGTGGTGTTCACGTCGCTCGCGGTTTGAGACAAAAGCGTCTCGACGTGCGTGGCACGTCTTTTTAGCGCAAGTGGTTAAGAACCCTTACAGGATATGAACTCCAAGAATATACAGGGTGTCCCATAAATAGCGTCCAAATTCTGCACAACCAGATTCCTCTTTGGGAGTACATAAAAAATGTCCAAAGAACTGTACCCGTACGATCCATAATTTACAAGAAAAATACATCATAACCGGTGCAATGAAAAACGCTTTATTTGACACATCAGCAGCAGTATTTATAAAGGCAGATGTTCAAGGTGCCCGCCGTGAATATCGAGGCAGACTTTAGCGGGTCCTGGAATGGATGAGTGCACACGTCGCAGCAGCGCGTTGTCTACCGAAGTTCAAGCAGCATGCAGCTAAGCGATCAAGTCCGTTTCTGTAGTTACTAAGTCTCGATACACCAATTGCTTAAGATGTCCCCATAGGAAAAAAATCCAACGCTGTGAGATCTGGCGATCGCGGTGGCCATAGAACCGGAGCCCCACATCCAAACCAGCGGCCTGCGTATTCCATATCCAGCCAATCACGTACAGAAGAGATAAAATGCGCCAGAGCTTCACCCCGCTAGAACCATCGGCGATATGACGTCATAATTTTCTTTTGCAGTTATATCGAAAACTATGGACCGCACAGGTACAGTTCTTCGCGCATTTTTTATGTAATCGGCACGAGGAATATGGCTGTGCAGAGTTTGGATGCTATTTACGGGACACCCTGTGTACAGGATTCGCTGACAATGTAATCAATTTACACTGATCAAACTGAGAATCCCGTAAAATTTCGAGCTACAGAATATGAGACATATGTTCTATAGCCCGAAATTTAAGCATTTCACATTTATAAAAATCTTTCAATTATAGTTAGCCATCCCAGTTTCAATCCGTCTTTACCCTCAACTTTTAAGGAAATTATTTCCTAGTTGTTTTCAGTTTTTGTCAATAGATGCTACCCTTTTTTTATTGACAGCTTCTCTTTCGTCACTTGCATTACTGCAGCTGGTTCTATATTTAAACCTTCGAAAAAACTAGTCTTACAAATTTATGAATATTACCTCGATTCTTGCAGCTTTAACACAGTTTATATTTCATAACCAAGATTACACTTTTCATACGCTTTAGCATAGATTCAAATAATTTTTTTTATGTGTTAAAATTTGCTACATTCCTACACGAAAATTGCTTTTGGCAAAGCTTTTGAAAAAGTATCATGTTTCCTTGTTCTTTTCTTCAATCAGTTCCATGTATGTTCTATAGAAATTAAGTTCCGAATATGGAAAAGGTTTTTTAATTTCAGCATAGTTGTAAAATAACCACAAGGGCTGTATGTTAAGGACAGTAGGGCTGTATGTTTAAGATTGTATAATTACAATATATCTTTAAACATACAATCTTATCAACATACAGACAGTTATTCTGATAAAACTCGAATGTATTTTGCATTCCAGGGTTTTTCGCAGACGTTTCCAGATTTTCATTAAGAATATTTATATATTTATACCAATCCATATTATTTTAGACAAACGCTATTTTCGTATTCTAAAGACAAAGAAACATCTTCATCTGTATCCCTATGCGTGACATTAGGCAGTAGGTTTTCGAATTCAGTTCTTAATTCTGATTTTCTCAGCTATTTATTCGTCTGTAGAACAAAAAACTTTACTTACTGTAGATTTTGCGAAGGCTAGGCGTAGTTTCACTTACTTTCTTTTTGATGAAAAATTTCCTTCTTGCCGATCGCCCTTTTTATTCGTGTGCTCTAAATGATTCTTCTAAAAGCTTCAGGAATAATTTTTATTGCAAACCGTTCTTCTAAGTCCGCTAAACGATTTATAGTACAGAAAACGAGAGAAAAATATCCACGATTCCTTGGTGTCAGCTTAAAAACTTCTCTTTAACGGCCAAAACAATTACTTACTACTTTTTGTTTTCCAACAGAAATAAAAAACATAAAACAGCACAATGTTTTCTGGCTCCATTTTCTAAAACATTTAAGTCTCCTCCGTTCATTTTTAAATTTAAAAAACACGTAACTCAAGATTTATTCTACTAAGAAACTTTCGTAAAACAATGAAAGCAACAGATGATAAAAAATTTCAGAATTTCCAAATTACTTATATATTTTATAAAAACGTTTTATTTCAAATAAAAATATCATACGTGAAAGAATATCACAGAGAAAAGATGTGAAAATAGTTCAAATATTAATGCATTCACATATTACAATCATTTTATACAATATGATATAAATTAAATGAATTTGGTGTATTTAATTATGGCAAAGCACACTAGGGTTATCTGCCTAAGGGGAGGGATGCCTTCGTGGAGGACTTTCCAAGGGAAACTGGCTCTTATACATGTTACACATGGGGAAAACCACGAGAACACCCATGCAGCCAGCCCGTTCGCGGGATTCGAACCTCCGACCGAACTACCAGTGCTCAGCGACTTTACCGCTCGGCCGCTGGTGGGCCTTAAATGAATTTGATTTGCAGTCAAAATGGATATTTTCTTTGAAATATGACGCCAGAAATTTGTCGCGATTAAAATACTTCCTTTACTTCGCACAAGGAAATAAAAACACAAGCAATTTAATTTTTCAGAATTTTAAAATATGCGCCTTCTCTTTATTAATCTTGATTTCATTCATGTACCTTTTTAAATTTTATTGCTGCTTAATTTTTAATTTTATTTCTGCAGATTAAACGAAATTTCGTTTACTCGAAATTAATGATAGGAACTCAGCTTATAAAAACGACTATATATAGAAACAAAGAATGAAGAAATACAATCTCTACTTACTTCTGATTTTGCAGATAAATTAACATGCAAATAATTATATAGCAAATAGTGATTATAAGTCGGTAACAGTGATAAGTATAAAAATCGCTTATGTACACCACATGACTTCCTTGTATGGAGTATTAAATTATACGCACTTTTTTCCTTTATTTCATTCCAACTTGTTCACTCGAATTTCACTAGAGATATATTTCTCGTTCAATTAATGCAGTTATCACTTCGCGGCTGCTGAGTTTCAAATGTAAACATATGGCTGCTATGCTAAAAAATTAGGCTTAGCCGCGCACATAAACAACTTTTAAATTGTTGATAATTCTAAAACTGTCGCATGTAGATTAACTAAAGTTACCCGACATAACAACATAATTCAATCATTTTTAAAGCAAAAATTACTTTGTTTACCAACATATAAGAATTAAAACAATTGAGCTCATGGAGCCGAGTAACAGAGTGGGTGTGGGTATATATATATATATATTGGTGCGGCCGATTGCAACTAAAAACGAAGGTGCACAGCTACATGTTAGAGCAGCCCTATATACAAAATTTAAATGTTCTAAAGCTACTCGCGTTTGAGCAATGCGAGATACATACATATGTACGTACAGTCGTAAAAAAATATCTCTTCTGAATATATTTAAAATCCTTTTTGCAACCCCTTTTGGGTAAAAGAGTCATTTATTCTGTCCTTACGTACAGATTCCTTTACTTCGTACAAGGAATCAAAAAGTTGTTCGCTGGTGGAATTAATATATTGGTACACTGTAGCAAAAATAGACACTGTAGCCTATTGGTACACTGTAGCAAAAATAGATTATGTAATTCTCGAAAGATTAAAGAAAGGCGAAGCAATTTAAATATCTTGTGTTATCTGTAAAACTGCTTGTAAGAATGAAGAATTTTTCTTTTTACTTTTTTTATACGAAGCAAAAAGGAAGTATTGTAATCGCGAAAAATTTCAGGCATCATATTTCAAAGAAAATATCCATTTTCACCTCTATCGAATGCAATTTAACAATGTTTTTGAGTGACATCTGTACGTAAGGACATAATAAAAGACTCTTTATCCCCCCAAAAGTTATGAAATTGATTTAAAATGAATTCTGAAGAGAATTTTTCGTAGCGTCAGTACTTCCATACGTACGTATCTCCCATAACTCAAATACGAGTAGCCTCAGAACGTTGAAATTTTGTCTATAGGACTGCTATAACATGAAGATGTGCATCTCCTATTTTGGTTGCAATCGGCCGCATCAAAAGTCTATAAATATATACATATATACATTCGCTCTTTTACTCGGCTCAGTGATCTCAGTTTCTTTATTCTTATATGTTTGTAAATTATGTATTTTTTGCTTTAAAAGTGGTTGAATTATGTTGTTCTTATCTTTCGGTTAAGGCTTTTATGCCTTAACAATGCAATGTTTGTAGAATTATCAACAATTTAAAATTTGTTTAAGTGCAGCTATGCCTAATTAATTTTTCCATGGCGGCCACGCTTGTTTACATTTGAAGCCGCAGTATAGGGAATTTGTTGCCAATCTAGAGAAACAAAGCTTCGCAGCAACAAAGATAACGCCTTCTTTTATTATTGCGAATTAAATCATGTTTAATCCATTCTGGAATTTATTCGAGAAAATAAGTGTTTAAGATTTACTTCGTAATTTTTAATACTGATATTTTGAGTTTTTATGTAGTTTGGCTTGCCGTGAAGTGAGAAAGGAATTAATTGAATGAGAAATACTCAATCGTCTGTGAAAAATGGTTTCTTTTTTACTTTTTTTGCTTAATTTCTTTTTTACATCGTTCTAACTTTATTATAGTATTTGAAAAGAACATGTCGCAACGATTAGTTAATTCTTTAAATGATATACATTTTGTGCATTCTGAGTTATAATATGAGTGAAATATAATACTGTTAAGTGAACCTAGTGCCAGAGCGTCGCTATGTTAAACAAATAGAGTGAATTTTAAAGAATGCCTTTATTCTATTGTGGTTTATGCGCTGTCGGCGAAGTAGATTTAATTAAATCCAATAAGTTTAAAAGAAGTGCGAGAAACAAATGCGTATAATTTAATATTCCGTGCAAGAAAGTCGTGGTGTACACATCAGCTTTTTTATTTATTTAATAAACAGTGTTTCTGTACAGTTCTGTGTTATACGTACTTTCCGAAGTGCTAATTAATGATACTAAATTAATTCTTGAAATTAGTTTAGTAGGATTGCTTCTTTCAACACTGTGTTTTCGTTTTAATTTTTCCAAATTTTCTTCAGAAGCAATGTTTTACATCTTAAAGAATTATACAGTTAGAGAGAAAGTTATAAATGTAAAATGCTCACCTGTATCACCCTGAAAATCTTTGAAAATAGGTAACCTCTTGTAATGCATAACCGTTGAAAATAACATTAATAATCAACACTAAAACTTCTCGAGTTATAATTAAACTACGATTTATTTACATAGATTAAAATGAAAAGAAAGGGGGAAAAAAGTTACATCGCCGGCTTCGCTAACATATCGTCTGCTCGTTTATCTGAATGGCGAATGAAAGTTACGTCATGCAGTTACAGTTGTGTGGCGATTTTCGCAGTTTTCATATTATATTTAAGAAAATTAAACAATTCCTTTATGTTCAAGAAAAAATTAGTTAGCATATTTAACCTTAGTTTAAGAACAATAGTTAGTACATGTTGTGTTTCAACAACAATTTCTTTTATGATTAAGAACATTAGTTAGAATATTTTACAAGTTTGAGAGCTATAAATTTGACGATAAAATACGAAAACCATGCTTTAAAAAGAATATTTGTTATATGCGCCTATCAAATGAACTGTGAAATTCTGTATAATTTTTCAATCAATGTAATAAAACAAAGAATTGATTTTCTTGAACAAAAGTACTTGGTTTCTCTCGCTTTTTAATCATCACTTTAACTTTTTTTTGCTCTGCTTGTAATTAAATCATTTGCCAAGCATCAGTAAAAAATATATTAAAAGTAAGAAAAAAATGGATGTTATAATATTTTTTAGGAAATTCTACAGTTTAGGCTTTGAATTGTTTCTTCGTAAATAATATTATAGGTGTTAGAATAAATTAGTGTTAGTTTTGTATAATAAAACTGGCAACATCAAACGAGCGCCAAACGATAAACTGACGAGAGAGGATTCTACCTATATGTTGATGAAGTCTTAAAAAATTTTAAATGTGTGTTGTACTTGAGTCTAAGCTCTGTTCCTTTTCGGAATATACTCGTGATATTATTGCCTAATAGGTAAGTCTGAAAATATATAAAATATTTATGAATCTTTTGTAAATTCTTTCTTTAACACTTCAATTTAAATGTTGAAGAATTTTATTTTTGTGTTCTAATTGAGTTAAGCAAACTCTCTAACTTGTTAAATAAATATTTCATAGTTATTCTAAGTTATGATTCTTTAATAAAACTGTGACAAGTAGATGGTAGTGTACTTAAACGCCTTAGCTGTTTTGAATGCACGACATACCAAATGTTGATCATACATATCTAGTTTATTTTATTATTATATTTTTGGTTTTCTAAGTAAAAAATAGATTGAAAAGGAAGAAACAGTGGTGTTTATTATACTTTTTAAGAAATTCTGTAGATTAGGCTATGCATTTGTCCATCGTAAACAATACTGTAAATCATTAAACACCGACGTATTCAATGATTACGGTATTGTTTACAACTACAGTATTGATGTATTGTAACTTGTGTTCGTTACTCTCAGTAAGCTCATGCGTACATATACATGCATAAAAAATAGATCCTTGATGGCAGTTTTCGTTCCTCAAAAAGAAATCCAAATCCTTAAGTCCTTTTTTACTAAAATGTGGTAAAAATGTCTGTCGTTATTAATTTATAATGAAATAATATCACATCAAATTTTTCTCTTGCAATATAGCATTTAACACCTTCTTTCAAATACCTGATTTTGTCTTCTAGATCTTGAATTGAAGAATACTAATAGAATAATCTGAATTTAGCTTAACACATATTCGTTATAACGTTAAGTTACACATGCGGTCATTTTGATCGTGTATACATTTTAATTTTACTACTTAAAAGTATCGTAAGAAACAATAAGGAATTAAAGAATATTTAAATTAACAAAGATTATTAAACGTGACTGATAATATACGTATTACAATTTTGAAATTTTTACGAAAGCAGAAAAAATGTTACCAAACATTCCTCATTCAGTATTACCAAAATCAAAACGTAAAATGCCCATCGGTCAAATTGTTCGATCTGTACTTATAGGTGTTAAAACTGTCTTAGGTGTTAGATACACGTTTTAAAAAAATTAATATAAAGCTTTAAAAAATTTTTAATTTTAATTTCTAAAAATTTATATTCTTTCATATTGCAAAAATATTTTGGTACTTTTCTGAAACTTTAACTGTAGTTCGAGATGTTAGAATGTAATTTGTAACTTCTTGATTGGAATTTAATTATTTGATTATATTCTCGAAAATACTTTTCATTTTCGGAATTGGTCGTTCGTCTTTGGGAGTTTTCTCATCTGAGTTTATTATTTTAACTGAAATTTATAAAATTGTTGCATAGTTATCCTTAGCAAGAACACGAAGAAGTTAATCCTACTGCGAATACGGGCATGTGGAATTCCACATTTGAAATTTGGAATTTGTTTTATTATAGATTTCATATTTGTAAAACTTTAACGAATTTTTGATTAACAAACTCAAGGATTTCAAAGCAAGCAAAGGCAACGTTGTATAGAAAAAACATTTTTCTCTCCAACGCGCGAGACTCTGTATCGGAAATTCTAAAGATATGCTCAAAACTATTTTGCGATATTGCTCTTGAATTAAATTTTATAGTTTAAGTGAACGTGCAGAACGTGATATTTAATAAATAAAGGTAACACACAAAATGATAAAAAAAACGCCCCTTTGGACGTAATTTAAAATCTTTGGTTTGGAAATTTTTGAGTTTAAAAATAAATGTTCATGTTACAGTTGCGGAATAAAATTATTTTATTTTTTCCCAAGCATAAAAATATTACAGATAAAAAAATTTTATCTCGATAAAGGAATCATCCTTTCAATTCCTTTGCATAAAATTCCAAAAATTGTTTTAATTCTGTAAAAAAATGGAATGAAGTTTTACTTCTTCTTGGTAATATTGAATGTATAAAATAATAAAATATCAAAGAGCAAAAGTGAAAAGAAGACAAATTAATTTCTATTGTATTTTCTTCATTATCCCTTAAAGCAAACGGAACATACATTCAAATCTAAGCAGCAGTAATTGAAAAGTTTAATACATTTAATTCCCGCGATGAAACGAAAACGCTTTTCCGACTTAGCCAGGAAGAGTTCATTACTTTCGAGCAAAACAAACTCCTTTATATGATACTTTTGGAAATAAAATTATGTTTTCTGTAGTTCACACTTTTTAGAGAGTTGATTTACTACCCAAATTTTGGAACTTTTGCTGTTTTAAATATTGATATAAATGAATCCTGTATCCGTGAAGAAAAGTACTTGATGCATGGCTAAGCAAACTCTTAGCAACGAATTTCTTCCTTTCCGTGAAGGCTTTAAACCTACCATAGTAGAAGACATTTTCATTTTTAATGAGCGGCATGAATTATTTAAAATGAAAGCGGAAACATTTAACTAATGAAAAGTAAGGTACCGTTTTATATAAAATGATGTGCAGGATTTGCGAAGTAGAAACACCTTAAAGAGATGACTACTTTACTCAAATTTAGAGCCAGACTGGAATGGATTTTTTTAGGCACAACTGCGCCCACTATGGGACTGAGGGCAGATATGCTTTAATGCGCGACTTCCCAAGGGAAATTTTTTTGTGCTACACATGGGAAGAACCGCGAAACCCCGTGTAGACGTTCCATTTAATTGTCAGACCAAATTAATTTAAATATAAATCATGCTGCCAAATAAATTAAATGCTTGAGTTTATCATGATATATATAGAGAGAGGGTGCTCCATAAGTCCGTCAACATTTTAAAAATTCATTAAAATTGAAGAAATTTGTAGAATTGAACACGATTTCCGAAAAGTCCTTCAAGAGGGATTTATTTTTTTGGTAAATAAAAAACATAATTTCGTCAGTAGAGAGCGCTGTACGAGAAGAAATCGCACATTTCAAGGAATTTTTTTTTTTTTTTTTTTTTTTTTTTTTTGCATGGACTCTTACTCTTATTCTATGTATTACCATAAATCACAGTTTGCAAGCGAGTTACGACACCGTTAACTGCAGCAAGTAGCAGATCCGAACGGATGCAAGAGATTTCGTGACGAATGATGTCCTTTAACTACACCAAGGAATATGTGCTATAGTTCTGGACTTGGTGTAACGCCAAAGTCAGAAATCAATTGGTGTTAAGTCCGGCTAGCGAGAGGGCCACTTATTTCTACAGTGACGGCTAATTGCTCTGCCTTCGGTGAAAGTTTTGCTTAGGAATTGCTTTACTTGTGTTGTGATATGAGAAGGTGTTCCATCCTGCCTGAGCGTCACTATGTCAAGAACATTATGTTACAATAAATGCGTTATCATTTTCTCCTGCAGCAGTTTTCCAGTAATTGAGCAGGTTTTCTAGCCCGCTTTTGCACAGCGCTTTCAAAGAATCCAGGCGCAGTGAAACTATACCAAACTGGAACACTGTCTTTTCATTTGCGTTTAATTTATATTTAATACTTACCTTTTTCAATTTTAGCTTAGAAATCTTCCATTTTTATGTGGTCTTTCGTATATCCATATTTTAAAATTATATCTGCATTTTTTCTAAACATTTCTTGTTTAAATTTCTTTTTAACAAATTGATTTCCTTTAAATTTTTATTTGAAATGCTTTACTTTTCTCGTTTAGCATGATTTTTTTGGTTAACAAAAATATTTAGCTATTCTGTTTATTCTATACTTTATTTATTTGGCACATTACTTTTCATTATCCAAACAGTTTCATTTATTTTTTCCTTTATTGTTTATTTATTAAATATTTATTTTAGAGTCAAATCTTAGAGATTATATTGAAAAATTTTCAACTCCTCTTTGAAAATGAGCAATGAATTTTCAGCAGTTGTATATTTTATATATTTTGCAGCAAATTATATAGTTTTACTGATTTTGTTAAATAGTTTTTGCTTCTGTTCTGAAATTTTATATGCATTAAGACACAATAACACGCCGAACAAATACTAATACAGAAGCCAAACAACAAAAATCAGCGTTATATTTTCAAAATTTTCACAGGACTAGTTTCGATGGTTTTACCGAACCAACATCCTCAGCTGCAAAACCGCAAACGAAAACTGCATTTGCTACAAACCGCATTTGCGATTTCGCAGCTGAGGATGGTGGTTCGGTAAAACCATCGAAACTAGTCCTCTGAAAATATAACGCTGATTTTTGTTATTTGACTTCTGAATTTTATATGCAAAATTTCTTAAATATAAATTTATTGGTTATCTGATAATGGCGTCAACATCAACCTTGTTTTTCTTTTAGATGACAGTGAGAGAATGTTCATTTCTAAATCGGCTAGTTACACAAGCAAAAGCTAATAAGGGGGGGGGGGAATTTCTTTTATTGTTGATTTCTTAAATGAGGATCCACATACACCTAAGGTAACTACACAGTGATTTAACTATAGCTTTAAAAAATAAAGCTTAATTGAAAATAAGTTAAATATTAGTTAAGAGTCCAGAGCCTTTGTTTTAGAGAAACACATGCATATTAATGGTTTATGACAGGAGATTTTAAAAGTCAGCATATATTTATCATAAACTTGAATACAGTAAAACGACGAAAACAGAATATCAAATAAATTGTGACATTAGTGACGCTGAAAGTCTACATTTCTCAAATTTAATAATAATGAAAGTATAACATTTCTGAAATTTAATTTTAAAAATATCGATATGGCAACTGTCTTTGTAAATTGAAGTCTACATTTCGTTTTATCTCTAATTACATTTAACCATCTTTTAGCCCAAATACATATCTATTCGATATTAATAAGTTGTTCCCCCTCTAGATGCATATCCACCAAATCTCCTGATGTGTCTCCTATGGATTAATGTGTATTTGTACTTTTAAAACAAGCTCTTTATACGTGGCATCCCCAAACATTGGACGGACTGTGGAACATTGTGAAAGAGAAGTGGCATAAAATCAACCTTAATGTTTTCAGGAAAAGGCTTTTCTCTTACAAATCAAGATGTAATATGATGGTTCAACAAAAGGGCTCTCAGACGGAATATATTAGAAAATGAAATTATAACGTTTGTTTATATATATAATTCTTTGCAAAATCCTTAAAAGGATATCTGAACACCCCCTGCACTTAGTCATTTGCGATAGTTACGTTGAATTTTAAATTTCAGACTAAACGTTTCAGGATTATTCATAGGGTTTCGTTTATTCTCATTTTTATTAATAATGCCTCATAAATATTTATTCAAGTATATGAAAGGATTCATTTTCTAATTTATAAAATACTCTGTTTTTAAATATTTTTAACCCAGAGGGACATTAGCCCGAATTCTGTCCAAACGTTTATGTCTCCAAATGAAAAAATGATCCCTTTGGGCGCAATACAAAGTCTGAAAGCTTTTAGTTTAATATTTGTTTTGGGTGTAACTGTGGGGTGTAAATTCTTTAACTTCCAGTATATATCCAATCGGGACATTTTTATAAAAATTATTTAAATTAATTTCTTCCAAATTTCATTTCATGACTGATTTGTTTGAGTAAAAGTTAGGTTATTTGAAAAGGGCAAAGAAAAGGATGGTTACCTGCCTGGCGCGAGGGATGGCTTAGCGGAGAACGTTCTATGGGAAATCGCCTAATATACATCGAGATAAGGAAAACTGCAGAAGTCAACCATGCAGCCAGCACGTTGGCAGGGAATTAAACAGGGTAAAACTCTTAGCATTCTTAAACACAGGGCATATTGCTATGGGACACATATTGAAAATACTTCGTTTGTAAATAAAGCAATATATTCTCATTTATTATTTTTAGTAAGTTTTGACATGAAGGCCACAGAGAGAAAAAAACCTAAAATACAAAATAACATCCTTATTCGTGTTTTAATGATAATCTGGAGGTTTTTTTATACGAAATGCCGACAAATCACATAGGAAAAACAAAAAGGAAGTAGCTGACGGTCACTTCGAATTGGGAGCACAGACAACAAGGGAAAATATGCCTAAGAAAAATTTCAATAATAGCTACAGCTTAACTTAATTCAATGAGAAGTTATAGTTAAAATAGAGCATATTGGTAAATCATAACTGAATATGGTCTGTAAACTAGTAAATTAATTTAAAAGCACAAGAAAAACAAATTTAGCAACGGCTTTAACTGCAAAAAATATTTTAATTTCAGTTTACTATATAATTTCATTTAAATTTTGCAGTTCTGAAATGTAGCTCTAGAAAAGAATTTTAAAATGATTTTCTGTTTCCATTTCAGCTGTAGCGCAATAGATTGGACTGAAAACATCTTTCCTCTGTCTTATCGAAAAAGGCAATTTCTTCCGTCCAAATCCAATGCTCAGTCAATAAGGTCATCTCTTAGTCAGTCAATGTTCAATTTTTATTCAGTCACTGGTCAGGCAAAGAGATCTTCACTTTCTCAGTCGATTTTCAGTGAATGTCCAATTTTTATTCTGTCACTGGTCAGTTAATCAGATCGTCACTCAGTCACTAGGCTGTCAATGAGATCGTCACTTAGTCAATGTCCAATTTTTATTCAGTCACTGGTCAGGAAAGGAGATCTTCACTTTCTCAGTTCCTGTTCAGTGAATGTCCAAATTTTAGTCTGTCAGTGCTCAGTTAATGAGATCACTCAGTCACTGCCCAGACAATGTCCAAATTTAGTCAGTCTCCGGTCTGTCAATGAGATAGTCAGTTAGTCAGTCACTGGTCAGACAATGTCCTACTTTTAGTCACACAATGAGATTGTCATTTAGTAAGTCACTGGTCAGACAATGTCCAATTTTTATTCAGTCACTGGTCAGGCAAAGAGATCTTCACTTTCTCAGTCGATTTTCAGTGAATGTCCAATTTTTATTCTGTCACTGGTCAGTTAATCAGATCGTCACTCAGTCACTAGGCTGTCAATGAGATCGTCACTTAGTCAGTCAATGTCCAATTTTTATTCAGTCACTGGTCAGGCAAGGAGATCTTCACTTTCTCAGTTCCTGTTCAGTGAATGTCCAAATTTTAGTCTGTCAGTGCTCAGTTAATGAGATCACTCAGTCACTGCCCAGACAATGTCCAAATTTAGTCAGTCTCCGGTCTGTCAATGAGATAGTCAGTTAGTCAGTCACTGGTCAGACAATGTCCTACTTTTAGTCACACAATGAGATTGTCATTTAGTAAGTCACTGGTCAGGCAATGTCCAATTTTTAGCCAGTCAACGGGCAATCAAGGAGACCGTCACATAGTCAGTCAATGTCCAATTTTTAGGCAGGCCCTGGTCAGTCAATGTGATCGTCAGTTAGTGACTGGTCAGAAAATGGATAATTTTTAGTCAGTCACTGGTCAGACAATGTCCTACTTTTAGTCAATGAGATTGTCATTTAGTCAGTCACTCGTGAGTCAATGTCCAATTTTTAGGCAAGTACTGGTCAGTCGAGTTTGGTGTCATGGCAAACAAATTTATCACGAATACAAACTGAATTTGTGTAAACTTATCTCAGATCTATATAGTATGTTTAAGTCCGTTGTTTATTTTTAATTTTTTAAAGCAGAAATATTTCAGTAGTGTTTTTCTTATGTTTGAAATTTTGAAACGCTTGCTATGATTCGAGGAAGGATGTTGAGTGTACTCGTCATCAAACCAGATAACAGGGACGGTAGCAACGACGAGATTAACGAGCTGTTCTTCAGAATCTTCAGTTGGTTTCAGTTCTGTTCTGTCTACTTGATCCAGTTTGCCATTCATTTTTGGTTCATTATTTGTGTTAAGGAGATTACCAGAATCGATGTCTCTTTGTGCTCCAAGATCGTTATGCGATACAATGCATTCAGCATCCAATGATTCAATAGAGGCATTCAAACTGAATTCTTCCTGGTTCAAGATGGTTATACTGCTATTCGGGACTATTTGATTACCTGAGTTATCAGGTTTTGGAAAATCAAAATCCTTTTCTGTTTCATGTTGGAGGTAATTAAATTGCTTTTCATCGCTGATATTGTGCACATCATAAGAATTATTATCGAAATCTTTGGCAAAATGGCCTATGTGGTCAGAATCACTATCAATATGCAACTTAAGAAGGTTATTATCAAAAGCTTCGTTATTAACTTCGAGAAGATCGGTGTCACTGTCTATGTCCACATCAAAGGAATCATCATTAAGTTCATTAATATCAGCATATGATTCAAGGAAATTTAAATTACGTACCTTGTTTCCGGCATTAATGTCGTGTTCATTACGGTTAATAGAGTTTTTATCATTATTTTCCCGAATTCTCTCTTCTCTTCGAGAAAACAAAAGGAAGACAGTCGCAAAACAAATAAGTATGCCCAATAAGCTGTCGATAAAGGCTGTTGGTATAAAAAAGAAACACAATACTGTCAAAAAAAAAAGAACTCCATTTCTAAAAATGGTTCGAATGCGATTTCAGCATTAAAAATAACAAGCAAATAAGCTCCACACGTAAGATTTTAGCACCACTAGATTGGATATCTCTAATGATTATGGTTTATAAGCATTGTTAAAAATGTATACATTAACTTCGTTTTAATTCAACAAAGCCTAAAACAATTATTGGTAAATTTATTGTTCCGAACGTTGTTAAAAGTATTCTTTGAATATATAACAATGAAAGGTATTCTGATATATAACTTTACTCACAATAGAGGGAAGATTCTATGAGTCTGTCTTTCGTTCGGTCTGCGTGTAAGCTGATAGACCCAGGCCTACGAATTTGCTACATAGGTGCATCTAGACAAGAGCCAGTGCACCTCGAAACGAGGTTTCCAAAATTCGAATGAATTTTTAAATTTTATTTTTTTATTTTTGTTTTATTCATTCATTTTTTTGATAAAATCGCATAAAATCGGTAATTTTCTCTCATTACATCAGCAATAATGGCACGCAACCATCATTGCTGTTGTATACCTGTCGCCATTGTTGATGATATCAGCAATGTTGCCATTCGGAAAAATGAGGGCTAAAATTAGCGTTTTAATAACTGTAAATTAATATCTCTGATTTTTGCTATTTTTGGGGATAAACGTGGAAGCGGAAAAGAGGAAAACGAACCAACGCTAAACTGCCGCTGCCATACATATTCAAATAAATGTTTCTTCTTTGGGGGTTTCTTGCAATACAAAGAATAAACGTAATACTTATATGTACATATATATAATTATATATAACCAGAGATTATTAATATTATTAAAACGAAAATACTTAAATACTCTGGGAAAATATTTTTTATACAAAAAGTAATTAAAAACATGAATTTGTATTGGATTTATTAGTGCAAAGCACAGAGAGTCATGTTTACCTGCCACTCTGATGGAAAGGGTTTCATCTACCTTTGACTGGGTAAAAATGAAGCTAAATATATACACAATACAAAAATATATAAAACTATTTTTAATTCTTTAATAGTCACCTCTTTAAGATAAAATTAACTGGTTAGCGTAACATGAACTTACGTTATATAATTAGCGAGAATGATACACCAAAATGAGTTTTGGTGATCGATGTACTTAGTGTACATAGTGTTTTTTCTACTTTTCATTATTTACACTTTATTACATTTACTTAATTATTGCTGATAAATCGATATGGACTTTGCGAAACCTTGGGACAGCACATTGATGTGTATTATGCTTTAAAAATTTCAACAACTGGTCTGTGCAACTATGCTCTGCTCACTTATGTTACATGCCTCAACAGCTACGGCCACGATATTCCGTTAGCTTCAAGACACGGAGCAAGGAGGACGCTACAGCCATGTCTATCCCTAATTTAGTGGCACCTGAGTTGATTACCTGAGTTATCAGGTTTTGGAAAATCAAAATCCTTTTCTGCTTCATGTTGGAGGTAATTAAATTGATTTTCATCGCTGATATTGTGCACATCATAAGAATTATTATCGAAATCTTTGGCAAAATGGCCGATGTGGTCAGTATCACTATCAATATGCAACTTAAGAAGGTTATTATACAAAGCTTCGTTATTAACTTCGAGAAGATCGGTGTCACTGTCTATGTCCACATCAAAGGAATCATCATTAAATTCATTAATATCAGCATATGAATTAAAGAAATCTAAATTACGTACCTTGTTTCCGGCATTAAACTCGTGTTCATTACGGTTAATAGAGTTTTCATCATTATTTTCCTGAATTCTCTCTTCTCTTCGAGAAAACAAAAGGAAGGCAGTCGCAAAACAAATACGTATGCCCAATACATAGCCATGTCTATCCCTAATTTAGTGGCACTTCAGTGTAGTTACTACTCGTGAAGCTTGGGTATACGTGTAACGCTTGCAAGAGATAAACATGAATTTACTGCCGAAAAAGGGGAGCAAAAGACTTAATATATTGGTTCAGAGAAAAAAAAATTTTTTTTCTAAAAGTTTTATTGTTCTTACTGGATTCATTTATAAGGGGAAACTTAAGATAAGGAAAGTAGAAAAAAATATCAAAATCAATTCGGATTACAATCAGAAATAACTTTAACCACCTATATTAAAAGACGAAATTCCATCTCTTTATCCAAACAATCTTGACTGTATTAAGTTACATGAGGATAAGGCTACAAACCATACCTCTAAATCTACTGCTTTTCAAAAAAGTGAGATATGAAACCGCAATTGAAGCTATTCCCTCTAGATGCATATCCACCAAATCTCCTGATGTGTCTGCTATGGATTAATGTGCATTTGTACTTTTAAAACAAGCTCTTTATACGTGGCATCCCCAAACATTGGACGGACTGTGGAACATTGTGAAAGAGAAGTGGCATAAAATCAACCTTGATGTTTTCAGGAAAAGGCTTTTCTCTTACAAATCAAGATGTAATATGATGGTTCAACAAAAGGGCTCTCAGACGGAATATATTAGAAAATGAAATTATAACGTTTGTTTATATATATAATTCTTTGCAAAATCCTTAAAAGGATATCTGAACATCCCCTGCACTCAGTCATTTGCGATAGTTACGTTGAATTTTAAACTTCAGACTAAACGTTTCAGGATTATTCATAGGGTTTCCTTTATTCTCATTTTTATTAATAATGCCTCATAAATATTTATTCAAATATATGAAAGTATATGAAAGGTTCATTTTCTAATTTATAAAATACACTGTTTTAAAATATTTTTAACCCAGAGGGACATTAGCCCGAATTCTGTCCAAACGTTTATGTCTGCAAACGAAAAAGTGATCCCTTTGGGCGCAATACAAAGTCTGAAAGCTTTCAGTTTAATATTTGTTTTGGGTGTATCTGTGGGGTGTAAATTCTTTAACTTCCAGTATATATCCAATCGAGACATTTTTATAAAAGTTATTTAAATTAATTTCTTCCAAATTTCATGTCATGACTGATTTGTTTGACTAAAAGTTAGGTTATTTGAAAAGGGCAAAGAAAAGGATGGTTACCTACCTGGCGCGAGGGATGGCTTAGCGGAGAACGTTCTATGGGAAATCGCCTAATATACATCGAGATGAGGAAAACTGCAGAAGCCAACCATGCAGCCAGCACGTTGGCAGGGAATCAGACAGGGTAAAACTCTTAGCATTCTTAAACACAGGGCATATTGCTATGGGACACATATTGAAAATACTTCGTTTGTAAATAAAGCAATATATTCTCATTTATTATTTCTAGTAAGTTTTGACATGAAGGCCACAGAGAGAAAAAAATCTAAAATACAAAATAACATCCTTATTCGTGTGTTAATGATAATCTGGAGGTTTTTTTATACGAAATGCCGACAAATCACATAGGAAAAACAAAAAGGAAGTAGCTGACGGTCACTTCGAATTGGGTGCACAGACAACAAGGGAAAATATGCGTAAGAAAAATTTCAATAATAGCTACAACTTAACTTAAGTCAATGAGAAGTTATAGTTAAAATAGAGCATATTGGTAAATCATAATTGAATATGGTGTGTAAACTAGTAAATTAATTTAAGAGCACAAGAAAAACAAATTTAGCAACGGCATTTAACTGCAAATAATATTTTAATTTCAGTTTACCATATAATTTCATTTAAATTTTGCAGTTCTGAAATGTAGCTCTAGAAAAGAATTTTAAAATGATTTTCTGTTTCCATTTCAGCTGTAGCGCAATAGATTGGACTGAAAACATCTTTCCTCTCTCTTATCGAAAAAAGCAATTTCTTCCGTCCAAATCCAATCCCCTATCAATAAGGACGTCACTTAATCAGTCAATGTTCAATTTTTATTCAGTCACTGGTCAGGCAAGGAGATCTTCACTTTCCCAGTTCCTGTTCAGTGAATGTCCAAATTTTAGTCTGTCAGTGCTCAGTTAATGAGATCACTCAGTCACTGCTCAGACAATGTCCAAATTTAGTCAGTCTCCGGTCTGTCAAGGAGATAGTCAGTTAGTCAGTCACTGGTCAGACAATGTCCTACTTTTAGTCACTCAATGAGATTGTCATTTAGTAAGTCACTGGTCAGACAATGTCCAATTTTTAGCCAGTCAACGGGCAATCAAGGAGACCGTCACATAGTCAGTCAATGTCCAATTTTTAGGCAGGCCCTCGTCAGTCAATGTGATCGTCAGTTAGTGACTGGTCAGAAAATGGATAATTTTTAGTCAGTCACTGGTCAGTCAATGTCCAATTTTTAGGCAAGTACTGGTGAGTCGAGATTGGTGTCATGGCAAACAAATTTATCACGAATACAAATTGAAATTGTGTAAACTTATCTCAGATCTATACAATATGTTTTAAGTCCTTTGTTTATTTTTAATTTTTTAAAGCAGAAATATTTCAGTAGTGTTTTTCTTATGTTTGAAATTTTGAAACGCTTGCTATGATTCGAGGAAGGATGTTGAGTGTACTCGTCATCAAAGCAGATAACAGGGACAGTACCAACGACGAGATCAACGAGCTGTTCTTCAGAATCTTCAGTTGGTTTCAGTTCTGTTCTGTCTACTTGATCCAGTTTGCCATTCATTTTTCTTTCATTATTTGTGTTAAGGAGATTACCAGAATCGATGTCTCTTTGTGCTCAGGGATCGTTATGCGATACAATGTATTCAGCATCCAATGATTCAATAGAGGCATTCAAACTGAATTCTTCCTGGTTCAAGATGGTTATACTGCTATTCGGGACTATTTGATTACCTGAGTTATCAGGTTTTGGAAAATCAAAATCCTTTTCTGTTTCATGTTGGAGGTAATTAAATTGCTTTTCATCGCTGATATGGTGCACATCATAACAATTATTATCGAAATCTTTGGCAAAATGGCCGATGTGGTCAGTATCACTATCAATATGCAACTTAAGAAGGTTATTATCAAAAGCTTCGTTATTAACTTCGAGAAGATCGGTGTCACTGTCTATGTCCACATCAAAGGAATCATCATTAAATTCATTAATATCAGCATATGAATCAAAGAAATCTAAGTTACGTACCTTGTTTCCGGCAATAAACTCGTGTTCATTACGATTAATAGAGTTTTCATCATTATTTTCCTGAATTCTCTCTTCTCTTCGAGAAAACAAAAGGAAGGCAGTCGCAAAACAAATACGTATGCCCAATACATAGCCATGTCTATCCCTAATTTAGTGGCACTTCAGTGTAGTTACTACTCGTGAAGCTTGGGCATACGTGTAACGCTTGCAAGAGATAAACATGAATTTACTGCCGAAAAAGGGGAGCAAAAGACTTAATATATTGGTTCAGAGAAAAAAAAATTTTTTTTCTAAAAGTTTTATTGTTCTTACTGGATTCATTTATAAGGGGAAACTTAAAATAAGGAAAGTAGAAAAAAATATCAAAATCAATTCGGATTACAATCAGAAATAACTTTAACCACCTATATTAAAAGACGAAATTCCATCTCTTTATCCAAACAATCTTGACTGTATTAAGTTCCATGAGGATAAGGCTACAAACCATACCTCTAAATCTACTGCTTTTGAAAAAAGTGAGATATGAAACCGCAATTGAAGCTATTCCCTCTAGATGCATATCCACCAAATCTCCTGATGTGTCTCCTATGGATTAATGTGCATTTGTACTTCTAAAACAAGCTCTTTATACGTGGCATCCCCAAACATTGGACGGACTGTGGAACATTGTGAAAGAGAAGTGGCATAAAATCAACCTTGATGTTTTCAGGAAAAGGCTTTTCTCTTACAAATCAAGATGTAATATGATGGTTCAACAAAAGGGCTCTCAGACGGAATATATTAGAAAATGAAATTATAACGTTTGTTTATATATATAATTCTTTGCAAAATCCTTAAAAGGATATCTGAACACCCCCTGCACTTAGTCATTTGCGATAGTTACGTTGAATTTTAAATTTCAGACTAAACGTTTCAGGATTATTCATAGGGTTTCGTTTATTCTCATTTTTATTAATAATGCCTCATAAATATTTATTCAAATATATGAAAGTATATGAAAGGTTCATTTTCTAATTTATAAAATACTCTGTTTTTAAATATTTTTAACCCAGAGGGACATTAGCCCGAATTCTGTCCAAACGTTTATGTCTGCAAATGAAAAAATGATCCCTTTGGGCGCAATACAAAGTCGGAAAGCTTTCAGTTTAATATTTGTTTTGGGTGTATCTGTGGGGTGTAAATTCTTTAACTTCCAGTATATATCCAATCGAGACATTTTTATAAAAGTTATTTAAATTAATTTCTTCCAAATTTCATGTCATGACTGATTTGTTTGAGTAAAAGTTAGGTTATTTGAAAAGGGCAAAGAAAAGGATGGTTACCTACCTGGCGCGAGGGATGGCTTAGCGGAGAACGTTCTATGGGAAATCGCCTAATATACATCGAGATAAGGAACGAGAATAATTAACGAGAACGATACACCAAAATGAGTTTTGGTGATCGATGTACTTAGTGTACATAGTGTTTTTTCTACTTTTCATTATTTACTCTTTATTACATTTACTTAATTATTGCTGATAAATCGATATGGACTTTGCGAAACCTTGGGGCAGCACATTGATATGTATTATGCGTGAAAAATTTCAACAACTGGTCTGTGCAACTATGCTCCGCTCACTTATGTTACATGCCTCAACAACTACGGCCACGATATTCCGTTAGCTTCAAGACACGGAGCAAGGAGAACGCTACAGCCTAGCACTAACGAGGATAAAGTTAACCAACGTTTATGCTACAGATGTGCTAACTTGCTTTTACGATGTGAAAGTTACGCTTCCGATATTTTAAATCGCTATTTTACACAAGTTATCCCACTGTTACATATTGCCACATTGGATCTGATTTCGAACTTAAAGTAAAAAGGTTTGTTCCAACATTGGGATCTATTTTTTACTTTTATATGATACCCACTAAGGACAGATATAGATAGGTAACGATTTCAGGGTATTGTACCTCTTAAGCGAAGACCTATGAACTATGAACTATATGTTATTAGAGTGAATGTATTTAGCGCTAGGAAGGCTTATAAATAATAAGCTCAATCATATGCTTACATACGAAACCATCACAAGAGACGACATTTTGACATCATAACAGGCGACGACATTTCATACGACCATCATAACAGACATTCTGTACATGGAAAAAGAGTGAATAAAACATAACACTTTAATTCTCTACATTCCTCAATAATAAGATATACTAATTTGGAAAAATGTTCAGTAGTATTCAAGTCAGGGCTTTTAAGTAACCAATTTATGACAGAGAAGTCAGAGGAATGCTCTTCCATCTAACCAACCAGTAGCCAACCGTAACCTGTGAGAGGCGCAGTTATCTTTCTGAGATACTCCCTTTCCGTGTGAATGACAGGGACATAAATGGATGGAGATGATAGCTCATCAACCTCACGTACAGAATCATATAGAGGGAGGTAAGAACAAGTACTAAAGATCCCAAACACAACCAGAAGAAAGCATCCCAGACCATGATTAAGCCTCCACGGCCTTGTACAGTTCCAATCTGTCACACCGGATTCATACATTCATGATTCTCTTGCCATATTCTGAGCCTCCCATTGGTATTAATTAGAGGGATCGAGACTCATCACTCCTACACATTTCATGTCCACTAGTGTCTATTCTCTATATTATCTTGCCCAGGTAAGAATGGCAACTCCATTGGCATGCATTTAGGAAAGGTACCCTCGTGTGTCTACGGCTTCCGAAGCCCATATGGTGAAGGGAGCGATACACGATCTTTTTACTGACTGTACGACTGTCGCCTACTTTAGCTAGGTGGTAATTTGAGCTAATATTTGGCTTCATTGACCATGTACAATACGGCTGAGACGTCTCACAGCACGATTGTTCTAAGTTAAATGCGCTTTGCACTTTGCAGAGTCGCTACTTCTTTTTCCCACCATCCGTGTATTCTGGTATGCTCTTGACACTGTCGACCGTTAAAATCCTATCTCGCTGAGGATTTAAGAAATTGTATGGCCCATGCGACGAGAGATTACTATCTGCCCGATATTGAAACTTTACCTATACTGGTATATGAAACAACTGATTATCGACAAGCATAGTGCTAGATGTATGTGCATTTACCACAACTCCCTCACGTAAGCCCAGATGCGGCGCAGCGCTATTCAATTTGCATAGCCATGTCTATCCCTAATTTAGTGGCACTTCAGTGTAGTAACAACTCGTGAAGCATGGGCATACGTGTAACGCTTGCAAGAGATAAACATGAATTTACTGCCGAAAAAGGGGAGCAAAAGACTTAATATATTGGTTCAGAGAAAAAAAAAATTTTTTCTAAACGTTTTATTGTTCTTACTGGATTCATTTATAAGGGGAAACTTAAAATAAGGAAAGTAGAAAAAAATATCAAAATCAATTCGGATTACAATCAGAAATAACTTTAACCACCTATATTAAAAGACGAAATTCCATCTCTTTATCCAAACAATCTTGACTGTATTAAGTTCCATGAGGATAAGGCTACAAACCATACCTCTAAATCTACTGCTTTTGAAAAAAGTGAGATATGAAACCGCAATTGAAGCTATTCCCTCTAGATGCATATCCACCAAATCTCCTGATGTGTCTCCTATGGATTAATGCGCATTTTTACTTCTAAAACAAGCTCTTTATACGTGGCATCCCCAAACATTGGACGGACTGTGGAACATTGTGAAAGAGAAGTGGCATAAAATCAACCTTGATGTTTTCAGGAAAAGGCTTTTCTCTTACAAATCAAGATGTAATATGATGGTTCAACAAAAGGGCTCTCAGACGGAATATATTAGAAAATGAAATTATAACGTTTGTTTATATATATAATTCTTTGCAAAATCCTTAAAAGGATATCTGAACACCCCCTGCACTTAGTCATTTGCGATAGTTACGTTGAATTTTAAATTTCAGACTAAACGTTTCAGGATTATTCATAGGGTTTCGTTTATTCTCATTTTTATTAATAATGCCTCATAAATATTTATTCAAATATATGAAAGTATATGAAAGGTTCATTTTCTAATTTATAAAATACTCTGTTTTTAAATATTTTTAACCCAGAGGGACATTAGCCCGAATTCTGTCCAAACGTTTATGTCTGCAAATGAAAAAATGATCCCTTTGGGCGCAATACAAAGTCGGAAAGCTTTCAGTTTAATATTTGTTTTGGGTGTATCTGTGGGGTGTAAATTCTTTAACTTCCAGTATATATCCAATCGAGACATTTTTATAAAAGTTATTTAAATTAATTTCTTCCAAATTTCATGTCATGACTGATTTGTTTGAGTAAAAGTTAGGTTATTTGAAAAGGGCAAAGAAAAGGATGGTTACCTACCTGGCGCGAGGGATGGCTTAGCGGAGAACGTTCTATGGGAAATCGCCTAATATACATCGAGATAAGGAACGAGAATAATTAACGAGAACGATACACCAAAATGAGTTTTGGTGATCGATGTACTTAGTGTACATAGTGTTTTTTCTACTTTTCATTATTTACTCTTTATTACATTTACTTAATTATTGCTGATAAATCGATATGGACTTTGCGAAACCTTGGGGCAGCACATTGATATGTATTATGCGTGAAAAATTTCAACAACTGGTCTGTGCAACTATGCTCCGCTCACTTATGTTACATGCCTCAACAACTACGGCCACGATATTCCGTTAGCTTCAAGACACGGAGCAAGGAGAACGCTACAGCCTAGCACTAACGAGGATAAAGTTAACCAACGTTTATGCTACAGATGTGCTAACTTGCTTTTACGATGTGAAAGTTACGCTTCCGATATTTTAAATCGCTATTTTACACAAGTTATCCCACTGTTACATATTGCCACATTGGATCTGATTTCGAACTTAAAGTAAAAAGGTTTGTTCCAACATTGGGATCTATTTTTTACTTTTATATGATACCCACTAAGGACAGATATAGATAGGTAACGATTTCAGGCTATTGTACCTCTTAAGCGAAGACCTATGAACTATGAACTATATGTTATTAGAGTGAATGTATTTAGCGCTAGGAAGGCTTATAAATAATAAGCTCAATCATATGCTTACATACGAAACCATCACAAGAGACGACATTTTGACATCATAACAGGCGACGACATTTCATACGACCATCATAACAGACATTCTGTACATGGAAAAAGAGTGAATAGAACATAACACTTCAATTCTCTACATTTCTCAATAATAAGATATACTAATTTGGAAAAATGTTCAGTAGAATTCAAGTCAGGGCTTTTAAGTAACCAATTTATGACAGAGAAGTCAGAGGAATGCTCTTCCATCTAACCAACCAGTAGCCAACCGTAACCTGTGAGAGGCGCAGTTATCTTTCTGAGATACTCCCTTTCCGTGTGAATGACAGGGACATAAATGGATGGAGATGATAGCTCATCAACCTCACGTACAGAATCATATAGAGGGAGGTAAGAACAAGTACTAAAGATCCCAAACACAACCAGAAGAAAGCATCCCAGACCATGATTAAGCCTCCACGGCCTTGTACAGTTCCAATCTGTCACACCGGATTCATACATTCATGATTCTCTTGCCATATTCTGAGCCTCCCATTGGTATTAATTAGAGGGATCGAGACTCATCACTCCTACACATTTCATGTCCACTAGTGTCTATTCTCTATATTCTCTTGCCCAGGTAAGAATGGCAACTCGATGGCATGCATTTAGGAAAGGTACCCTCGTGTGTCTACGGCTTCCGAAGCCCATATGGTGAAGGGAGCGATACACGATCTTTTTACTGACTGTACGACTGTCGCCTACTTTAGCTAGGTGGTAATTTGAGCTAATATTTGGCTTCATTGACCATGTACAATACGGCTGAGACGTCTCACAGCACGATTGTTCTAAGTTAAATGCGCTTTGCACTTTGCAGAGTCGCTACTTCTTTTTCCCACCATCCGTGTATTCTGGTATGCTCTTGACACTGTCGACCGTTAAAATCCTATCTCGGTGAGGATTTAAGAAATTGTATGGCCCATGCGACGAGAGATTACTATCTGCCCGATATTGAAACTTTACCTATACTGGTATATGAAACAACTGATTATCGACAAGCATAGTGCTAGATGTATGTGCATTTACCACAACTCCCTCACGTAAGCCCAGATGCGGCGCAGCGCTATTCAATTTGCATAGCCATGTCTATCCCTAATTTAGTGGCACTTCAGTGTAGTAACAACTCGTGAAGCTTGGGCATACGTGTAACGCTTGCAAGAGATAAACATGAATTTACTGCCGAAAAAGGGGAGCAAAAGACTTAATATATTGGTTCAGAGAAAAAAAAAATTTTTTTCTAAAAGTTTTATTGTTCTTACTGGATTCATTTATAAGGGGAAACTTAAAATAAGGAAAGTAGAAAAAAATATCAAAATCAATTCGGATTACAATCAGAAATAACTTTAACCACCTATATTAAAAGACGAAATTCCATCTCTTTATCCAAACAATCTTGACTGTATTAAGTTCCATGAGGATAAGCCTACAAACCATACCTCTAAATTTACTGCTTTATGTTTTGAAAAAAGTGGGCGACCAATACTGCTACAGCAACCTGCTAGTTTTTTGTTTGTTTTTTTTTTTTTTGGACGCCATTTTGTTTTCACGAAGTAAAGGCTTTTTTTTTTTTTTTTCTCTCAACATTTTTTTCGAACAATCTGCTAGCCGAATTACGCTTATGCTAGAACTTTTATGGAACAAAAGTGCTTAATCATGACGAAGATTAGGTGCGAAATTGGGAGAAAGTGCAGAATCGCTCACTGCTTGCCTCGTTTTTAAGAATTGCACATACACGGTATCATCCATATACACTTCGACCTATTTTCACTTAAAAACACATCCCAGAATTGCACAAAAATCGCATTGCGCACACTCTTGACTTTATCCATGTACACTGCTAATGTCCTAGCTACTAACCTTTATCGCCTTACCAAAATGTCGCCAAACTACCTGTTACCATATTCCACAGATTAGCCGCATTTTCAGTGTATTTAGAGCAGAGTCTTTTGAACTGTAGGTTTCAACCTGCAGTAGCAGTTTTAATATTGCTTTAACTTGTAATAATAATTTTACAATTAACAAATATTTTTACACAATATATCTGAAGATGGTTAAGGATAAGACCATTCAGACAAAATCGAAAGACGAAAACGTTTTGACGCATTCTTTTTACAATATAAACTTTCATTTTACTTGCTTTGACGCTGTCATTTCGTCTGTTACTTGTTTAAAATGTTCACATTGTTCTGCGTCTTAAAATTAGAAATAAAGTTAATGACCTAAAATTGCAATAGAATTTGCGTAATGCTCATGGGGTCCTGGGGTCGCGAAAAAATCTCAGTGCAGAAAAGGGGTCGCGACTGAAAAAAAGTCTAAGAAGCCCTGATTTAGAGTGTGCTGGATTATTTTCACCTACAATTTGCACAGAAACACTAAAGCAAGCGCATCAACTCGCTAATGAAAGAAGCTGAGTTGTGTGTGAACATTTTAGTCACGTATGGATTATGGGAAAACTTGCTATTTATAGTTGATTTCTTAAAAAGAATTTTTTTTTTTTTTTTTTTGTGTGTGTGTGTGTGTTAAGTTAGCGAGTTCGTTCTGTTGAGATTCTCCAGTATCCAGTACTTAAAATTTAAACCTTAAACTTTAGTAAGATTTATGCATGTAAAATTAATATGTAAAAATGACACTGTATTAGGATTTTTCGTATACAGAGTGACTGTCAATTGTTCTTACAAAACCAGAAGGGTGGTAGTACCCATCCAGACGAATAATAATTACACTCCATGGAACACTCCACTATGAGAGACAGAAAAGAGTAAAATAAGAATTCCGACATGAACTTATAACAGTGCTGAGAAAGCGAATGAACGATAGAAAAAGTTGCATAATCTGATTCGTAGATGAGCTCAAAGTAGGCTCACCAGTAGTCGAGCCCACCAGCGGCCGAGCGGTAAAGTCGCTGAACACCGGTAGTTCGGTCCGAGGTTCGAATCCCGCGAACGGGCTGGCTGCATGGGCGTTTTCGTGGTTTTCCCCATGTGTAACGTGTATACGAGCCAGTTTTCCTTAGAAAGTCCTCCACGAAGGAATCCCTCCCCTTAGGCAGATAGGCCTCGTGTGCTTTGCCATAATTAAATACACACACACAAGTAGTCGAACGGTAAAGTCCCTGAACAGTCGAATCACGCGAACGGGCTGGCTTATGGGCATTTTCGTGATTTTCGCCATGTGTAACGGGTTAAGTACGAGTCAGTTTCCCTTAGAAAATTCTCCAGGAAGGGATCGTTCCCTTCCGTGTAGTGTCGTGTAGGGCGGCACACGTAAATAATAATAAGAGCTCAAAGTGGCGGTCTTGTTGCACAGTTCACCACGGGCAATGAATGACTGGCACAATAGCATGTGAACAGGCATCTTCTTATGCAGTGTTAGTGAACGCTTGTGTGCCTCATGGTGCAGTCATTGCTGGGGCTTTGCCCATTAATTAGTGCTACAACAGCCTCGTGCTTTTTAACAGTGTTTTTTTATCTATGTTCTTAGCGACGCTACAATAATCAACGCCTTAGCAATCTAACTGCACTCTTCTGCACACATGAGTATTCATGAACACATCATTCATCATTCAAGATGTACCTGTATTTACATACACTAACATTGTGCTCCAGCTATCTTGTGACTTCATGTACTGCATTTGTCTTAAGCTACTTTTTTGCCACTCTCTTTTTCACCCATGCTTTTCATGCCAGGATTTAACGAGCGTTTATTCAGATTGAATGAGAAAGAAGTGGAATTGAAGAGATGGTTTCGCAAGTTAATTTTAGAGCATGTTCTGCTTACTTGAACCCACGCTGTACCGGGATTTATTAGCGATTTGATTCTGTGGCTTTGAGTGCTTTTAAGCACTAGGCTTGTCTCGCCGGTTTCCTACAAACCAGGGCCTTTCCTGAGCGTTACTTTATACTGTGAGCCGTTAGGCTAATCTATTACATTTGAGTTAGTTCAACATTACGTATTTAAGTTAACCCAGAAGTTGTGGCTTGTGTAAACCTAAGCTGGGTCATTGTAACTTCTTTGGTGTTGAAATAAAAAGGTCTTATAGACCCTTCCTTTGACATTCTGTAATCACAAGACTCGAAGATAAGTTTGTTCCCCTTCAAAATCAACGAAATTCCGATCAAAGACGATAATTATTTGGTTTAATAATTACTTTTTCATTTTTAAATGATTCCATTTTCAATTTTTTTCGTGATTCATATTTGAAGTTTCTTTTTAAAAAAAATTCAAGGTTCATTTTTAAATGCTTATAAGTTACTTCATTGAACTAAAATTTTACTAACTCTCTCAAAGGATATAATATACTCAATAATCCATAAGTAAATGAATTATTATTTAATTACTCTGCAGCTTTTCCGCAAGGTATTAGGCAATTTTTTACGATTTATTAATATATTTACTTTAATTCAATCTTTGGTATAGATATATATATACTCACATATATAACGTAAGGCGTAATATAAAGGGAAATGAAGCCAGAAAAATGCTAATCGACTTTAACAATTTAGTGTATATGTATATACTACATATAAACATAAATACATATTATTTCATTATAAATATATAATATATGTGTGTGTATATATGTAATTTAAAAACTTCTAATTGCTTCCAAACCTAACTAAAAATTTGTGTTGCAGTTACATATATTTACGTAAATGAATACAATATATTTAAGAATTTTTCTGTGATATTTTATATCTTCTTTAGTATTTTGTTCCATATATATTTACTTACATTGTACACTAATGGATAGATAGAGCAATTTGCCATAATTAAGTAAACGAAACCAAATCTTAAAATTGCGACTTCTAGGCGTTCTTAAAATTTAACGACTTCATACGGCTCTGGTGGCGATTAGTTTGTGTTATGGTGCTAAAGTTGACAACTGGTCGCTCGGTTTTGCCTTTTTGTCCGTTAACACCTAAGTACCTTAAAGATAGCCAATGTAGCAAAAATTGCAGAACGCCTAAAAGAGAAAGGACAAATATGTCGAACCTGCAGAAATATCTCAGCCCGTTCCCTGAAATTTCCGTATTTCGTAACGTAATTTTCCTCCCTTTTTATTAATTCTAGCGGTAAAGTCGTTGAAAGTAGAAAGAAAAACTAACATGGAAGAAATCAGATTAACAGCCCTTTTTGAATATGAATAAGATCCGATTACAAATTTTAAATTGATATTAAAATTCCACATATAAATAACTATATGATTTGTTTCATTTATAAGCGAAAAATTTGCATCTATAGGATGGTAAGCATTACAACTTACGTATGTAATACAATTCATAGTGTCATATATTAGAATTATTTAGAAACGTTTTTGGTATTTTCACCGAAGATTTATTCCAAATTATTTACATGCTTGCTATCTGATAAAATGGGTCACAAACTATAAAAAATTCCCAGATATTAAACTGTAAACTCTAAAACTTGGATTACAAAAGTTATTGGTAAAGTGTCTATAATTAAAATTATCGTTGGTACAACCTGTTAATTGTTTACATCTCATACTTTTTTTTTTTTTTTTGTGTGTGTGTGTGTGTTAACGCTCGGCCACCGATAAGGCAAAAAGGTTTGTAAAATTCAAGGTTAATTTGAAAAAAAAATTAGAATGACAAATGATAATTAACTGAGGCATTACATGAAACAAAAGTTGCTGAAAAGGGAAATTTCCGTCAGGATCTTCTGAAGCTGTTATAGTGCATTTTTACAAGCTTCACTAGAGTTCTACTTTCACTTCATTAAAATTGTTACTCAATCTACAGTTTAAAAAAAAACTCGAGTAACGCGAATACTAATGCTTTCCATGTTGACTTAAAAATAGTAATAAATTAATTAATTATTTAATTAATTTATTACTATTAAGATATTTATTAATTAATTAAGACAGATTAAGACATTTAGAGGCGCTTAAAGCATTCTGGTGTCCCCTCATACATTTACGCTAGTAGTCTTAACTGTACTGCTCATTCTGTGATAAAACTGGCAATGAAATTTTTTTTTGAAATTATGTATACAGTACATTTTTGCTGGTATGAAAAAAGTGAAGCACAATTTTAGCAGGTCCAAGAGATTCAGGCGCATAACTTTGGGAAGTCCGTCAAAGATGAAACATTTTGGTGCTTTTGAGTCTTTTTGGGGGTGCCTCTTTGATGTTCTAAGCGTGTACTCATTTTGCTCAATGGCTAATATATTAAGTAACCATTCAATAAAAATTTTTGCTTGAAAATACAATCCTGAAAAAAATAAATAGAAAAAAATTATGTAGTTTTGAATGTTACAATTACTTCTAAAGGTTTACCTATTCGTTTCACTTGCCCCAGTGCGACTACTTTTTAAAATATATTAAAATTCTCTAATGCATCTCTGTACATTCGTATTTCAAGGACTAGGCATTCAATCAGCATAATTGCACTTTGATTCATTTTACTTCCACTTCCTCGTTGGCCCACCAGCGGCCGAGCAGTACTGTTGGTTCGGTCCGAGGTTCGAATCCCGCAACCGGGCTGGCTGTATGGGAGTTAATGTGTATGCGAGCTAGTTACCTTAGAAAGTCCTCCCCGAAGGCTTCCCTCCTCTTAGTCATATAGCTCTTCAGTTTCCTGCACACTATGAGGATCTTGTAGATTTTCTGAGCCGATTTTCAGTCGCAACCGTTGGAATTCACATTCTGAGTCGAATTTTAGCCTTCTGTGTTAGTTTCTAATGAGCATTTCTGATGTTTACTTTCGGCCCACCAGCGGCCGAGCGGTAAGGTAGCTGAACACTGGTAGTTCGGTCCGAGGTTCGAATCTCGCGAACGGGCTGGCTGCATGGGCGTTTTCGTGGTTTTCCCCATGTGTAACGTGTATACCAGCCAGTGTCGCTTAGAAAGTCCTCCACGAAGGCATCCCTCCTCTTAGGCAGATAGCCCTAGTGGGCTTTGCCATAATTAAATACACACACACACACTGATGTTCACTTTCCTGGTCAGCTCGTGGTTAAGTTTTCAGTAATTCACTTTACGAGTTCCTGCCAAGCTCAGTTTTCTGCACCGACAATATCGAGACAATTTCTTAAAAATTTACTCTTAAACTGCTCACTGTACTGAACTGTGTTAAAGACTGGAAGAAAAGAAATGCTTAATCTTTCAAAATAAGTATTTTCATGACTTATTTTGAAATTAGTCGTTTTTAAGTAATGAATTTTTAAGTAATTAAAGTTCGTCATTCATTAGCGAACACACACTTGCCTAGTCGTTTTCTGCTTTTATTTGAAATTCTAGTTTTTATTATTAATTGTTCACATTTCCTCTCATTCTCATTCCAAAATTTGCTCCATTCTGCGGGTTACCCCGTTTTACCCGTTATAATCCGCACAATGGAGCAAATTTTAGTCCGATTTTCTCGGTTCCTATGGCTCCGATTGAAACGCGGTTTGGGTCTTAATATGCCAGAGGGTAGCCCCATTTTTTGATGTCAAAAAATTTCGTTTCACCGTGGGGGGTCAAGGTGATTTTGAAACCCATCGATTTCGATGATTTCTCCATAACTGCTCGATAGCTCGATAGAAAATCGCAATTTTTTGTGTGTAGGAGGAAACCCATGTGACCTTTCATCTCCGCAAGAAAGGTGATTCTATCTACAATAGGCGAAAATTTTTTAATTTTGTAAAAATATCCAAAAATCGGTAAAATTTAAAAATTATTTAAAAAACTGAAATTGCCAAAATGTTTGTCTCGAGACGCTCTATGATTAAAAAAAATATTCTTTCTCTAGGCCAATTACGACACGAGATCCATATAAGCGCCCTAACCCGTACAACGGGGCAAATTTTGGTTCCTATTTTCTCGAGTCCAATGGCTCCGACTGAAACGCGGTTTGAGGTTTAATATGCCAGAGGGAAGCCATATTTTTTTATAACAAAAAAAATTCATTTTAGCATGTTGGGTCAAGGTGATTTTCGAACCCCATGTTAATTTTTTTCGACAATTTCTCCGGAACTGCTCCATAGAAATCTCCATTTTTTGTGTGGAGGAGGAGACGCATGTGACCATTCATTTCCGCAAGAAAGGTGACTATCTACAATAGGCGAGTTTTAGCGATTTTTTTTTAATTTTGCAAAAATATTCAAAAGCAATAAAAATTTAATAATTAATAAAAATCCGAAATAGCAAAAATGTTTTTTCTCGACATGCTCTACGATTTAAAAAAAAAAAATTCTCTCTCTAGGTCAATTACGATACGAGATCCATGTGGGCGCTCTAACCCATACAACGGGGCACATTTTGGTCCCGATTTTCTCGGTCCCTATGACTCCGATTGAAACTTGGTTTCCGGCTTTAATATGCCAGAGGGTAAACCTATTTTTTCATATTAAAAAAAATTCATTTCGCCATGGGGGATCACGGTGATTTCGAACCCTATATGTTAAGGTTAGCAATCGCCTTCGCCAGGAATCGAACCACGGACCTCTGAAATACCGGCTCAGTGTGCAGAACCACTACACCACGAAAGCACGCTAGGGAAGTGGGAGAAATACCTTATATACTCCCCTTTTTAAAGGGCGACTAGGGTTTCAGGTGGCCTAGTCGCCAAATCCTGGGTGCGGAGAATCATCATCCACAACCCTTTTATAGTTCGGGCGCCATTCCAGAGACATTAGGATTTTTTCGGAAGCAGGCAAATAAAAAATATGCAACGTCTTCGCCGGGAATCGAACCAAAGACCTCTAAAATACAGGCTAAGTGTGCTGACCACTACACCACGAAGGCACGCCAAGAAGGTGGAAGAAATACCTTACAACTCTTATTATTACATTACGACAAAATACACTAACGCTAAGGGTGCGACTTCGGGGTCTGCTTTCTAAAGAACACTGCCTCGTGTTTAATTTACGCATAAATGTTTACTTCGTGTTTACTTTATGTACTCATGAAAAGTGACATGCAAGCAGTGATTGGCATTTGAACCCGGATCGAACAGCCAATCTTCAGAGATTTTTACCACTCAATAACTAAAGTAGTTTCATTTTCCAATGGCCCTTATTATTTTTCATAGTAATGGGATTCATAGTACATCATATTTACAATGTGGAAAACGTGAGCAATTTTTCTGGTTTTGGCCATAATTCCACAAAAATTCATGTCAGAGACTTGAAATTCATCCTACAAAGGCTTATGATGCCTTATTTTATTCTGCTCTATAGGTGGTGCTGTCCTTGCACCAGACGTTTTCCTGCGTAGGTAGTTTTAGTTTTGCTTTTGTGGCAAACGATGTGAAAAATCAAACCACACAATTCAATATTCCATGAAAATGTCAACATGCAAAAATTTCAAATAGTGCATTAAAAGAACCACTACACCACGAAAGAGAAGTGGGAAAAATACCTTATAACAGAATCAAATCGCTAATAAATCCCGGTACAGCGTGGACTCAAGTACGGAACATGCTCTAAAATTAACTTGCGAAACCTTCTCTTCAATTTCACTTCTTTCTCATTCAATCTGAATAAACACTCGTTAAATTCTGGCATGAAAAGCATGGGTGAAAAAGAGAGTGGCAGAAAAGTAGCTTAAGACAAATGCAGTACATGAGAGTAGGTAAATACAGGTACATCTTGAATGATGAATGATGTGTTCATGAATACTCATGTGTGCAGAAGAGTGCAGTTAGATTGCTAAGGCGTTGATTATTATAGCGTCGCTAAGAACATAGATAAAAAAACACTGTTAAAAAGCACGAGGCTGTTGTAGCACTAATTAATGGGCAAAGCCCCAGCAATGACTGCACCATGAGGCACACAAGCGTTCACTAACACTGCATAAGAAGATGCCTGTTCACATGCTATTGTGCCAGTCATTCATTGCCCGTGGTGAACTGTGCAACAAGACCGCCACTTTGAGCTCTTATTATTATTTACGTGTGCCGCCCTACACGACACTACACGGAAGGGAACGATCCCTTCCTGGAGAATTTTCTAAGGGAAACTGACTCGTACTTAACCCGTTACACATGGCGAAAATCACGAAAATGCCCATAAGCCAGCCCGTTCGCGTGATTCGACTGTTCAGGGACTTTACCGTTCGACTACTTGTGTGTGTGTATTTAATTATGGCAAAGCACACGAGGCCTATCTGCCTAAGGGGAGGGATTCCTTCGTGGAGGACTTTCTAAGGGAAACTGGCTCGTATACACGTTACACATGGGGAAAACCACGAAAACGCCCATGCAGCCAGCCCGTTCGCGGGATTCGAACCTCGGACCGAACTACCGGTGTTCAGCGACTTTACCGCTCGGCCGCTGGTGGGCTCGACTACTGGTGAGCCTACTTTGAGCTCATCTACGAATCAGATTATGCAACTTTTTGTGTCGTTCATTCGCTTTCTCAGCACTGTTATGAGTTCATATCGGAATTCTTATTTTACTCTTTTCTGCCTCTCATAGTGGAGTGTTCCATGGAGTGTAATTATTGCTCGTCTGGATGGGTACTACCACCCTTCTGATTTTGTAAAAACAATTGACATTCACTCTGTATACGAAAAATCCTAATACAGTGTCACTTTTACATATTTATTTTACATGCATAAAACTTACTAAAGGTTAAGGTTTAACTTTTAAGTACTGGATACTGGAGAATCTCAACAGAACGAACTCGCTAACTTAACAAAAAAGAAAAAAAAAAAATTCTCTTTAAGAAATCAACCATAAATAGCAAGTTTTCCCATAATCCATACGTGACTACAATGTTTACACACAACTCAATTTTTTTCAACTAATACTCTAAAAGCCTTTATCTTCTAACTTTGTCAGATGTAAATACCTAGGTATTATCCTAAATTCGGAATTAATGTAACCCTACATTAACACGTTGAGCACCACGCGCTTCGCTTAAAAGCGCTGGTATTGTAGGGCCAGTTATTACAGACAGTTATTACAGATTAGACAGTTATTACAGATACACAGAATAAAAGGGATAATGATCTTCGAGAAGAGTAAATAATTTCAGCGCTGGTAAAAAGATGGCACCAAAAGACAATAAGCAGGTAATTTTAAATGACAAATAAACAAAATAAACTTTACTGTTAGCTTTGAAGCAGGTGTTATATATTAAACAGTCTTAATTCACACACAGAATTAGTGACATAACAGATCAAAAAAGAGTAATAATCAAACTCGCAATATATTAACATTAAAATAGCTATACATATATATATTTTTATAGATTTTTTTTTTAGAAAGGCTTTAAAAACACCATTCTAAAAACAGATTTCGAAGAACATCTTGGAAGCAAAAGTCATAAACCATAAAAGAAATATTTCATTCAGAATTTTAACGTAAGAACCGTTTCTATTTTTAAGTTCTTTACTTAGGTAAACTTATCCATGAGAGAGGAACGCTTAGTCCAATGTACAAGAAATTATTCTGAAATATTACATCACTTTAATGAAATTATAGCAATATTTCACTCAGGGAAAGGACATATTGACTGGCTGCCCGGGTTCGAGCCCAGCTTTAATACAGCAAGCCAAAACACATCAAATGCCATTGAATGATACAGCATTTTGAAATGATGCAAAAAATTTAAATGCAATTTCCTGGAAGCACTATTGTAATTACCTACATACTAAAATTTTGAGCAAAAATTAAAGAAAACTAAGATACACTTTTTCTTTAGAAGGAATCAAAGTCATATACTAATGTACGAATGCTCAACGTATTGTACTATAAAACCTAAACATAGGAATGAAATTTTGTCAGCTATGTGAGATGTCCAATAAAGAGAAATTCCGTAAATTGTAGAATACAACCTACGTCTGAAAACATATGAACGGTAAAACATAATTCAAATACTTTACTTTTAGCACTGAAGCAGGTATTCTACATTAAACTGTCTTAATTCATATACAGGATTAGTAATATAATAGCTCAAAATATTGTAAGAACAAAACACGCATTACATAAACATTAAAAAAAAAGTCTATATACATTTATTAGTGTTAAGAGGGTTTATTCTGAAATATTGTAAAGTCACTTTCAATCAAATGATAGAAATTTTCACTCAGGGAAGGGACATTCTGTCTGGCTGCCTAGGTTCCATCCCAACTTTTGTTACAAAAGTTTCATAGAAGAAATTTAAAAATCCAGAAACGAAACTTATGAAGAAATTATTGAACATACCTTGTTCTATGATTTAGCCATTCTTACAGACATAATAACTAAATCTTAAACTTGAGGGGGTGGAGAGAACTAAAGTCTTTGAATTAAAGGTATTATAAATTCATTTTAAATCAAATTAATTTTGTGAAAATAATACACAAATATAAGGAATATACATTTTTACCATAATGTAATGTACGTTTTGCCACTTTGAAAATCTCGAGAACTAAAGCGTGAAATATAAGAAAACTGAAACAAACATTTCGAAAATCTCATCGAGCTTAAGTTAGTTTCTAAATTAGATGTTTTGAGTGTATTTAAAATTAGGCCAACTACTTCATTCACTTCAAACCCATTACATAATACTAGTATTTAAGAAAAATGGTAAAAGATTGCAAATATGTTAAATAACAATGCTACTGATCTAGAAATGGAAGTAACTGATTTTCATCCTAATTAAGATCAAGAATATCACAAAATGCCATTTGAATAGTCCTAGATCAGAAAAATCATGACCTGTTAAACTTTTAGAATGATAAATTTCTGCTTTCGATTTACTAAAAAATGTGAAAGAGGATTTTCAACAACGAACTTGTTAAAAATCAATGTTCAGATACAGGATAACAAGCAAACATCCAAAGGACTGCATGGATTTAGCCATAACATCGCATGTATCAGAGGGAAAGAAAAACTCGCAGAAGAAATGCAGTGTACAAATTATAACATTCAAGCATTTCTAGTGGAAATAAAGTTAATATAAAACAAGAATTACCAGCCACAGATGTCTTTTTGCTCTGCACTATTTCTCCATTCTTTTCATCTTCGTTCTTTTTCTTTCATGATATCATGTTCTGCAATCCAAGAGTGCACAAAAATGATGACAAATTACACTAGAAGAGGCCGGGGGGGGAAGGAATCATTAGATTTTAACTACTTTAAAATTAAAGAATAATTATACACACACAGAAATGTCTAATATTCTTTCTTAATATATATAACTTCAAAAGTAGCCTTCTTTGTTTTAAATTCCAGCAATGTGCTACATTGTTACTAAAATCACGACTAAAGTCGATATAAAGCAAATTATTTTCCTAATACGACAGAAGCACAGTAAGCGAAGGGGGATTTTAATGTATGGGTACAACATGAACAATGAAAGAAAAAAAAATTAGACAGTTATTACAGATACACAGAATAAAATGGATAATGATCTTCGAGAAGAGTAAATAATTTCAGCGCTGGTAAAAAGATGGCACCAAAAGACAATAAGCAGGTAATTTTAAATGACAAATAAACAAAATAAACTTTACTGTTAGCTTTGAAGCAGGTGTTATATATTAAACAGTCTTAATTCACACACAGAATTAGTGACATAACAGATCAAAAAAGAGTAATAATCAAACTCGCAATATATTAACATTAAAATAGCTATACATATATATATTTTTATAGATTTTTTTTTTTAGAAAGGGCTCAAAAACACCATTCTAAAAACAGATTTCGAAGAACATCTTGGAAGCAAAAGTCATAAACCATAAAAGAAATATTTCATTCAGAATTTTAACGTAAGAACCGTTTCTATTTTTAAGTTCTTTACTTAGGTAAACTTATCCATGAGAGAGGAACGCTTAGTCCAATGTACAAGAAATTATCCTGAAATATTACGTCACTTTAATGAAATTATAGCAATATTTCACTCAGGGAAAGAACATATTGACTGGCTGCCCGGGTTCGCGCCCAGCTTTAATACAGCAAGCCAAAACACATCAAATGCCATTGAATGATACAGCATTTTGAAATGATGCAAAAAATTTAAATGCAATTTCCTGGAAGCACTATTGTAATTACCTACATACTAAAATTTTGAGCAAAAATTAAAGAAAACTAAGATACACTTTTTCTTTAGAAGGAATCAAAGTCATATACTAATGTACGGATGCTCAACGTATTGTACTATAAAACCTAAACATAGGAATGAAATTTTGTCAGCTATGTGAGATGTCCAATAAAGAGAAATTCCGTAAATTGTAGAATACAACCTAAGTCTGAAAACATATGAACGGTAAAACATAATTCAAATACTTTACTTTTAGCACTGAAGCAGGTATTCTACATTAAACTGTCTTAATTCATATACAGGATTAGTAATATAATAGCTCAAAGTATTGTAAGAAAAAAACACGCATTACATAAACATTAAAAAAAAAGTCTATATACATTTATTAGTGTTAAGAGGGTTTATTCTGAAATATTGTAAAGTCACTTTCAATCAAATGATAGAAATTTTCACTCAGGGAAGGGACATTCTGTCTGGCTGCCTAGGTTCCATCCCAACTTTTGTTACAAAAGTTTCATAGAAGAAATTTAAAAATCCAGAAACGAAACTTATGAAGAAATTATTGAACATACCTTGTTCTATGATTTAGCCATTCTTACAGACATAATAACTAAATCTTAAACTTGAGGGGGTGGAGAGAACTAAAGTCTTTGAATTAAAGGTATTATAAATTCATTTTAAATCAAATTAATTTTGTGAAAATAATACACAAATATAAGGAATATACATTTTTACCATAATGTAATGTACGTTTTGCCACTTTGAAAATCTCGAGAACTAAAGCGTGAAATATAAGAAAACTGAAACAAACATTTCGAAAATCTCATCGAGCTTAAGTTAGTTTCTAAATTAGATGTTTTGAGTGTATTTAAAATTAGGCCAACTACTTCATTCACTTCAAACCCATTACATAATACTAGTATTTAAGAAAAATGGTAAAAGATTGCAAATATGTTAAATAACAATGCTACTGATCTAGAAATGGAAGTAACTGATTTTCATCCTAATTAAGATCAAGAATATCACAAAATGCCATTTGAATAGTCCTAGATCAGAAAAATCATGACCTGTTAAACTTTTAGAATGATAAATTTCTGCTTTCGATTTACTAAAAAATGTGAAAGAGGATTTTCAACAACGAACTTGTTAAAAATCAATGTTCAGATACAGGATAACAAGCAAACATCCAAAGGACTGCATGGATTTAGCCATAACATCGCATGTATCAGAGGGAAAGAAAAACTCGCAGAAGAAATGCAGTGTACAAATTATAACATTCAAGCATTTCTAGTGGAAATAAAGTTAATATAAAACAAGAATTACCAGCCACAGATGTCTTTTTGCTCTGCACTATTTCTCCATTCTTTTCATCTTCGTTCTTTTTCTTTCATGATATCATGTTCTGCAATCCAAGAGTGCACAAAAATGATGACAAATTACACTAGAAGAGGCCGGGGGGGGAAGGAATCATTAGATTTTAACTACTTTAAAATTAAAGAATAATTATACACACACAGAAATGTCTAATATTCTTTCTTAATATATATAACTTCAAAAGTAGCCTTCTTTGTTTTAAATTCCAGCAATGTGCTACATTGTTACTAAAATCACGACTAAAGTCGATATAAAGCAAATTATTTTCCTAATACGACAGAAGCACAGTAAGCGAAGGGGGATTTTAATGTATGGGTACAACATGAACAATGAAAGAAAAAAAAATTAGACAGTTATTACAGATACACAGAATAAAATGGATAATGATCTTCGAGAAGAGTAAATAATTTCAGCGCTGGTAAAAAGATGGCACCAAAAGACAATAAGCAGGTAATTTTAAATGACAAATAAACAAAATAAACTTTACTGTTAGCTTTGAAGCAGGTGTTATATATTAAACAGTCTTAATTCACACACAGAATTAGTGACATAACAGATCAAAAAAGAGTAATAATCAAACTCGCAATATATTAACATTAAAATAGCTATACATATATATATTTTTATAGATTTTTTTTTTTAGAAAGGGCTCAAAAACACCATTCTAAAAACAGATTTCGAAGAACATCTTGGAAGCAAAAGTCATAAACCATAAAAGAAATATTTCATTCAGAATTTTAACGTAAGAACCGTTTCTATTTTTAAGTTCTTTACTTAGGTAAACTTATCCATGAGAGAGGAACGCTTAGTCCAATGTACAAGAAATTATCCTGAAATATTACGTCACTTTAATGAAATTATAGCAATATTTCACTCAGGGAAAGAACATATTGACCGGCTGCCCGGGTTCGCGCCCAGCTTTAATACAGCAAGCCAAAACACATCAAATGCCATTGAATGATACAGCATTTTGAAATGATGCAAAAAATTTAAATGCAATTTCCTGGAAGCACTATTGTAATTACCTACATACTAAAATTTTGAGCAAAAATTAAAGAAAACTAAGATACACTTTTTCTTTAGAAGGAATCAAAGTCATATACTAATGTACGGATGCTCAACGTATTGTACTATAAAACCTAAACATAGGAATGAAATTTTGTCAGCTATGTGAGATGTCCAATAAAGAGAAATTCCGTAAATTGTAGAATACAACCTAAGTCTGAAAACATATGAACGGTAAAACATAATTCAAATACTTTACTTTTAGCACTGAAGCAGGTATTCTACATTAAACTGTCTTAATTCATATACAGGATTAGTAATATAATAGCTCAAAGTATTGTAAGAAAAAAACACGCATTACATAAACATTAAAAAAAAAGTCTATATACATTTATTAGTGTTAAGAGGGTTTATTCTGAAATATTGTAAAGTCACTTTCAATCAAATGATAGAAATTTTCACTCAGGGAAGGGACATTCTGTCTGGCTGCCTAGGTTCCATCCAAACTTTTGTTACAAAAGTTTCATAGAAGAAATTTAAAAATCCAGAAACGAAATTTATGAAGAAATTATTGAACATACCTTGTTCTATGATTTAGCCATTCTTACAGACATAATAACTAAATCTTAAACTTGAGGGGGTGGAGAGAACTAAAGTCTTTGAATTAAAGGTATTATAAATTCAGTTTAAATCAAATTAATTTTGTGAAAATAATACACAAATATAAGGAATATACATTTTTACCATAATGTAATGTACGTTTTGCCACTTTGAAAATCTCGAGAACTAAAGCGTGAAATATAAGAAAACTGAAACAAACATTTCGAAAATCTCATCGAGCTTAAGTTAGTTTCTAAATTAGATGTTTTGAGTGTATTTAAAATTAGGCCAACTACTTCACTCACTTCAAACCCATTACATAATACTAGTATTTAAGAAAAATGGTAAAAGATTGCAAATATGTTAAATAACAATGCTACTGATCTAGAAATGGAAGTAAATGATTTTCATCCTAATTAAGATCAAGAATATCACAAAATGCCATTTGAATAGTCCTAGATCAGAAAAATCATGACCTGTTAAACTTTTAGAATGATAAATTTCTGCTTTCGATTTACTAAAAAATGTGAAAGAGGATTTTCAACAACGAACTTGTTAAAAATCAATGTTCAGATACAGGATAACAAGCAAACATCCAAAGGACTGCATGGATTTAGCCATAACATCGCATGTATCAGAGGGAAAGAAAAACTCGCAGAAGAAATGCAGTGTACAAATTATAACATTCAAGCATTTCTAGTGGAAATAAAGTTAATATAAAACAAGAATTACCAGCCACAGATGTCTTTTTGCTCTGCACTATTTCTCCATTCTTTTCATCTTCGTTCTTTTTCTTTCATGATATCATGTTCTGCAATCCAAGAGTGCACAAAAATGATGACAAATTACACTAGAAGAGGCCGGGGGGGGAAGGAATCATTAGATTTTAACTACTTTAAAATTAAAGAATAATTATACACACACAGAAATGTCTAATATTCTTTCTTAATATATATAACTTCAAAAGTAGCCTTCTTTGTTTTAAATTCCAGCAATGTGCTACATTGTTACTAAAATCACGACTAAAGTCGATATAAAGCAAATTATTTTCCTAATACGACAGAAGCACAGTAAGCGAAGGGGGATTTTAATGTATGGGTACAACATGAACAATGAAAGAAAAAAAAATTAGACAGTTATTACAGATACACAGAATAAAATGGATAATGATCTTCGAGAAGAGTAAATAATTTCAGCGCTGGTAAAAAGATGGCACCAAAAGACAATAAGCAGGTAATTTTAAATGACAAATAAACAAAATAAACTTTACTGTTAGCTTTGAAGCAGGTGTTATATATTAAACAGTCTTAATTCACACACAGAATTAGTGACATAACAGATCAAAAAAGAGTAATAATCAAACTCGCAATATATTAACATTAAAATAGCTATACATATATATATTTTTATAGATTTTTTTTTTTAGAAAGGGCTCAAAAACACCATTCTAAAAACAGATTTCGAAGAACATCTTGGAAGCAAAAGTCATAAACCATAAAAGAAATATTTCATTCAGAATTTTAACGTAAGAACCGTTTCTATTTTTAAGTTCTTTACTTAGGTAAACTTATCCATGAGAGAGGAACGCTTAGTCCAATGTACAAGAAATTATCCTGAAATATTACGTCACTTTAATGAAATTATAGCAATATTTCACTCAGGGAAAGAACATATTGACCGGCTGCCCGGGTTCGCGCCCAGCTTTAATACAGCAAGCCAAAACACATCAAATGCCATTGAATGATACAGCATTTTGAAATGATGCAAAAAATTTAAATGCAATTTCCTGGAAGCACTATTGTAATTACCTACATACTAAAATTTTGAGCAAAAATTAAAGAAAACTAAGATACACTTTTTCTTTAGAAGGAATCAAAGTCATATACTAATGTACGGATGCTCAACGTATTGTACTATAAAACCTAAACATAGGAATGAAATTTTGTCAGCTATGTGAGATGTCCAATAAAGAGAAATTCCGTAAATTGTAGAATACAACCTAAGTCTGAAAACATATGAACGGTAAAACATAATTCAAATACTTTACTTTTAGCACTGAAGCAGGTATTCTACATTAAACTGTCTTAATTCATATACAGGATTAGTAATATAATAGCTCAAAGTATTGTAAGAAAAAAACACGCATTACATAAACATTAAAAAAAAAGTCTATATACATTTATTAGTGTTAAGAGGGTTTATTCTGAAATATTGTAAAGTCACTTTCAATCAAATGATAGAAATTTTCACTCAGGGAAGGGACATTCTGTCTGGCTGCCTAGGTTCCATCCCAACTTTTGTTACAAAAGTTTCATAGAAGAAATTTAAAAATCCAGAAACGAAACTTATGAAGAAATTATTGAACATACCTTGTTCTATGATTTAGCCATTCTTACAGACATAATAACTAAATCTTAAACTTGAGGGGGTGGAGAGAACTAAAGTCTTTGAATTAAAGGTATTATAAATTCAGTTTAAATCAAATTAATTTTGTGAAAATAATACACAAATATAAGGAATATACATTTTTACCATAATGTAATGTACGTTTTCCCACTTTGAAAATCTCGAGAACTAAAGCGTGAAATATAAGAAAACTGAAACAAACATTTCGAAAATCTCATCGAGCTTAAGTTAGTTTCTAAATTAGATGTTTTGAGTGTATTTAAAATTAGGCCAACTACTTCACTCACTTCAAACCCATTACATAATACTAGTATTTAAGAAAAATGGTAAAAGATTGCAAATATGTTAAATAACAATGCTACTGATCTAGAAATGGAAGTAACTGATTTTCATCCTAATTAATATCAAGAATATCACAAAATGACATTTGAATAGTCCTAAATCAGAAAAATCATGACCTGTTAAACTTTTAGAATGATAAATTTCTGCTTTCGATTTACTAAAAAATGTGAAAGAAGATTTTCAACAACGAACTTGTTAAAAATCAATGTTCAGATACAGGATAACAAGCAAACATCCAAACGACTGCATGGATTTAGCCATAACATCGCATGTATCAGAGGGAAAGAAAAACTCGCAGAAGAAATGCAGTGTACAAATTATAACATTCAAGCATTTCTAGTGGAAATAAAGTTAATATAAAACAAGAATTACCTGCCACAGATGTCTTTTTGCTCTGCACTATTTCTCCATTCTTTTCATCTTCGTTCTTTTTCTTTCATGATATCATGTTCTGCAATCCAAGAGTGCACAAAAATGATGACAAATTACACTAGAAGAGGCCGGGGGGGGAAGGAATCATTAGATTTTAACTACTTTAAAATTAAAGAATAATTATACACACACAGAAATGTCTAATATTCTTTCTTAATATATATAACTTCAAAAGTAGCCTTCTTTGTTTTAAATTCCAGCAATGTGCTACATTGTTACTAAAATCACGACTAAAGTCGATATAAAAGCAAATTATTTTCCTAATACGACAGAAGCACAGTAAGCGAAGGGGGATTTTAATGTATGGGTACAACATGAACAATGAAAGAAAAAAAAATTAGACAGTTATTACAGATACACAGAATAAAATGGATAATGATCTTCGAGAAGAGTAAATAATTTCAGCGCTGGTAAAAAGATGGCACCAAAAGACAATAAGCAGGTAATTTTAAATGACAAATAAACAAAATAAACTTTACTGTTAGCTTTGAAGCAGGTGTTATATATTAAACAGTCTTAATTCACACACAGAATTAGTGACATAACAGATCAAAAAAGAGTAATAATCAAACTCGCAATATATTAACATTAAAATAGCTATACATATATATATTTTTATAGATTTTTTTTTTTAGAAAGGGCTCAAAAACACCATTCTAAAAACAGATTTCGAAGAACATCTTGGAAGCAAAAGTCATAAACCATAAAAGAAATATTTCATTCAGAATTTTAACGTAAGAACCGTTTCTATTTTTAAGTTCTTTACTTAGGTAAACTTATCCATGAGAGAGGAACGCTTAGTCCAATGTACAAGAAATTATCCTGAAATATTACGTCACTTTAATGAAATTATAGCAATATTTCACTCAGGGAAAGAACATATTGACTGGCTGCCCGGGTTCGCGCCCAGCTTTAATACAGCAAGCCAAAACACATCAAATGCCATTGAATGATACAGCATTTTGAAATGATGCAAAAAATTTAAATGCAATTTCCTGGAAGCACTATTGTAATTACCTACATACTAAAATTTTGAGCAAAAATTAAAGAAAACTAAGATACACTTTTTCTTTAGAAGGAATCAAAGTCATATACTAATGTACGGATGCTCAACGTATTGTACTATAAAACCTAAACATAGGAATGAAATTTTGTCAGCTATGTGAGATGTCCAATAAAGAGAAATTCCGTAAATTGTAGAATACAACCTACGTCTGAAAACATATGAACGGTAAAACATAATTCAAATACTTTACTTTTAGCACTGAAGCAGGTATTCTACATTAAACTGTCTTAATTCATATACAGGATTAGTAATATAATAGCTCAAAATATTGTAAGAACAAAACACGCATTACATAAACATTAAAAAAAAAGTCTATATACAATTATTAGTGTTAAGAGGGTTTATTCTGAAATATTGTAAAGTCACTTTCAATCAAATGATAGAAATTTTCACTCAGGGAAGGGACATTCTGTCTGGCTGCCTAGGTTCCATCCCAACTTTTGTTACAAAAATTTCATAGAAGAAATTTAAAAATCCAGAAACGAAACTTATGAAGAAATTATTGAACATACCTTGTTCTATGATTTAGCCATTCTTACAGACATAATAACTAAATCTTAAACTTGAGGGGGTGGAGAGAACTAAAGTCTTTGAATTAAAGGTATTATAAATTCAGTTTAAATCAAATTAATTTTGTGAAAATAATACACAAATATAAGGAATATACATTTTTACCATGTACGTTTTGCCACTTTGAAAATCTCGAGAACTAAAGCGTGAAATATAAGAAAACTGAAACAAACATTTCGAAAATCTCATCGAGATTAAGTTAGTTTCTAAATTAGATGTTTTGAGTGTATTTAAAATTAGGCCAACTACTTCACTCACTTCAAACCCATTACATAATACTAGTATTTAAGAAAAATGGTAAAAGATTGCAAATATGTTAAATAACAATGCTACTGATCTAGAAATGGAAGTAACTGATTTTCATCCTAATTAAGATCAAGAATATCACAAAATGCCATTTGAATAGTCCTAAATCAGAAAAATCATGACCTGTTAAACTTTTAGATCGATAAATTTCTGCTTTCGATTTACTAAAAAATGTGAAAGAAGATTTTCAACTACGAACTTGTTAAAAATCAATGTTCAGATACAGGATAACAAGCAAACATCCAAACGACTGCATGGATTTAGCCATAACATCGCATGTATCAGAGGGAAAGAAAAACTCGCAGAAGAAATGCAGTGTACAAATTATAACATTCAAGCATTTCTAGTGGAAATAAAGTTAATATAAAACAAGAATTACCAGCCACAGATGTCTTTTTGCTCTGCACTATTTCTCCATTCTTTTCATCTTCGTTCTTTTTCTTTCATGATATCATGTTCTGCAATCCAAGAGTGCACAAAAATGATGACAAATTACACTAGAAGAGGCCGGGGGGGGAAGGAATCATTAGATTTTAACTACTTTAAAATTAAAGAATAATTATACACACACAGAAATGTCTAATATTCTTTCTTAATATATATAACTTCAAAAGTAGCCTTCTTTGTTTTAAATTCCAGCAATGTGCTACATTGTTACTAAAATCACGACTAAAGTCGATATAAAAGCAAATTATTTTCCTAATACGACAGAAGCACAGTAAGCGAAGGGGGATTTTAATGTATGGGTACAACATGAACAATGAAAGAAAAAAAAATTAGACAGTTATTACAGATACACAGAATAAAATGGATAATGATCTTCGAGAAGAGTAAATAATTTCAGCGCTGGTAAAAAGATGGCACCAAAAGACAATAAGCAGGTAATTTTAAATGACAAATAAACAAAATAAACTTTACTGTTAGCTTTGAAGCAGGTGTTATATATTAAACAGTCTTAATTCACACACAGAATTAGTGACATAACAGATCAAAAAAGAGTAATAATCAAACTCGCAATATATTAACATTAAAATAGCTATACATATATATATTTTTATAGATTTTTTTTTTTAGAAAGGGCTCAAAAACACCATTCTAAAAACAGATTTCGAAGAACATCTTGGAAGCAAAAGTCATAAACCATAAAAGAAATATTTCATTCAGAATTTTAACGTAAGAACCGTTTCTATTTTTAAGTTCTTTACTTAGGTAAACTTATCCATGAGAGAGGAACGCTTAGTCCAATGTACAAGAAATTATCCTGAAATATTACGTCACTTTAATGAAATTATAGCAATATTTCACTCAGGGAAAGAACATATTGACTGGCTGCCCGGGTTCGCGCCCAGCTTTAATACAGCAAGCCAAAACACATCAAATGCCATTGAATGATACAGCATTTTGAAATGATGCAAAAAATTTAAATGCAATTTCCTGGAAGCACTATTGTAATTACCTACATACTAAAATTTTGAGCAAAAATTAAAGAAAACTAAGATACACTTTTTCTTTAGAAGGAATCAAAGTCATATACTAATGTACGGATGCTCAACGTATTGTACTATAAAACCTAAACATAGGAATGAAATTTTGTCAGCTATGTGAGATGTCCAATAAAGAGAAATTCCGTAAATTGTAGAATACAACCTAAGTCTGAAAACATATGAACGGTAAAACATAATTCAAATACTTTACTTTTAGCACTGAAGCAGGTATTCTACATTAAACTGTCTTAATTCATATACAGGATTAGTAATATAATAGCTCAAAGTATTGTAAGAAAAAAACACGCATTACATAAACATTAAAAAAAAAGTCTATATACATTTATTAGTGTTAAGAGGGTTTATTCTGAAATATTGTAAAGTCACTTTCAATCAAATGATAGAAATTTTCACTCAGGGAAGGGACATTCTGTCTGGCTGCCTAGGTTCCATCCCAACTTTTGTTACAAAAGTTTCATAGAAGAAATTTAAAAATCCAGAAACGAAACTTATGAAGAAATTATTGAACATACCTTGTTCTATGATTTAGCCATTCTTACAGACATAATAACTAAATCTTAAACTTGAGGGGGTGGAGAGAACTAAAGTCTTTGAATTAAAGGTATTATAAATTCAGTTTAAATCAAATTAATTTTGTGAAAATAATACACAAATATAAGGAATATACATTTTTACCATAATGTAATGTACGTTTTGCCACTTTGAAAATCTCGAGAACTAAAGCGTGAAATATAAGAAAACTGAAACAAACATTTCGAAAATCTCATCGAGCTTAAGTTAGTTTCTAAATTAGATGTTTTGAGTGTATTTAAAATTAGGCCAACTACTTCATTCACTTCAAACCCATTACATAATACTAGTATTTAAGAAAAATGGTAAAAGATTGCAAATATGTTAAATAACAATGCTACTGATCTAGAAATGGAAGTAACTGATTTTCATCCTAATTAAGATCAAGAATATCACAAAATGCCATTTGAATAGTCCTAGATCAGAAAAATCATGACCTGTTAAACTTTTAGAATGATAAATTTCTGCTTTCGATTTACTAAAAAATGTGAAAGAGGATTTTCAACAACGAACTTGTTAAAAATCAATGTTCAGATACAGGATAACAAGCAAACATCCAAAGGACTGCATGGATTTAGCCATAACATCGCATGTATCAGAGGGAAAGAAAAACTCGCAGAAGAAATGCAGTGTACAAATTATAACATTCAAGCATTTCTAGTGGAAATAAAGTTAATATAAAACAAGAATTACCAGCCACAGATGTCTTTTTGCTCTGCACTATTTCTCCATTCTTTTCATCTTCGTTCTTTTTCTTTCATGATATCATGTTCTGCAATCCAAGAGTGCACAAAAATGATGACAAATTACACTAGAAGAGGCCGGGGGGGGAAGGAATCATTAGATTTTAACTACTTTAAAATTAAAGAATAATTATACACACACAGAAATGTCTAATATTCTTTCTTAATATATATAACTTCAAAAGTAGCCTTCTTTGTTTTAAATTCCAGCAATGTGCTACATTGTTACTAAAATCACGACTAAAGTCGATATAAAGCAAATTATTTTCCTAATACGACAGAAGCACAGTAAGCGAAGGGGGATTTTAATGTATGGGTACAACATGAACAATGAAAGAAAAAAAAATTAGACAGTTATTACAGATACACAGAATAAAATGGATAATGATCTTCGAGAAGAGTAAATAATTTCAGCGCTGGTAAAAAGATGGCACCAAAAGACAATAAGCAGGTAATTTTAAATGACAAATAAACAAAATAAACTTTACTGTTAGCTTTGAAGCAGGTGTTATATATTAAACAGTCTTAATTCACACACAGAATTAGTGACATAACAGATCAAAAAAGAGTAATAATCAAACTCGCAATATATTAACATTAAAATAGCTATACATATATATATTTTTATAGATTTTTTTTTTTAGAAAGGGCTCAAAAACACCATTCTAAAAACAGATTTCGAAGAACATCTTGGAAGCAAAAGTCATAAACCATAAAAGAAATATTTCATTCAGAATTTTAACGTAAGAACCGTTTCTATTTTTAAGTTCTTTACTTAGGTAAACTTATCCATGAGAGAGGAACGCTTAGTCCAATGTACAAGAAATTATCCTGAAATATTACGTCACTTTAATGAAATTATAGCAATATTTCACTCAGGGAAAGAACATATTGACTGGCTGCCCGGGTTCGCGCCCAGCTTTAATACAGCAAGCCAAAACACATCAAATGCCATTGAATGATACAGCATTTTGAAATGATGCAAAAAATTTAAATGCAATTTCCTGGAAGCACTATTGTAATTACCTACATACTAAAATTTTGAGCAAAAATTAAAGAAAACTAAGATACACTTTTTCTTTAGAAGGAATCAAAGTCATATACTAATGTACGGATGCTCAACGTATTGTACTATAAAACCTAAACATAGGAATGAAATTTTGTCAGCTATGTGAGATGTCCAATAAAGAGAAATTCCGTAAATTGTAGAATACAACCTAAGTCTGAAAACATATGAACGGTAAAACATAATTCAAATACTTTACTTTTAGCACTGAAGCAGGTATTCTACATTAAACTGTCTTAATTCATATACAGGATTAGTAATATAATAGCTCAAAGTATTGTAAGAAAAAAACACGCATTACATAAACATTAAAAAAAAAGTCTATATACATTTATTAGTGTTAAGAGGGTTTATTCTGAAATATTGTAAAGTCACTTTCAATCAAATGATAGAAATTTTCACTCAGGGAAGGGACATTCTGTCTGGCTGCCTAGGTTCCATCCAAACTTTTGTTACAAAAGTTTCATAGAAGAAATTTAAAAATCCAGAAACGAAATTTATGAAGAAATTATTGAACATACCTTGTTCTATGATTTAGCCATTCTTACAGACATAATAACTAAATCTTAAACTTGAGGGGGTGGAGAGAACTAAAGTCTTTGAATTAAAGGTATTATAAATTCAGTTTAAATCAAATTAATTTTGTGAAAATAATACACAAATATAAGGAATATACATTTTTACCATAATGTAATGTACGTTTTGCCACTTTGAAAATCTCGAGAACTAAAGCGTGAAATATAAGAAAACTGAAACAAACATTTCGAAAATCTCATCGAGCTTAAGTTAGTTTCTAAATTAGATGTTTTGAGTGTATTTAAAATTAGGCCAACTACTTCACTCACTTCAAACCCATTACATAATACTAGTATTTAAGAAAAATGGTAAAAGATTGCAAATATGTTAAATAACAATGCTACTGATCTAGAAATGGAAGTAAATGATTTTCATCCTAATTAAGATCAAGAATATCACAAAATGCCATTTGAATAGTCCTAGATCAGAAAAATCATGACCTGTTAAACTTTTAGAATGATAAATTTCTGCTTTCGATTTACTAAAAAATGTGAAAGAGGATTTTCAACAACGAACTTGTTAAAAATCAATGTTCAGATACAGGATAACAAGCAAACATCCAAAGGACTGCATGGATTTAGCCATAACATCGCATGTATCAGAGGGAAAGAAAAACTCGCAGAAGAAATGCAGTGTACAAATTATAACATTCAAGCATTTCTAGTGGAAATAAAGTTAATATAAAACAAGAATTACCAGCCACAGATGTCTTTTTGCTCTGCACTATTTCTCCATTCTTTTCATCTTCGTTCTTTTTCTTTCATGATATCATGTTCTGCAATCCAAGAGTGCACAAAAATGATGACAAATTACACTAGAAGAGGCCGGGGGGGGAAGGAATCATTAGATTTTAACTACTTTAAAATTAAAGAATAATTATACACACACAGAAATGTCTAATATTCTTTCTTAATATATATAACTTCAAAAGTAGCCTTCTTTGTTTTAAATTCCAGCAATGTGCTACATTGTTACTAAAATCACGACTAAAGTCGATATAAAGCAAATTATTTTCCTAATACGACAGAAGCACAGTAAGCGAAGGGGGATTTTAATGTATGGGTACAACATGAACAATGAAAGAAAAAAAAATTAGACAGTTATTACAGATACACAGAATAAAATGGATAATGATCTTCGAGAAGAGTAAATAATTTCAGCGCTGGTAAAAAGATGGCACCAAAAGACAATAAGCAGGTAATTTTAAATGACAAATAAACAAAATAAACTTTACTGTTAGCTTTGAAGCAGGTGTTATATATTAAACAGTCTTAATTCACACACAGAATTAGTGACATAACAGATCAAAAAAGAGTAATAATCAAACTCGCAATATATTAACATTAAAATAGCTATACATATATATATTTTTATAGATTTTTTTTTTTAGAAAGGGCTCAAAAACACCATTCTAAAAACAGATTTCGAAGAACATCTTGGAAGCAAAAGTCATAAACCATAAAAGAAATATTTCATTCAGAATTTTAACGTAAGAACCGTTTCTATTTTTAAGTTCTTTACTTAGGTAAACTTATCCATGAGAGAGGAACGCTTAGTCCAATGTACAAGAAATTATCCTGAAATATTACGTCACTTTAATGAAATTATAGCAATATTTCACTCAGGGAAAGAACATATTGACCGGCTGCCCGGGTTCGCGCCCAGCTTTAATACAGCAAGCCAAAACACATCAAATGCCATTGAATGATACAGCATTTTGAAATGATGCAAAAAATTTAAATGCAATTTCCTGGAAGCACTATTGTAATTACCTACATACTAAAATTTTGAGCAAAAATTAAAGAAAACTAAGATACACTTTTTCTTTAGAAGGAATCAAAGTCATATACTAATGTACGGATGCTCAACGTATTGTACTATAAAACCTAAACATAGGAATGAAATTTTGTCAGCTATGTGAGATGTCCAATAAAGAGAAATTCCGTAAATTGTAGAATACAACCTAAGTCTGAAAACATATGAACGGTAAAACATAATTCAAATACTTTACTTTTAGCACTGAAGCAGGTATTCTACATTAAACTGTCTTAATTCATATACAGGATTAGTAATATAATAGCTCAAAGTATTGTAAGAAAAAAACACGCATTACATAAACATTAAAAAAAAAGTCTATATACATTTATTAGTGTTAAGAGGGTTTATTCTGAAATATTGTAAAGTCACTTTCAATCAAATGATAGAAATTTTCACTCAGGGAAGGGACATTCTGTCTGGCTGCCTAGGTTCCATCCCAACTTTTGTTACAAAAGTTTCATAGAAGAAATTTAAAAATCCAGAAACGAAACTTATGAAGAAATTATTGAACATACCTTGTTCTATGATTTAGCCATTCTTACAGACATAATAACTAAATCTTAAACTTGAGGGGGTGGAGAGAACTAAAGTCTTTGAATTAAAGGTATTATAAATTCAGTTTAAATCAAATTAATTTTGTGAAAATAATACACAAATATAAGGAATATACATTTTTACCATAATGTAATGTACGTTTTCCCACTTTGAAAATCTCGAGAACTAAAGCGTGAAATATAAGAAAACTGAAACAAACATTTCGAAAATCTCATCGAGCTTAAGTTAGTTTCTAAATTAGATGTTTTGAGTGTATTTAAAATTAGGCCAACTACTTCACTCACTTCAAACCCATTACATAATACTAGTATTTAAGAAAAATGGTAAAAGATTGCAAATATGTTAAATAACAATGCTACTGATCTAGAAATGGAAGTAACTGATTTTCATCCTAATTAATATCAAGAATATCACAAAATGACATTTGAATAGTCCTAAATCAGAAAAATCATGACCTGTTAAACTTTTAGAATGATAAATTTCTGCTTTCGATTTACTAAAAAATGTGAAAGAAGATTTTCAACAACGAACTTGTTAAAAATCAATGTTCAGATACAGGATAACAAGCAAACATCCAAACGACTGCATGGATTTAGCCATAACATCGCATGTATCAGAGGGAAAGAAAAACTCGCAGAAGAAATGCAGTGTACAAATTATAACATTCAAGCATTTCTAGTGGAAATAAAGTTAATATAAAACAAGAATTACCTGCCACAGATGTCTTTTTGCTCTGCACTATTTCTCCATTCTTTTCATCTTCGTTCTTTTTCTTTCATGATATCATGTTCTGCAATCCAAGAGTGCACAAAAATGATGACAAATTACACTAGAAGAGGCCGGGGGGGGAAGGAATCATTAGATTTTAACTACTTTAAAATTAAAGAATAATTATACACACACAGAAATGTCTAATATTCTTTCTTAATATATATAACTTCAAAAGTAGCCTTCTTTGTTTTAAATTCCAGCAATGTGCTACATTGTTACTAAAATCACGACTAAAGTCGATATAAAGCAAATTATTTTCCTAATACGACAGAAGCACAGTAAGCGAAGGGGGATTTTAATGTATGGGTACAACATGAACAATGAAAGAAAAAAAAATTAGACAGTTATTACAGATACACAGAATAAAATGGATAATGATCTTCGAGAAGAGTAAATAATTTCAGCGCTGGTAAAAAGATGGCACCAAAAGACAATAAGCAGGTAATTTTAAATGACAAATAAACAAAATAAACTTTACTGTTAGCTTTGAAGCAGGTGTTATATATTAAACAGTCTTAATTCACACACAGAATTAGTGACATAACAGATCAAAAAAGAGTAATAATCAAACTCGCAATATATTAACATTAAAATAGCTATACATATATATATTTTTATAGATTTTTTTTTTTAGAAAGGGCTCAAAAACACCATTCTAAAAACAGATTTCGAAGAACATCTTGGAAGCAAAAGTCATAAACCATAAAAGAAATATTTCATTCAGAATTTTAACGTAAGAACCGTTTCTATTTTTAAGTTCTTTACTTAGGTAAACTTATCCATGAGAGAGGAACGCTTAGTCCAATGTACAAGAAATTATCCTGAAATATTACGTCACTTTAATGAAATTATAGCAATATTTCACTCAGGGAAAGAACATATTGACTGGCTGCCCGGGTTCGCGCCCAGCTTTAATACAGCAAGCCAAAACACATCAAATGCCATTGAATGATACAGCATTTTGAAATGATGCAAAAAATTTAAATGCAATTTCCTGGAAGCACTATTGTAATTACCTACATACTAAAATTTTGAGCAAAAATTAAAGAAAACTAAGATACACTTTTTCTTTAGAAGGAATCAAAGTCATATACTAATGTACGGATGCTCAACGTATTGTACTATAAAACCTAAACATAGGAATGAAATTTTGTCAGCTATGTGAGATGTCCAATAAAGAGAAATTCCGTAAATTGTAGAATACAACCTAAGTCTGAAAACATATGAACGGTAAAACATAATTCAAATACTTTACTTTTAGCACTGAAGCAGGTATTCTACATTAAACTGTCTTAATTCATATACAGGATTAGTAATATAATAGCTCAAAGTATTGTAAGAAAAAAACACGCATTACATAAACATTAAAAAAAAAGTCTATATACATTTATTAGTGTTAAGAGGGTTTATTCTGAAATATTGTAAAGTCACTTTCAATCAAATGATAGAAATTTTCACTCAGGGAAGGGACATTCTGTCTGGCTGCCTAGGTTCCATCCAAACTTTTGTTACAAAAGTTTCATAGAAGAAATTTAAAAATCCAGAAACGAAATTTATGAAGAAATTATTGAACATACCTTGTTCTATGATTTAGCCATTCTTACAGACATAATAACTAAATCTTAAACTTGAGGGGGTGGAGAGAACTAAAGTCTTTGAATTAAAGGTATTATAAATTCAGTTTAAATCAAATTAATTTTGTGAAAATAATACACAAATATAAGGAATATACATTTTTACCATAATGTAATGTACGTTTTGCCACTTTGAAAATCTCGAGAACTAAAGCGTGAAATATAAGAAAACTGAAACAAACATTTCGAAAATCTCATCGAGCTTAAGTTAGTTTCTAAATTAGATGTTTTGAGTGTATTTAAAATTAGGCCAACTACTTCACTCACTTCAAACCCATTACATAATACTAGTATTTAAGAAAAATGGTAAAAGATTGCAAATATGTTAAATAACAATGCTACTGATCTAGAAATGGAAGTAAATGATTTTCATCCTAATTAAGATCAAGAATATCACAAAATGCCATTTGAATAGTCCTAGATCAGAAAAATCATGACCTGTTAAACTTTTAGAATGATAAATTTCTGCTTTCGATTTACTAAAAAATGTGAAAGAGGATTTTCAACAACGAACTTGTTAAAAATCAATGTTCAGATACAGGATAACAAGCAAACATCCAAAGGACTGCATGGATTTAGCCATAACATCGCATGTATCAGAGGGAAAGAAAAACTCGCAGAAGAAATGCAGTGTACAAATTATAACATTCAAGCATTTCTAGTGGAAATAAAGTTAATATAAAACAAGAATTACCAGCCACAGATGTCTTTTTGCTCTGCACTATTTCTCCATTCTTTTCATCTTCGTTCTTTTTCTTTCATGATATCATGTTCTGCAATCCAAGAGTGCACAAAAATGATGACAAATTACACTAGAAGAGGCCGGGGGGGGGAAGGAATCATTAGATTTTAACTACTTTAAAATTAAAGAATAATTATACACACACAGAAATGTCTAATATTCTTTCTTAATATATATAACTTCAAAAGTAGCCTTCTTTGTTTTAAATTCCAGCAATGTGCTACATTGTTACTAAAATCACGACTAAAGTCGATATAAAGCAAATTATTTTCCTAATACGACAGAAGCACAGTAAGCGAAGGGGGATTTTAATGTATGGGTACAACATGAACAATGAAAGAAAAAAAAATTAGACAGTTATTACAGATACACAGAATAAAATGGATAATGATCTTCGAGAAGAGTAAATAATTTCAGCGCTGGTAAAAAGATGGCACCAAAAGACAATAAGCAGGTAATTTTAAATGACAAATAAACAAAATAAACTTTACTGTTAGCTTTGAAGCAGGTGTTATATATTAAACAGTCTTAATTCACACACAGAATTAGTGACATAACAGATCAAAAAAGAGTAATAATCAAACTCGCAATATATTAACATTAAAATAGCTATACATATATATATTTTTATAGATTTTTTTTTTTAGAAAGGGCTCAAAAACACCATTCTAAAAACAGATTTCGAAGAACATCTTGGAAGCAAAAGTCATAAACCATAAAAGAAATATTTAATTCAGAATTTTAACGTAAGAACCGTTTCTATTTTTAAGTTCTTTACTTAGGTAAACTTATCCATGAGAGAGGAACGCTTAGTCCAATGTACAAGAAATTATCCTGAAATATTACGTCACTTTAATGAAATTATAGCAATATTTCACTCAGGGAAAGAACATATTGACCGGCTGCCCGGGTTCGCGCCCAGCTTTAATACAGCAAGCCAAAACACATCAAATGCCATTGAATGATACAGCATTTTGAAATGATGCAAAAAATTTAAATGCAATTTCCTGGAAGCACTATTGTAATTACCTACATACTAAAATTTTGAGCAAAAATTAAAGAAAACTAAGATACACTTTTTCTTTAGAAGGAATCAAAGTCATATACTAATGTACGGATGCTCAACGTATTGTACTATAAAACCTAAACATAGGAATGAAATTTTGTCAGCTATGTGAGATGTCCAATAAAGAGAAATTCCGTAAATTGTAGAATACAACCTAAGTCTGAAAACATATGAACGGTAAAACATAATTCAAATACTTTACTTTTAGCACTGAAGCAGGTATTCTACATTAAACTGTCTTAATTCATATACAGGATTAGTAATATAATAGCTCAAAGTATTGTAAGAAAAAAACACGCATTACATAAACATTAAAAAAAAAGTCTATATACATTTATTAGTGTTAAGAGGGTTTATTCTGAAATATTGTAAAGTCACTTTCAATCAAATGATAGAAATTTTCACTCAGGGAAGGGACATTCTGTCTGGCTGCCTAGGTTCCATCCCAACTTTTGTTACAAAAGTTTCATAGAAGAAATTTAAAAATCCAGAAACGAAACTTATGAAGAAATTATTGAACATACCTTGTTCTATGATTTAGCCATTCTTACAGACATAATAACTAAATCTTAAACTTGAGGGGGTGGAGAGAACTAAAGTCTTTGAATTAAAGGTATTATAAATTCAGTTTAAATCAAATTAATTTTGTGAAAATAATACACAAATATAAGGAATATACATTTTTACCATAATGTAATGTACGTTTTCCCACTTTGAAAATCTCGAGAACTAAAGCGTGAAATATAAGAAAACTGAAACAAACATTTCGAAAATCTCATCGAGCTTAAGTTAGTTTCTAAATTAGATGTTTTGAGTGTATTTAAAATTAGGCCAACTACTTCACTCACTTCAAACCCATTACATAATACTAGTATTTAAGAAAAATGGTAAAAGATTGCAAATATGTTAAATAACAATGCTACTGATCTAGAAATGGAAGTAACTGATTTTCATCCTAATTAATATCAAGAATATCACAAAATGACATTTGAATAGTCCTAAATCAGAAAAATCATGACCTGTTAAACTTTTAGAATGATAAATTTCTGCTTTCGATTTACTAAAAAATGTGAAAGAAGATTTTCAACAACGAACTTGTTAAAAATCAATGTTCAGATACAGGATAACAAGCAAACATCCAAACGACTGCATGGATTTAGCCATAACATCGCATGTATCAGAGGGAAAGAAAAACTCGCAGAAGAAATGCAGTGTACAAATTATAACATTCAAGCATTTCTAGTGGAAATAAAGTTAATATAAAACAAGAATTACCTGCCACAGATGTCTTTTTGCTCTGCACTATTTCTCCATTCTTTTCATCTTCGTTCTTTTTCTTTCATGATATCATGTTCTGCAATCCAAGAGTGCACAAAAATGATGACAAATTACACTAGAAGAGGCCGGGGGGGGAAGGAATCATTAGATTTTAACTACTTTAAAATTAAAGAATAATTATACACACACAGAAATGTCTAATATTCTTTCTTAATATATATAACTTCAAAAGTAGCCTTCTTTGTTTTAAATTCCAGCAATGTGCTACATTGTTACTAAAATCACGACTAAAGTCGATATAAAAGCAAATTATTTTCCTAATACGACAGAAGCACAGTAAGCGAAGGGGGATTTTAATGTATGGGTACAACATGAACAATGAAAGAAAAAAAAATTAGACAGTTATTACAGATACACAGAATAAAATGGATAATGATCTTCGAGAAGAGTAAATAATTTCAGCGCTGGTAAAAAGATGGCACCAAAAGACAATAAGCAGGTAATTTTAAATGACAAATAAACAAAATAAACTTTACTGTTAGCTTTGAAGCAGGTGTTATATATTAAACAGTCTTAATTCACACACAGAATTAGTGACATAACAGATCAAAAAAGAGTAATAATCAAACTCGCAATATATTAACATTAAAATAGCTATACATATATATATTTTTATAGATTTTTTTTTTTAGAAAGGGCTCAAAAACACCATTCTAAAAACAGATTTCGAAGAACATCTTGGAAGCAAAAGTCATAAACCATAAAAGAAATATTTCATTCAGAATTTTAACGTAAGAACCGTTTCTATTTTTAAGTTCTTTACTTAGGTAAACTTATCCATGAGAGAGGAACGCTTAGTCCAATGTACAAGAAATTATCCTGAAATATTACGTCACTTTAATGAAATTATAGCAATATTTCACTCAGGGAAAGAACATATTGACTGGCTGCCCGGGTTCGCGCCCAGCTTTAATACAGCAAGCCAAAACACATCAAATGCCATTGAATGATACAGCATTTTGAAATGATGCAAAAAATTTAAATGCAATTTCCTGGAAGCACTATTGTAATTACCTACATACTAAAATTTTGAGCAAAAATTAAAGAAAACTAAGATACACTTTTTCTTTAGAAGGAATCAAAGTCATATACTAATGTACGGATGCTCAACGTATTGTACTATAAAACCTAAACATAGGAATGAAATTTTGTCAGCTATGTGAGATGTCCAATAAAGAGAAATTCCGTAAATTGTAGAATACAACCTACGTCTGAAAACATATGAACGGTAAAACATAATTCAAATACTTTACTTTTAGCACTGAAGCAGGTATTCTACATTAAACTGTCTTAATTCATATACAGGATTAGTAATATAATAGCTCAAAATATTGTAAGAACAAAACACGCATTACATAAACATTAAAAAAAAAGTCTATATACAATTATTAGTGTTAAGAGGGTTTATTCTGAAATATTGTAAAGTCACTTTCAATCAAATGATAGAAATTTTCACTCAGGGAAGGGACATTCTGTCTGGCTGCCTAGGTTCCATCCCAACTTTTGTTACAAAAATTTCATAGAAGAAATTTAAAAATCCAGAAACGAAACTTATGAAGAAATTATTGAACATACCTTGTTCTATGATTTAGCCATTCTTACAGACATAATAACTAAATCTTAAACTTGAGGGGGTGGAGAGAACTAAAGTCTTTGAATTAAAGGTATTATAAATTCAGTTTAAATCAAATTAATTTTGTGAAAATAATACACAAATATAAGGAATATACATTTTTACCATGTACGTTTTGCCACTTTGAAAATCTCGAGAACTAAAGCGTGAAATATAAGAAAACTGAAACAAACATTTCGAAAATCTCATCGAGATTAAGTTAGTTTCTAAATTAGATGTTTTGAGTGTATTTAAAATTAGGCCAACTACTTCACTCACTTCAAACCCATTACATAATACTAGTATTTAAGAAAAATGGTAAAAGATTGCAAATATGTTAAATAACAATGCTACTGATCTAGAAATGGAAGTAACTGATTTTCATCCTAATTAAGATCAAGAATATCACAAAATGCCATTTGAATAGTCCTAAATCAGAAAAATCATGACCTGTTAAACTTTTAGATCGATAAATTTCTGCTTTCGATTTACTAAAAAATGTGAAAGAAGATTTTCAACAACGAACTTGTTAAAAATCAATGTTCAGATACAGGATAACAAGCAAACATCCAAACGACTGCATGGATTTAGCCATAACATCGCATGTATCAGAGGGAAAGAAAAACTCGCAGAAGAAATGCAGTGTACAAATTATAACATTCAAGCATTTCTAGTGGAAATAAAGTTAATATAAAACAAGAATTACCAGCCACAGATGTCTTTTTGCTCTGCACTATTTCTCCATTCTTTTCATCTTCGTTCTTTTTCTTTCATGATATCATGTTCTGCAATCCAAGAGTGCACAAAAATGATGACAAATTACACTAGAAGAGGCCGGGGGGGGAAGGAATCATTAGATTTTAACTACTTTAAAATTAAAGAATAATTATACACACACAGAAATGTCTAATATTCTTTCTTAATATATATAACTTCAAAAGTAGCCTTCTTTGTTTTAAATTCCAGCAATGTGCTACATTGTTACTAAAATCACGACTAAAGTCGATATAAAAGCAAATTATTTTCCTAATACGACAGAAGCACAGTAAGCGAAGGGGGATTTTAATGTATGGGTACAACATGAACAATGAAAGAAAAAAAAATTAGACAGTTATTACAGATACACAGAATAAAATGGATAATGATCTTCGAGAAGAGTAAATAATTTCAGCGCTGGTAAAAAGATGGCACCAAAAGACAATAAGCAGGTAATTTTAAATGACAAATAAACAAAATAAACTTTACTGTTAGCTTTGAAGCAGGTGTTATATATTAAACAGTCTTAATTCACACACAGAATTAGTGACATAACAGATCAAAAAAGAGTAATAATCAAACTCGCAATATATTAACATTAAAATAGCTATACATATATATATTTTTATAGATTTTTTTTTTTAGAAAGGGCTCAAAAACACCATTCTAAAAACAGATTTCGAAGAACATCTTGGAAGCAAAAGTCATAAACCATAAAAGAAATATTTCATTCAGAATTTTAACGTAAGAACAGTTTCTATTTTTAAGTTCTTTACTTAGGTAAACTTATCCATGAGAGAGGAACGCTTAGTCCAATGTACAAGAAATTATCCTGAAATATTACGTCACTTTAATGAAATTATAGCAATATTTCACTCAGGGAAAGAACATATTGACTGGCTGCCCGGGTTCGCGCCCAGCTTTAATACAGCAAGCCAAAACACATCAAATGCCATTGAATGATACAGCATTTTGAAATGATGCAAAAAATTTAAATGCAATTTCCTGGAAGCACTATTGTAATTACCTACATACTAAAATTTTGAGCAAAAATTAAAGAAAACTAAGATACACTTTTTCTTTAGAAGGAATCAAAGTCATATACTAATGTACGGATGCTCAACGTATTGTACTATAAAACCTAAACATAGGAATGAAATTTTGTCAGCTATGTGAGATGTCCAATAAAGAGAAATTCCGTAAATTGTAGAATACAACCTACGTCTGAAAACATATGAACGTAAAACATAATTCAAATACTTTACTTTTAGCACTGAAGCAGGTATTCTACATTAAACTGTCTTAATTCATATACAGGATTAGTAATATAATAGCTCAAAGTATTGTAAGAACAAAACACGCATTACATAAACATTAAAAAAAAGTCTATATACATTTATTAGTGTTAAGAGGGTTTATTCTGAAATATTGTAAAGTCACTTTCAATCAAATGATAGAAATTTTCACTCAGGGAAGGGACATTCTGTCTTTCTGCCTAGGTTCCATCCCAACTTTTGTTACAAAAGTTTCATAGAAGAAATTTAAAAATCCAGAAACGAAACTTATGAAGAAATTATTGAACATACCTTGTTCTATGATTTAGCCATTCTTACAGACATAATAACTAAATCTTAAACTTGAGGGGGTGGAGAGAACTAAAGTCTTTGAATTAAAGGTATTATAAATTCAGTTTAAATCAAATTAATTTTGTGAAAATAATACACAAATATAAGGAATATACATTTTTACCATAATGTAATGTACGTTTTGCCACTTTGAAAATCTCGAGAACTAAAGCGTGAAATATAAGAAAACTGAAACAAACATTTCGAAAATCTCATCGAGATTAAGTTAGTTTCTAAATTAGATGTATTGAGTGTATTTAAAATTAGGCCAACTACTTCACTCACTTCAAACCCATTACATAATACTAGTATTTAAGAAAAATGGTAAAAGATTGCAAATATGTTAAATAACAATGCTACTGATCTAGAAATGGAAGTAACTGATTTTCATCCTAATTAAGATCAAGAATATCACAAAATGCCATTTGAATAGTCCTAAATCAGAAAAATCATGACCTGTTAAACTTTTAGATCGATAAATTTCTGCTTTCGATTTACTAAAAAATGTGAAAGAAGATTTTCAACAACGAACTTGTTAAAAATCAATGTTCAGATACAGGATAACAAGCAAACATCCAAACGACTGCATGGATTTAGCCATAACATCGCATGTATCAGAGGGAAAGAAAAACTCGCAGAAGAAATGCAGTGTACAAATTATAACATTCAAGCATTTCTAGTGGAAATAAAGTTAATATAAAACAAGAATTACCAGCCACAGATGTCTTTTTGCTCTGCACTATTTCTCCATTCTTTTCATCTTCGTTCTTTTTCTTTCATGATATCATGTTCTGCAATCCAAGAGTGCACAAAAATGATGACAAATTACACTAGAAGAGGCCGGGGGGGGAAGGAATCATTAGATTTTAACTACTTTAAAATTAAAGAATAATTATACACACACAGAAATGTCTAATATTCTTTCTTAATATATATAACTTCAAAAGTAGCCTTCTTTGTTTTAAATTCCAGCAATGTGCTACATTGTTACTAAAATCACGACTAAAGTCGATAGAAAAGCAAATTATTTTCCTAATACGACAGAAGCACAGTAAGCGAAGGGGGATTTTAATGTATGGGTACAACATGAACAATGAAAGAAAAAAAAATTAGACAGTTATTACAGATACACAGAATAAAATGGATAATGATCTTCGAGAAGAGTAAATAATTTCAGCGCTGGTAAAAAGATGGCACCAAAAGACAATAAGCAGGTAATTTTAAATGACAAATAAACAAAATAAACTTTACTGTTAGCTTTGAAGCAGGTGTTATATATTAAACAGTCTTAATTCACACACAGAATTAGTGACATAACAGATCAAAAAAGAGTAATAATCAAACTCGCAATATATTAACATTAAAATAGCTATACATATATATATTTTTATAGATTTTTTTTTTAGAAAGGGCTCAAAAACACCATTCTAAAAACAGATTTCGAAGAACATCTTGGAAGCAAAAGTCATAAACCATAAAAGAAATATTTCATTCAGAATTTTAACGTAAGAACCGTTTCTATTTTTAAGTTCTTTACTTAGGTAAACTTATCCATGAGAGAGGAACGCTTAGTCCAATGTACAAGAAATTATCCTGAAATATTACGTCACTTTAATGAAATTATAGCAATATTTCACTCAGGGAAAGAACATATTGACTGGCCGCCCGGGTTCGAGCCCAGCTTTAATACAGCAAGCCAAAACACATCAAATGCCATTGAATGATACAGCATTTTGAAATGATGCAAAAAATTTAAATGCAATTTCCTGGAAGCACTATTGTAATTACCTACATACTAAAATTTTGAGCAAAAATTAAAGAAAACTAAGATACACTTTTTCTTTAGAAGGAATCAAAGTCATATACTAATGTACGGATGCTCAACGTATTGTACTATAAAACCTAAACATAGGAATGAAATTTTGTCAGCTATGTGAGATGTCCAATAAAGAGAAATTCCGTAAATTGTAGAATACAACCTACGTCTGAAAACATATGAACGGTAAAACATAATTCAAATACTTTACTTTTAGCACTGAAGCAGGTATTCTACATTAAACTGTCTTAATTCATATACAGGATTAGTAATATAATAGCTCAAAATATTGTTAGAACAAAACACGCATTACATAAACATTAAAAAAAAAGTCTATATACATTTATTAGTGTTAAGAGGGTTTATTCTGAAATATTGTAAAGTCACTTTCAATCAAATGATAGAAATTTTCACTCAGGGAAGGGACATTCTGTCTGGCTGCCTAGGTTCCATCCCAACTTTTGTTACAAAAGTTTCATAGAAGAAATTTAAAAATCCAGAAACGAAACTTATGAAGAAATTATTGAACATACCTTGTTCTATGATTTAGCCATTCTTACAGACATAATAACTAAATCTTAAACTTGAGGGGGTGGAGAGAACTAAAGTCTTTGAATTAAAGGTATTATAAATTCAGTTTAAATCAAATTAATTTTGTGAAAATAATACACAAATATAAGGAATATACATTTTTACCATGTACGTTTTGCCACTTTGAAAATCTCGAGAACTAAAGCGTGAAATATAAGAAAACTGAAACAAACATTTCGAAAATCTCATCGAGATTAAGTTAGTTTCTAAATTAGATGTTTTGAGTGTATTTAAAATTAGGCCAACTACTTCACTCACTTCAAACCCATTACATAATACTAGTATTTAAGAAAAATGGTAAAAGATTGCAAATATGTTAAATAACAATGCTACTGATCTAGAAATGGAAGTAACTGATTTTCATCCTAATTAAGATCAAGAATATCACAAAATGCCATTTGAATAGTCCTAAATCAGAAAAATCATGACCTGTTAAACTTTTAGATCGATAGATTTCTGCTTTCGATTTACTAAAAAATGTGAAAGAAGATTTTCAACAACGAACTTGTTAAAAATCAATGTTCAGATACAGGATAACAAGCAAACATCCAAACGACTGCATGGATTTAGCCATAACATCGCATGTATCAGAGGGAAAGAAAAACTCGCAGAAGAAATGCAGTGTACAAATTATAACATTCAAGCATTTCTAGTGGAAATAAAGTTAATATAAAACAAGAATTACCAGCCACAGATGTCTTTTTGCTCTGCACTATTTCTCCATTCTTTTCATCTTCGTTCTTTTTCTTTCATGATATCATGTTCTGCAATCCAAGAGTGCACAAAAATGATGACAAATTACACTAGAAGAGGCCGGGGGGGGAAGGAATCATTAGATTTTAACTACTTTAAAATTAAAGAATAATTATACACACACAGAAATGTCTAATATTCTTTCTTAATATATATAACTTCAAAAGTAGCCTTCTTTGTTTTAAATTCCAGCAATGTGCTACATTGTTACTAAAATCACGACTAAAGTCGATAGAAAAGCAAATTATTTTCCTAATACGACAGAAGCACAGTAAGCGAAGGGGGATTTTAATGTATGGGTACAACATGAACAATGAAAGAAAAAAAAATTAGACAGTTATTACAGATACACAGAATAAAATGGATAATGATCTTCGAGAAGAGTAAATAATTTCAGCGCTGGTAAAAAGATGGCACCAAAAGACAATAAGCAGGTAATTTTAAATGACAAATAAACAAAATAAACTTTACTGTTAGCTTTGAAGCAGGTGTTATATATTAAACAGTCTTAATTCACACACAGAATTAGTGACATAACAGATCAAAAAAGAGTAATAATCAAACTCGCAATATATTAACATTAAAATAGCTATACATATATATATTTTTATAGATTTTTTTTTTAGAAAGGGCTCAAAAACACCATTCTAAAAACAGATTTCGAAGAACATCTTGGAAGCAAAAGTCATAAACCATAAAAGAAATATTTCATTCAGAATTTTAACGTAAGAACCGTTTCTATTTTTAAGTTCTTTACTTAGGTAAACTTATCCATGAGAGAGGAACGCTTAGTCCAATGTACAAGAAATTATCCTGAAATATTACGTCACTTTAATGAAATTATAGCAATATTTCACTCAGGGAAAGAACATATTGACTGGCCGCCCGGGTTCGAGCCCAGCTTTAATACAGCAAGCCAAAACACATCAAATGCCATTGAATGATACAGCATTTTGAAATGATGCAAAAAATTTAAATGCAATTTCCTGGAAGCACTATTGTAATTACCTACATACTAAAATTTTGAGCAAAAATTAAAGAAAACTAAGATACACTTTTTCTTTAGAAGGAATCAAAGTCATATACTAATGTACGGATGCTCAACGTATTGTACTATAAAACCTAAACATAGGAATGAAATTTTGTCAGCTATGTGAGATGTCCAATAAAGAGAAATTCCGTAAATTGTAGAATACAACCTACGTCTGAAAACATATGAACGGTAAAACATAATTCAAATACTTTACTTTTAGCACTGAAGCAGGTATTCTACATTAAACTGTCTTAATTCATATACAGGATTAGTAATATAATAGCTCAAAATATTGTTAGAACAAAACACGCATTACATAAACATTAAAAAAAAAGTCTATATACATTTATTAGTGTTAAGAGGGTTTATTCTGAAATATTGTAAAGTCACTTTCAATCAAATGATAGAAATTTTCACTCAGGGAAGGGACATTCTGTCTGGCTGCCTAGGTTCCATCCCAACTTTTGTTACAAAAGTTTCATAGAAGAAATTTAAAAATCCAGAAACGAAACTTATGAAGAAATTATTGAACATACCTTGTTCTATGATTTAGCCATTCTTACAGACATAATAACTAAATCTTAAACTTGAGGGGGTGGAGAGAACTAAAGTCTTTGAATTAAAGGTATTATAAATTCAGTTTAAATCAAATTAATTTTGTGAAAATAATACACAAATATAAGGAATATACATTTTTACCATGTACGTTTTGCCACTTTGAAAATCTCGAGAACTAAAGCGTGAAATATAAGAAAACTGAAACAAACATTTCGAAAATCTCATCGAGATTAAGTTAGTTTCTAAATTAGATGTTTTGAGTGTATTTAAAATTAGGCCAACTACTTCACTCACTTCAAACCCATTACATAATACTAGTATTTAAGAAAAATGGTAAAAGATTGCAAATATGTTAAATAACAATGCTACTGATCTAGAAATGGAAGTAACTGATTTTCATCCTAATTAAGATCAAGAATATCACAAAATGCCATTTGAATAGTCCTAAATCAGAAAAATCATGACCTGTTAAACTTTTAGATCGATAGATTTCTGCTTTCGATTTACTAAAAAATGTGAAAGAAGATTTTCAACAACGAACTTGTTAAAAATCAATGTTCAGATACAGGATAACAAGCAAACATCCAAACGACTGCATGGATTTAGCCATAACATCGCATGTATCAGAGGGAAAGAAAAACTCGCAGAAGAAATGCAGTGTACAAATTATAACATTCAAGCATTTCTAGTGGAAATAAAGTTAATATAAAACAAGAATTACCAGCCACAGATGTCTTTTTGCTCTGCACTATTTCTCCATTCTTTTCATCTTCGTTCTTTTTCTTTCATGATATCATGTTCTGCAATCCAAGAGTGCACAAAAATGATGACAAATTACACTAGAAGAGGCCGGGGGGGGGAAGGAATCATTAGATTTTAACTACTTTAAAATTAAAGAATAATTATACACACACAGAAATGTCTAATATTCTTTCTTAATATATATAACTTCAAAAGTAGCCTTCTTTGTTTTAAATTCCAGCAATGTGCTACATTGTTACTAAAATCACGACTAAAGTCGATAGAAAAGCAAATTATTTTCCTAATACGACAGAAGCACAGTAAGCGAAGGGGGATTTTAATGTATGGGTACAACATGAACAATGAAAGAAAAAAAAATAGACAGTTATTACAGATACACAGAATAAAATGGATAATGATCTTCGAGAAGAGTAAATAATTTCAGCGCTGGTAAAAAGATGGCACCAAAAGACAATAAGCAGGTAATTTTAAATGACAAATAAACAAAATAAACTTTACTGTTAGCTTTGAAGCAGGTGTTATATATTAAACAGTCTTAATTCACACACAGAATTAGTGACATAACAGATCAAAAAAGAGTAATAATCAAACTCGCAATATATTAACATTAAAATAGCTATACATATATATATTTTTATAGATTTTTTTTTTAGAAAGGGCTCAAAAACACCATTCTAAAAACAGATTTCGAAGAACATCTTGGAAGCAAAAGTCATAAACCATAAAAGAAATATTTCATTCAGAATTTTAACGTAAGAACCGTTTCTATTTTTAAGTTCTTTACTTAGGTAAACTTATCCATGAGAGAGGAACGCTTAGTCCAATGTACAAGAAATTATCCTGAAATATTACGTCACTTTAATGAAATTATAGCAATATTTCACTCAGGGAAAGAACATATTGACTGGCCGCCCGGGTTCGAGCCCAGCTTTAATACAGCAAGCCAAAACACATCAAATGCCATTGAATGATACAGCATTTTGAAATGATGCAAAAAATTTAAATGCAATTTCCTGGAAGCACTATTGTAATTACCTACATACTAAAATTTTGAGCAAAAATTAAAGAAAACTAAGATACACTTTTTCTTTAGAAGGAATCAAAGTCATATACTAATGTACGGATGCTCAACGTATTGTACTATAAAACCTAAACATAGGAATGAAATTTTGTCAGCTATGTGAGATGTCCAATAAAGAGAAATTCCGTAAATTGTAGAATACAACCTACGTCTGAAAACATATGAACGGTAAAACATAATTCAAATACTTTACTTTTAGCACTGAAGCAGGTATTCTACATTAAACTGTCTTAATTCATATACAGGATTAGTAATATAATAGCTCAAAATATTGTTAGAACAAAACACGCATTACATAAACATTAAAAAAAAAGTCTATATACATTTATTAGTGTTAAGAGGGTTTATTCTGAAATATTGTAAAGTCACTTTCAATCAAATGATAGAAATTTTCACTCAGGGAAGGGACATTCTGTCTGGCTGCCTAGGTTCCATCCCAACTTTTGTTACAAAAGTTTCATAGAAGAAATTTAAAAATCCAGAAACGAAACTTATGAAGAAATTATTGAACATACCTTGTTCTATGATTTAGCCATTCTTACAGACATAATAACTAAATCTTAAACTTGAGGGGGTGGAGAGAACTAAAGTCTTTGAATTAAAGGTATTATAAATTCAGTTTAAATCAAATTAATTTTGTGAAAATAATACACAAATATAAGGAATATACATTTTTACCATAATGTAATGTACGTTTTGCCACTTTGAAAATCTCGAGAACTAAAGCGTGAAATATAAGAAAACTGAAACAAACATTTCGAAAATCTCATCGAGATTAAGTTAGTTTCTAAATTAGATGTTTTGAGTGTATTTAAAATTAGGCCAACTACTTCACTCACTTCAAACCCATTACATAATACTAGTATTTAAGAAAAATGGTAAAAGATTGCAAATATGTTAAATAACAATGCTACTGATCTAGAAATGGAAGTAACTGATTTTCATCCTAATTAAGATCAAGAATATCACAAAATGCCATTTGAATAGTCCTAAATCAGAAAAATCATGACCTGTTAAACTTTTAGATCGATAAATTTCTGCTTTCGATTTACTAAAAAATGTGAAAGAAGATTTTCAACAACGAACTTGTTAAAAATCAATGTTCAGATACAGGATAACAAGCAAACATCCAAACGACTGCATGGATTTAGCCATAACATCGCATGTATCAGAGGGAAAGAAAAACTCGCAGAAGAAATGCAGTGTACAAATTATAACATTCAAGCATTTCTAGTGGAAATAAAGTTAATATAAAACAAGAATTACCAGCCACAGATGTCTTTTTGCTCTGCACTATTTCTCCATTCTTTTCATCTTCGTTCTTTTTCTTTCATGATATCATGTTCTGCAATCCAAGAGTGCACAAAAATGATGACAAATTACACTAGAAGAGGCCGGGGGGGGGAAGGAATCATTAGATTTTAACTACTTTAAAATTAAAGAATAATTATACACACACAGAAATGTCTAATATTCTTTCTTAATATATATAACTTCAAAAGTAGCCTTCTTTGTTTTAAATTCCAGCAATGTGCTACATTGTTACTAAAATCACGACTAAAGTCGATATAAAAGCAAATTATTTTCCTAATACGACAGAAGCACAGTAAGCGAAGGGGGATTTTAATGTATGGGTACAACATGAACAATGAAAGAAAAAAAAATTAGACAGTTATTACAGATACACAGAATAAAAGGGATAATGATCTTCGAGAAGAGTAAATAATTTCAGCGCTGGTAAAAAGATGGCACCAAAAGACAATAAGCAGGTAATTTTAAATGACAAATAAACAAAATAAACTTTACTGTTAGCTTTGAAGCAGGTGTTATATATTAAACAGTCTTAATTCACACACAGAATTAGTGACATAACAGATCAAAAAAGAGTAATAATCAAACTCGCAATATATTAACATTAAAATAGCTATACATATATATATTTTTATAGATTTTTTTTTTAGAAAGGGCTCAAAAACACCATTCTAAAAACAGATTTCGAAGAACATCTTGGAAGCAAAAGTCATAAACCATAAAAGAAATATTTCATTCAGAATTTTAACGTAAGAACCGTTTCTATTTTTAAGTTCTTTACTTAGGTAAACTTATCCATGAGAGAGGAACGCTTAGTCCAATGTACAGGAAATTATCCTGAAATATTACGTCACTTTAATGAAATTATAGCAATATTTCACTCAGGGAAAGAACATATTGACTGGCTGCCCGGGTTCGCGCCCAGCTTTAATACAGCAAGCCAAAACACATCAAATGCCATTGAATGATACAGCATTTTGAAATGATGCAAAAAATTTAAATGCAATTTCCTGGAAGCACTATTGTAATTACCTACATACTAAAATTTTGAGCAAAAATTAAAGAAAACTAAGATACACTTTTTCTTTAGAAGGAATCAAAGTCATATACTAATGTACGGATGCTCAACGTATTGTACTATAAAACCTAAACATAGGAATGAAATTTTGTCAGCTATGTGAGATGTCCAATAAAGAGAAATTCCGTAAATTGTAGAATACAACCTAAGTCTGAAAACATATGAACGGTAAAACATAATTCAAATACTTTACTTTTAGCACTGAAGCAGGTATTCTACATTAAACTGTCTTAATTCATATACAGGATTAGTAATATAATAGCTCAAAGTATTGTAAGAACAAAACACGCATTACATAAACATTAAAAAAAAAGTCTATATACATTTATTAGTGTTAAGAGGGTTTATTCTGAAATATTGTAAAGTCACTTTCAATCAAATGATAGAAATTTTCACTCAGGGAAGGGACATTCTGTCTGGCTGCCTAGGTTCCATCCCAACTTTTGTTACAAAAGTTTCATAGAAGAAATTTAAAAATCCAGAAACGAAACTTATGAAGAAATTATTGAACATACCTTGTTCTATGATTTAGCCATTCTTACAGACATAATAACTAAATCTTAAACTTGAGGGGGTGGAGAGAACTAAAGTCTTTGAATTAAAGGTATTATAAATTCAGTTTAAATCAAATTAATTTTGTGAAAATAATACACAAATATAAGGAATATACATTTTTACCATAATGTAATGTACGTTTTGCCACTTTGAAAATCTCGAGAACTAAAGCGTGAAATATAAGAAAACTGAAACAAACATTTCGAAAATCTCATCGAGCTTAAGTTAGTTTCTAAATTAGATGTTTTGAGTGTATTTAAAATTAGGCCAACTACTTCACTCACTTCAAACCCATTACATAATACTAGTATTTAAGAAAAATGGTAAAAGATTGCAAATATGTTAAATAACAATGCTACTGATCTAGAAATGGAAGTAACTGATTTTCATCCTAATTAGGATCAAGAATATCACAAAATGCCATTTGAATAGTCCTAAATCAGAAAAATCATGACCTGTTAAACTTTTAGATCGATAAATTTCTGCTTTCGATTTACTAAAAAATGTGAAAGAAGATTTTCAACAACGAACTTGTTAAAAATCAATGTTCAGATACAGGATAACAAGCAAACATCCAAACGACTGCATGGATTTAGCCATAACATCGCATGTATCAGAGGGAAAGAAAAACTCGCAGAAGAAATGCAGTGTACAAATTATAACATTCAAGCATTTCTAGTGGAAATAAAGTTAATATAAAACAAGAATTACCAGCCACAGATGTCTTTTTGCTCTGCACTATTTCTCCATTCTTTTCATCTTCGTTCTTTTTCTTTCATGATATCATGTTCTGCAATCCAAGAGTGCACAAAAATGATGACAAATTACACTAGAAGAGGCCGGGGGGGGAAGGAATCATTAGATTTTAACTACTTTAAAATTAAAGAATAATTATACACACACAGAAATGTCTAATATTCTTTCTTAATATATATAACTTCAAAAGTAGCCTTCTTTGTTTTAAATTCCAGCAATGTGCTACATTGTTACTAAAATCACGACTAAAGTCGATATAAAAGCAAATTATTTTCCTAATACGACAGAAGCACAGTAAGCGAAGGGGGATTTTAATGTATGGGTACAACATGAACAATGAAAGAAAAAAAAATTAGACAGTTATTACAGATACACAGAATAAAATGGATAATGATCTTCGAGAAGAGTAAATAATTTCAGCGCTGGTAAAAAGATGGCACCTAAAGACAATAAGCAGGTAATTTTAAATGACAAATAAACAAAATAAACTTTACTGTTAGCTTTGAAGCAGGTGTTATATATTAAACAGTCTTAATTCACACACAGAATTAGTGACATAACACATCAAAAAAGAGTAATAATCAAACTCGCAATATATTAACATTAAAATAGCTATACATATATATATTTTTATAGATTTTTTTTTTAGAAAGGGCTCAAAAACACCATTCTAAAAACAGATTTCGAAGAACATCTTGGAAGCAAAAGTCATAAACCATAAAAGAAATATTTCATTCAGAATTTTAACGTAAGAACCGTTTCTATTTTTAAGTTCTTTACTTAGGTAAACTTATCCATGAGAGAGGAACGCTTAGTCCAATGTACAAGAAATTATCCTGAAATATTACGTCACTTTAATGAAATTATAGCAATATTTCACTCAGGGAAAGAACATATTGACTGGCTGCCCGGGTTCGCGCCCAGCTTTAATACAGCAAGCCAAAACACATCAAATGCCATTGAATGATACAGCATTTTGAAATGATGCAAAAAATTTAAATGCAATTTCCTGGAAGCACTATTGTAATTACCTACATACTAAAATTTTGAGCAAAAATTAAAGAAAACTAAGATACACTTTTTCTTTAGAAGGAATCAAAGTCATATACTAATGTACGGATGCTCAACGTATTGTACTATAAAACCTAAACATAGGAATGAAATTTTGTCAGCTATGTGAGATGTCCAATAAAGAGAAATTCCGTAAATTGTAGAATACAACCTAAGTCTGAAAACATATGAACGGTAAAACATAATTCAAATACTTTACTTTTAGCACTGAAGCAGGTATTCTACATTAAACTGTCTTAATTCATATACAGGATTAGTAATATAATAGCTCAAAGTATTGTAAGAACAAAACACGCATTACATAAACATTAAAAAAAAAGTCTATATACATTTATTAGTGTTAAGAGGGTTTATTCTGAAATATTGTAAAGTCACTTTCAATCAAATGATAGAAATTTTCACTCAGGGAAGGGACATTCTGTCTGGCTGCCTAGGTTCCATCCCAACTTTTGTTACAAAAGTTTCATAGAAGAAATTTAAAAATCCAGAAACGAAACTTATGAAGAAATTATTGAACATACCTTGTTCTATGATTTAGCCATTCTTACAGACATAATAACTAAATCTTAAACTTGAGGGGGTGGAGAGAACTAAAGTCTTTGAATTAAAGGTATTATAAATTCAGTTTAAATCAAATTAATTTTGTGAAAATAATACACAAATATAAGGAATATACATTTTTACCATAATGTAATGTACGTTTTGCCACTTTGAAAATCTCGAGAACTAAAGCGTGAAATATAAGAAAACTGAAACAAACATTTCGAAAATCTCATCGAGATTAAGTTAGTTTCTAAATTAGATGTTTTGAGTGTATTTAAAATTAGGCCAACTACTTCACTCACTTCAAACCCATTACATAATACTAGTATTTAAGAAAAATGGTAAAAGATTGCAAATATGTTAAATAACAATGCTACTGATCTAGAAATGGAAGTAACTGATTTTCATCCTAATTAAGATCAAGAATATCACAAAATGCCATTTGAATAGTCCTAAATCAGAAAAATCATGACCTGTTAAACTTTTAGATCGATAAATTTCTGCTTTCGATTTACTAAAAAATGTGAAAGAAGATTTTCAACAACGAACTTGTTAAAAATCAATGTTCAGATACAGGATAACAAGCAAACATCCAAACGACTGCATGGATTTAGCCATAACATCGCATGTATCAGAGGGAAAGAAAAACTCGCAGAAGAAATGCAGTGTACAAATTATAACATTCAAGCATTTCTAGTGGAAATAAAGTTAATATAAAACAAGAATTACCAGCCACAGATGTCTTTTTGCTCTGCACTATTTCTCCATTCTTTTCATCTTCGTTCTTTTTCTTTCATGATATCATGTTCTGCAATCCAAGAGTGCACAAAAATGATGACAAATTACACTAGAAGAGGCCGGGGGGGGAAGGAATCATTAGATTTTAACTACTTTAAAATTAAAGAATAATTATACACACACAGAAATGTCTAATATTCTTTCTTAATATATATAACTTCAAAAGTAGCCTTCTTTGTTTTAAATTCCAGCAATGTGCTACATTGTTACTAAAATCACGACTAAAGTCGATAGAAAAGCAAATTATTTTCCTAATACGACAGAAGCACAGTAAGCGAAGGGGGATTTTAATGTATGGGTACAGCATGAACAATGAAAGAAAAAAATTAGACAGTTATTACAGATACACAGAATAAAAGGGATAATGATCTTCGAGAAGAGTAAATAATTTCAGCGCTGGTAAAAAGATGGCACCAAAAGACAATAAGCAGGTAATTTTAAATGACAAATAAACAAAATAAACTTTACTGTTAGCTTTGAAGCAGGTGTTATATATTAAACAGTCTTAATTCACACACAGAATTAGTGACATAACAGATCAAAAAAGAGTAATAATCAAACTTGCAATATATTAACATTAAAATAGCTATACATATATATATTTTTATAGATTTTTTTTTTAGAAAGGGCTCAAAAACACCATTCTAAAAACAGATTTCGAAGAACATCTTGGAAGCAAAAGTCATAAACCATAAAAGAAATATTTCATTCAGAATTTTAACGTAAGAACCGTTTCTATTTTTAAGTTCTTTACTTAGGTAAACTTATCCATGAGAGAGGAACGCTTAGTCCAATGTACAAGAAATTATCCTGAAATATTACGTCACTTTAATGAAATTATAGCAATATTTCACTCAGGGAAAGAACATATTGACTGGCTGCCCGGGTTCGCGCCCAGCTTTAATACAGCAAGCCAAAACACATCAAATGCCATTGAATGATACAGCATTTTGAAATGATGCAAAAAATTTAAATGCAATTTCCTGGAAGCACTATTGTAATTACCTACATACTAAAATTTTGAGCAAAAATTAAAGAAAACTAAGATACACTTTTTCTTTAGAAGGAATCAAAGTCATATACTAATGTACGGATGCTCAACGTATTGTACTATAAAACCTAAACATAGGAATGAAATTTTGTCAGCTATGTGAGATGTCCAATAAAGAGAAATTCCGTAAATTGTAGAATACAACCTACGTCTGAAAACATATGAACGGTAAAACATAATTCAAATACTTTACTTTTAGCACTGAAGCAGGTATTCTACATTAAACTGTCTTAATTCATATACAGGATTAGTAATATAATAGCTCAAAGTATTGTAAGAACAAAACACGCATTACATAAACATTAAAAAAAAAGTCTATATACATTTATTAGTGTTAAGAGGGTTTATTCTGAAATATTGTAAAGTCACTTTCAATCAAATGATAGAAATTTTCACTCAGGGAAGGGACATTCTGTCTGGCTGCCTAGGTTCCATCCCAACTTTTGTTACAAAAGTTTCATAGAAGAAATTTAAAAATCCAGAAACGAAACTTATGAAGAAATTATTGAACATACCTTGTTCTATGATTTAGCCATTCTTACAGACATAATAACTAAATCTTAAACTTGAGGGGGTGGAGAGAACTAAAGTCTTTGAATTAAAGGTATTATAAATTCAGTTTAAATCAAATTAATTTTGTGAAAATAATACACAAATATAAGGAATATACATTTTTACCATGTACGTTTTGCCACTTTGAAAATCTCGAGAACTAAAGCGTGAAATATAAGAAAACTGAAACAAACATTTCGAAAATCTCATCGAGATTAAGTTAGTTTCTAAATTAGATGTTTTGAGTGTATTTAAAATTAGGCCAACTACTTCACTCACTTCAAACCCATTACATAATACTAGTATTTAAGAAAAATGGTAAAAGATTGCAAATATTTTAAATAACAATGCTACTGATCTAGAAATGGAAGTAACTGATTTTCATCCTAATTAAGATCAAGAATATCACAAAATGCCATTTGAATAGTCCTAAATCAGAAAAATCATGACCTGTTAAACTTTTAGATCGATAAATTTCTGCTTTCGATTTACTAAAAAATGTGAAAGAAGATTTTCAACAACGAACTTGTTAAAAATCAATGTTCAGATACAGGATAACAAGCAAACATCCAAACGACTGCATGGATTTAGCCATAACATCGCATGTATCAGAGGGAAAGAAAAACTCGCAGAAGAAATGCAGTGTACAAATTATAACATTCAAGCATTTCTAGTGGAAATAAAGTTAATATAAAACAAGAATTACCAGCCACAGATGTCTTTTTGCTCTGCACTATTTCTCCATTCTTTTCATCTTCGTTCTTTTTCTTTCATGATATCATGTTCTGCAATCCAAGAGTGCACAAAAATGATGACAAATTACACTAGAATAGGCCGGGGGGGGAAGGAATCATTAGATTTTAACTACTTTAAAATTAAAGAATAATTATACACACACAGAAATGTCTAATATTCTTTCTTAATATATATAACTTCAAAAGTAGCCTTCTTTGTTTTAAATTCCAGCAATGTGCTACATTGTTACTAAAATCACGACTAAAGTCGATATAAAAGCAAATTATTTTCCTAATACGACAGAAGCACAGTAAGCGAAGGGGGATTTTAATGTATGGGTACAACATGAACAATGAAAGAAAAAAAAATTAGACAGTTATTACAGATACACAGAATAAAATGGATAATGATCTTCGAGAAGAGTAAATAATTTCAGCGCTGGTAAAAAGATGGCACCAAAAGACAATAAGCAGGTAATTTTAAATGACAAGTAAACAAAATAAACTTTACTGTTAGCTTTGAAGCAGGTGTTATATATTAAACAGTCTTAATTCACACACAGAATTAGTGACATAACAGATCAAAAAAGAGTAATAATCAAACTCGCAATATATTAACATTAAAATAGCTATACATATATATATTTTTATAGATTTTTTTTTTAGAAAGGGCTCAAAAACACCATTCTAAAAACAGATTTCGAAGAACATCTTGGAAGCAAAAGTCATAAACCATAAAAGAAATATTTCATTCAGAATTTTAACGTAAGAACCGTTTCTATTTTTAAATTCTTTACTTAGGTAAACTTATCCATGAGAGAGGAACGCTTAGTCCAATGTACAAGAAATTATCCTGAAATATTACGTCACTTTAATGAAATTATAGCAATATTTCACTCAGGGAAAGAACATATTGACTGGCCGCCCGGGTTCGAGCCCAGCTTTAATACAGCAAGCCAAAACACATCAAATGCCATTGAATGATACAGCATTTTGAAATGATGCAAAAAATTTAAATGCAATTTCCTGGAAGCACTATTGTAATTACCTACATACTAAAATTTTGAGCAAAAATTAAAGAAAACTAAGATACACTTTTTCTTTAGAAGGAATCAAAGTCATATACTAATGTACGGATGCTCAACGTATTGTACTATAAAACCTAAACATAGGAATGAAATTTTGTCAGCTATGTGAGATGTCCAATAAAGAGAAATTCCGTAAATTGTAGAATACAACCTACGTCTGAAAACATATGAACGGTAAAACATAATTCAAATACTTTACTTTTAGCACTGAAGCAGGTATTCTACATTAAACTGTCTTAATTCATATACAGGATTAGTAATATAATAGCTCAAAATATTGTAAGAACAAAACACGCATTACATAAACATTAAAAAAAAAGTCTATATACATTTATTAGTGTTAAGAGGGTTTATTCTGAAATATTGTAAAGTCACTTTCAATCAAATGATAGAAATTTTCACTCAGGGAAGGGACATTCTGTCTGGCAGCCTAGGTTCCATCCCAACTTTTGTTACAAAAGTTTCATAGAAGAAATTTAAAAATCCAGAAACGAAACTTATGAAGAAATAATTGAACATACCTTGTTCTATGATTTAGCCATTCTTACAGACATAATAACTAAATCCTAAACTTGAGGGGGTGGAGAGAACTAAAGTCTTTGAATTAAAGGTATTATAAATTCATTTTAAATCAAATTAATTTTGTGAAAATAATACACAAATATAAGGAATATACATTTTTACCATAATGTAATCTACGTTTTGCCACTTTGAAAATCTCGAGAACTAAAGCGTGAAATATTAGAAAACTGAAACAAACATTTCGAAAATCTCATCGAGCTTAAGTTAGTTTCTAAATTAGATGTTTTGAGTGTATTTAAAATTAGGCCAACTACTTCATTCACTTCAAACCCATTACATAATACTAGTATTTAAGAAAAATGGTAAAAGATTGCAAATATGTTAAATAACAATGCTACTGATCTAGAAATGGAAGTAACTGATTTTCATCCTAATTAAGATCAAGAATATCACAAAATGCCATTTGAATAGTCCTAGATCAGAAAAATCATGACCTGTTAAACTTTTAGAATGATAAATTTCTGCTTTCGATTTACTAAAAAATGTGAAAGAGGATTTTCAACCACGAACTTGTTAAAAATCAATGTTCAGATACAGGATAACAAGCAAATATCCAAACGACTGCATGGATTTAGCCATAACATCGCATGTATCAGAGGGAAAGAAAAACTCGCAGAAGAAATGCAGTGTACAAATTATAACATTCAAGCATTTCTAGTGGAAATAAAGTTAATATAAAACAAGAATTACCAGCCACAGATGTCTCTTTGCTCTGCACTATTTCTCCATTCTTTTCATCTTCTATCTTTTTCTTTCATGATATCATGTTCTGCAATCCAAGAGTGCACAAAAATGATGACAAATTACACTAGAAGAGGCCAAGGGGGGGGAAGGAATCATTAGATTTTAACTACTTTAAAATTAAAGAATAATTATACACACACAGAAATATCTAATATTCTTTCTTAATATATATAACTTCAAAAGTAGCCTTCTTTGTTTTAAATTCCAGCAATGTGCTACATTGTTACTAAAATCACGACTAAAGTCGATAGAAAAGCAAATTATTTTCCTAATACGACAGAAGCACAGTAAGCGAAGGGGGATTTTAATGTATGGGTACAGCATGAACAATGAAAGAAAAAAAATTAGACAGTTATTACAGATACACAGAATAAAAGGGATAATGATCTTCGAGAAGAGTAAATAATTTCAGCGCTGGTAAAAAGATGGCACCAAAAGACAATAAGCAGGTAATTTTAAATGACAAATAAACAAAATAAACTTTACTGTTAGCTTTGAAGCAGGTGTTATATATTAAACAGTCTTAATTCACACACAGAATTAGTGACATAACAGATCAAAAAAGAGTAATAATCAAACTCGCAATATATTAACATTAAAATAGCTATACATATATATATTTTTATAGATTTTTTTTTTTAGAAAGGGCTCAAAAACACCATTCTAAAAACAGATTTCGAAGAACATCTTGGAAGCAAAAGTCATAAACCATAAAAGAAATATTTCATTCAGAATTTTAACGTAAGAACCGTTTCTATTTTTAAGTTCTTTACTTAGGTAAACTTATCCATGAGAGAGGAACGCTTAGTCCAATGTACAAGAAATTATCCTGAAATATTACGTCACTTTAATGAAATTATAGCAATATTTCACTCAGGGAAAGAACATATTGACTGGCTGCCCGGGTTCGAGCCCAGCTTTAATACAGCAAGCCAAAACACATCAAATGCCATTGAATGATACAGCATTTTGAAATGATGCAAAAAATTTAAATGCAATTTCCTGGAAGCACTATTGTAATTACCTACATACTAAAATTTTGAGCAAAAATTAAAGAAAACTAAGATACACTTTTTCTTTAGAAGGAATCAAAGTCATATACTAATGTACGGATGCTCAACGTATTGTACTATAAAACCTAAACATAGGAATGAAATTTTGTCAGCTATGTGAGATGTCCAATAAAGAGAAATTCCGTAAATTGTAGAATACAACCTACGTCTGAAAACATATGAACGGTAAAACATAATTCAAATACTTTACTTTTAGCACTGAAGCAGGTATTCTACATTAAACTGTCTTAATTCATATACAGGATTAGTAATATAATAGCTCAAAATATTGTAAGAACAAAACACGCATTACATAAACATTAAAAAAAAAGTCTATATACATTTATTAGTGTTAAGAGGGTTTATTCTGAAATATTGTAAAGTCACTTTCAATCAAATGATAGAAATTTTCACTCAGGGAAGGGACATTCTGTCTGGCTGCCTAGGTTCCATCCCAACTTTTGTTACAAAAGTTTCATAGAAGAAATTTAAAAATCCAGAAACGAAACTTATGAAGAAATTATTGAACATACCTTGTTCTATGATTTAGCCATTCTTACAGACATAATAACTAAATCCTAAACTTGAGGGGGTGGAGAGAACTAAAGTCTTTGAATTAAAGGTATTATAAATTCATTTTAAATCAAATTAATTTTGTGAAAATAATATACAAATATAAGGAATATACATTTTTACCATAATGTAATGTACGTTTTGCCACTTTGAAAATCTCGAGAACTAAAGCGTGAAATATTAGAAAACTGAAACAAACATTTCGAAAATCTCATCGAACTTAAGTTAGTTTCTAAATTAGATGTTTTGAGTGTATTTAAAATTAGGCCAAATACTTCATTCACTTCAAACCCATTACATAATACTAGTATTTAAGAAAAATGGTAAAAGATTGCAAATATGTTAAATAACAATGCTACTGATCTAGAAATGGAAGTAACTGATTTTCATCCTAATTAAGATCAAGAATATCACAAAATGCCATTTGAATAGTCCTAGATCAGAAAAATCATGACCTGTTAAACTTTTAGAATGATAAATTTCTGCTTTCGATTTACTAGGACATGAGGACAGGACATGAGGAAGCCACTTGCCCAGTTCCCATATTATTTCAAGTCTATAAAGATATGGTCGAATGGTTTCGTCAGATACTACAAACCTGTATTCAAGTTCCTGGGCATTTTTAATTCGCATTCTGCTTGATTTCCTCCTCCAGCTGGACTTTACCGAAGGCGAATGGACGACCAGCGCAAAATTTGTCTTCAAGACTCTCGTCTCCGGATGAAAATCAACTGAATCCCTTTTGAGTAGTCTATTCTCTCACTGATGTCTCTCCAAGCACACAGCATATTCTTTTAACGGCCTTTGCAGCTTTATTTCCTAATTTGTACTTGTAAAGCAAAATAGGCTTCAAAATCTCCTTTCCCACCGACGTATTTTTTCGAAGACTGAAATACCTACAAAACCGATAGCGAAACGTTCGATACACTGAATCTCTACTAAATAAGATTTGAAAGGAATATAAACGTATGACGTCATCAGAATCAGTTTGATCACACTAAGCACCGCAAGTAACTGTTCTTAAAAACCGCACGAACTTTCTTAGTTACTTGCTATAATTTGTAAATAGTATGTAAACAAAAACATTAAGTTCCTTCACTTACATTCAATAAGCACTTATTTTTCCTATTCAAAAGGCAATGCAGTTGTCTGGATTAGTTGTCATATTAAATTCGAATGTTATAACTTTATATTTCTCTAGAAATGTTACACATGAAATAATTTATTTATAAATTATTGATAGTGTGTTTTTCTTATTCATTTGTTTTTCCTTCAGTTACAAGTTCTACATTCCAAGAATTTAAAATAAAAACTGAAAATTGAGATCTCTTATCATTTTGCTAAAACTGCCCATCTGTTAAGAGATTCAGTTTTAGTTTATATTTAAATACGTTAAAGGATTAGGCAATATTTTTATTAGTTAATTCAGACATCCATGTCCAGATTTTTACTGTATTTCGGGAAATAATCCCACAAAATAATATATATAATTATTCTAGCAATAGTTTTTATTTTATTCGATATCTAATATACGTATAAAACTATTTATAATTTAACGAAAGCAGTATAAATAATTCATGGCTATAAACGGACAATAACTTAACTGTTAAAAATTTTTTTTAAATAAGTACTATTCTATAATTTGAGTCCTAGATTTTAAGTTTATAAATTTTCACACCCAATGATTGGCTTCTCAATCTTTTCTATGAATAAACATTAAAAAATTTTAAATCTAGATCGTTGCATGACGGTAGGAAGAAAAATCTATTGAGATGATCTAGTTATTAATTTTCAAATATAAAACTCAGAACTTACGTAGAAATAAATTATATTAAATTGTATTTTACTTGATGTAAATTTTTCACTCTAAACTCATAGCACGTTCGGAACTTGAATATTAACGCAACCACCTTGGCGCAATTTGGAGATTTTTTTTACACATAAGAAAGTAACACACATGGGGTGAAAGTTCGTGGTTTTCACACCTTATTTATAGAAAAATTCGAAAAAAATCCATAATGATCATAAATCGGTAAACATTATCAATGTATACATTATCATTATCTTCTACATTACATTATCTTTGAGATACATTATCATATATAAAAGTTAAAAATATATTTACGGGTGCCCCTTAGCGATAATTGGCGATTTTTGGCGGAACATGGACACCGAGTTTGTGCAATTCTTGGACGACTTGTTATTTTGGATTTGTATAGCGGCAATTTTTGCCCCAAAAATCGCTGCTACACAAATCCAAAATAACAAGTCGAAGAATTGCACAAACTTGGTATCCATGTACAAATCAACCTATTTTCACTGAAAAAACATCAGAGCATTGCGCACCCGTTGACTTTGTCTATGTACACATCGATTTATATTCACTTAAAAAGTCAAAGGGCCAGCCAACAAAAAATATATAATCTCAATAAACTACATTTATTTTAAATCAAACAATGAAATAACATAAAAAAGGAAATTCATCTTAGCACTACATGAAGGAAATATCCACTTACCTTATTTACGTGTCTTCTGCCAAACAAAATTCCTTAACAGCAACCAAAAACTTCTTAAAATTATCTGAACTAGAATCCGTGTACTGGCTAAAAAAATATCACTAGTAAATTAAACGAGATTCTTGCACGAAGAACATGTTGTTCAGTTTTTTCCTTATTTTTTTATTCACATCACATACAAAAACATATTATACTGAAAAATCCAAGTGCAATTAATCCGAGAAACAAGAAATAAAAAGCTAGCCTAGTAAAGCCAAAAAGTACGTTACATAGAATTCTAAAGATTCGTTTACATAAACATTTACGTCAAGGCTTGCCGGGAAAGAATTCAGACGACCGTTAATCACGCCGTCTGATTACATGATCACTTTATTTTTAACAACTTCCCCCCCTCATGAACCACAGGCGTTCATCGAACTTGTATATAAACAGTATACACGCGTACAACAAAAACACTCGAGTTCCAGACACAAGAGAAAATTTAAATGGAACATTAGAAAATTTAAAAAAAAAAAAGTTATCCAAATTCAAAAAAGCAATATTCACCTTTTTCAGAAGATTATTCAATGACCCCCTAAGAGAATACTCACAAAAGATGCACTCACAATACATATTTGTAAATTAACACTGAAGATGAAACTTTAGTTCTGAAGTTCTAAACTGTGCAAAAGTTGTACAGGACGCCTGATAACCGATGACTCTGTTTTTACTTTGCAAGCCCTTTTCTAGATACAAAACGTCGAAAGGCAAGCAAAAAATTAATCTGATGTCATATTACTAACTAGTTCCAGATGAACACTTCTTGTAACAGCACAGGTTATCAATAGAATATATTGTTTGTTTTTATTCTTTCGTTTAGGAGGGAAAACGGGGAATAGCTTTTACCCAAAACTGTTCAGCGCGATTTTGTTCTTTAGTAGTAAGAAGACCCATTGTACTAGTTTTTCTTCAAAGAACATCAACAAATCGTAATACCCAAGAAGTCACCTTCAGTAGTTTGCGTAAGCAATAAACTTATTAACATCAATTATCTGTTTGGAAACAATTGCGGAACTAATTACAGCACAAGCTATATATTCAGCTTCAATCTCCTGGTCTATTGAGTCATATTCAAATCTCTTCGGCTGGGGCCAAGTATTCTCCTGGTACAATAACCATTTTGGGCCCTGCCACCATTTTTTTTAAGTTAGCAAATCTTTACTAGTTAAATCTCCTGTTAACAAGTCCGCAGGGTTATCTTTACCTATACAATGTCTCCATGCAGTGGAATCTGTAGTTTCTTGAATTTCTAATACTCTGTTTGAAACAAATTGCGTCCACGTAGATGCCGTGCCTTTTATCCAGTGTAGCACAATTGTTGAATCACTCCATAGAATAATCTTTGTAAATTTAAAAAAGGATTTTTACAATATTTGGCTATTCTTGCTGTAATTTCTGCACCCATTAATTCCAGTCGGGGCAACGTCACGTTTTTAATTGGCGCAACTCGTGGTTTAGAAACTATGAAGCTAGTTTTAAAAGTGCCATGCGATGTCTTGTACCTAAAGTATGCAACCGCTCCAAAAGCTTTTCATGAAGCATCAGAGAATATAACCACTTGTGGCCAAGGCTCTTGCCAACAGGCGCAAATCTTGACTCCTAACCACCTTGAATTTCGTGGGCGTGCTTTGATTTCAAGAAAAGTGAAATTAGTAACAACAACCACGCATAAAATATTTGAAATTTTAAGCAAGAATTATTTTTACTCAACAGAAAACAAAACAAAATTTCGTAATGTTTAGCCCGAAAGGTGTTAACCCAGAAGGACTAATTATTTCGTTTTGCTATTTTGCGTCAATTCACTCACTGCGTTAATTCACTTTTCAAACTGTTGCCACCAAATATTACAGCCCTATATTATATTTAAAGAAATTAAGTAATGAAGCATCTAGATAAAGGTATATGTGTTTCTCACATTGTAGTAAAAGGACGGTATCTAGAACCATAAAATTCTGACTAACGTAATCCTCCAGCGAATATGGGCATCTGGAAGCCCTTATTCGGAATTTGTTCTATTATCTCTTTTATATTTTGCCAGACATTAAAAATTTTTGATTAAGAAACTCTATGATTTCAAAGTGAGGAATCGAAGAATGGAAACACTACACGGAAAAAAAAATCTCCAGCGCCCGAGACTGTGTATCGGAAATTCTAAAGATAGGCTCATTTTAAACTTATTTTGCGATATTACTATTGAACTGAATTTCATCGTTTAAGCGCGAAGAACATGATATCTAGTAAATAAAGGCAACACATAAAACATTAAAAAAGGCCCCTCTGCGCGTAATGTAAAATCTGAAAAAAGCTTTCAGATTTTTTTCTTTTCTTAAAATATGATTTTAATATTCCTTAAGTATAAAAGAATAAAAATAATTATTTTTATCTTTTCACATTTCTTTTTTTCAGAATTTCAATGCAATGCAAGATCCATTTGCTCTCCTAGAAATAGTAAGTTTGCAGAATTCCTTTAAAAAGATAAATTTTATAAATATTTTCTGAATTTTATTTGCAGGAGAATTATTTAACTTAAGATAAATCTCTGTAACATGAATTAGCAAAATATACTTCTGGCTGAAGCAAATTATTACAAGCAAAGAATATGGTATTTAACCATTAAAATTATTGTATTAATTATTAAAATTATTGTATTAATTATTAAAATTATTGTATTTAATAATTAAATACAACTGAAAAATGCTCTGTTGAAATTGCTATGTTGAAAGATAAAATTTTACTATTCCTTTGTTATGCAAGCCGCATATATGATGAAATTTTGTATCAATACTAAATTTTTCGGATTCTACAATTTTATTGTTGATTCATTATCTTTGGAAAACTTTAAGAGTTTGGGGTAGATTAAAATCTTCTGTTAATTTTAATAGCCATAGTAATTCTTGCGATAGTGCAACATATTCAGCTTCTGCCGAGGATAATGAGACGCATTTTTTTTTAAACCACGAAATACAATTTTTGCCTAACAAATTTGCACTTCCTGATGGGGATGTTTTCTATCTTCAGTATCTGGTCTCCAATCAGCATCTGAATAAACTGTAAGGTTAGGTTCTTCACTCGACGAAATTTCCAGAGATAAATGCTTTGTCGTGTTTAAACAGCTAATGATTCTTTTTACAGCATTCTAGTCTTTTTGACGTAGATTATTACAATTTCTGCTAAGTATGCGAGTTGAAACTGTGATATCTGGTCTTGTGAAAGACGATATATACAAAAAGACTCCCAATAAGCTTGAATTTATCATTTGAAATTAGGAGATTTTCTTCCCGGTTTAGACTATAATAATTTGTTTCCATTGGTGTACTACAGTGAGTTTCGCTTCTTCAAGTTGAAATTGCTTGACTAGTTGATTTATTTTGTTTTCCGGAGATAAGAGATAACTTCCATCTTCCTTTCGATTTATTTCCATGCCTAAGAAATATTTAGCTTCACCAAGATGTGTTATTTGATAACGTTTCATTAAATCGTTAATTACTTGAAGAATTAGTGCTTCTTCTGTAGAACTTATTAGGATATCATCAAGATGTACAATTCAATTGATTCTTCGGTGACGATCCTCTTTTGCGAAAAGACACAGATCTGCTTTAGTTTGACTGAACCCAAGATTCTTCAATGTAATTTGAATTTCTGCAGTCTAGCTCCTAGCTGTTTATTTCAGACCATAAATCGAATTCTGCCATTTATAAACTTTATGTCTTTCTTCTGGAACTACAAATCTTTCTGGTTGTTCCATACATATTTCTTCATTTAACTTGCCATTCAAAAAAGCTGTTTTAACATCTAGTTGATGTACCTTGGCATTATTATATGATGCCATGCTAAGAAAACTCGAATTGTAGTGTGTTTCGCTACTGGTGAAAAATTTTCTTCATAATCACTGCCTGAATTTACTGCCGAGAAAGAGGAGCAAAAGACTTAATATATTGGTTCAGAGAAAAAAAAATTTTTTTTCTAAAGGTTTTATTGTTCTTACTGGACTCTTTTATAAGGGGAAACTTAAAATAAGGAAAAATAAAAAAAATATCAAAATCAATTCGGATTACAATCAGAAATAACTTTAAACACCTATATTAAAAGACGAAATTCCATCTCTTTATCCAAACAATCTTGACTGTATTAAGTTCCATGAGGATAAGGCTACAAACCATACCTCTAAATCTACTGCTTTTGAAAAAAGTGAGATATGAAACCGCAATTGAAGCTATTCCCTCTAGATGCATATCCACCAAATCTCCTGATGTGTCTCCTATGGATTAATGTGCATTTGTACTTTTAAAACAAGCTCTTTATACGTGGCATCCCCAAACATTGGACGGACTGTGGAACATTGTGAAAGAGAAGTGGCATAAAATCAACCTTGATGTTTTCACGAAAAGGCTTTTCTCTTACAAATCATAATGTAATATGATGGTTCAACAAAAGGGCTCTCAGACGGAATATATTAGAAAATGAAATTATAACGTTTGTTTATATATATAATTCTTTGCAAAATCCTTAAAAGGATACGTGAACACACCCTGCACTCAGTCATTTGCGATAGTTACGTTGAATTTTAAATTTCAGACTAAACGTTTCAGGATTGTTCATAGGGTTTCCTTTATTCTCATTTTTATTAATAGTGCCTCATAAATATCTATTCAAGTATATTAAAGTATATGAAAGGATTCATTTTCTAATTTATAAAATACCCTGTTTTTAAATATTTTTAACCCAGAGGGACATTAGCCCGCATTCTGTCCAAACGTTTATGTCTTCAAATGAAAAAATGATCCCTTTGGGCGCAATACAAAGTCTGAAAGCTTTCAGTTTAATATTTGTTTTGGGTGTATCTGTGGGGTGTAAATTCTTTAACTTTCAGTATATATCCAATCGAGACATTTTTATAAAAATTATTTAAATTAATTTCTTCCAAATTTCATTTCATGATTGATTTGTTTGAGTAAAAGTTAGGTTATTTGAAAAGGGCAAAGAAAAGGATGGTTACCTGCCTGGCGCGAGGGATGGCTTAGCCGAGAACGTTCTATGGGAAATCGCCTAATATACATCGAGATAAGGAAAACTGCAGAAGCCAACCATGCAGCCATCACGTTGGCAGGGAATCAAACAGGGTAAAACTCTTAGCATTCTTAAACACAGGATATATTGCTATGGGACACATATTGAAAATACTTCGTTGTAAATAAAGCAATATATTCTCATTTATTATTTCTAGTAAGTTTTGACATAAAGGCCACAGAGAGAAAAAAATCTAAAATACAAAATAACATCCTTATTCGTGTTTTAATGATAATCTGGAGGTTTTTTTATACGAAATGCCGACAAATCACATAGGAAAAACAAAAAGGAAGTAGCTGACGGTCACTTCGAATTGGGAGCACAGACAACAAGGCAAAATATGCCTAAGAAAAATTTCAATAATAGCTACAGCTTAACTTAATTCAATGAGAAGTTATAGTTAAAATAGAGCATATTGGTAAATCATAACTGAATATTGTGTGTAAACTAGTAAATTTATTTAAGAGCACAAGAAAAACAAATTTAGCAACGGCATTTAACTGCAAATAATATTTTAATTTCAGGTTACCATATAATTTCATTTAAATTTTGCAAATCTGAAATGTAGCTCTAGAAAACAATTTTAAAATGATTTTCTGTTTCTATTTCAGCTGTAGCGCAATAGATTGGACTGAAAACATCTTTCCTCTCTCTTATCGAAAAAGGCAATTTCTTCCGTCCAAATCCAATGCTCAGTCAATAAGGTCATCTCTTAGTCAGTCAATGTTCAATTTTTATTCAGTCACTGGTCAGGCAAAGAGATCTTCACTTTCTCAGTCGATTTTCAGTGAATGTCCAATTTTTATTCTGTCACTGGTCAGTTAATCAGATCGTCACTCAGTCACTAGGCTGTCAATGAGATCGTCACTTAGTCAGTCAATGTCCAATTTTTATTCAGTCACTGGTCAGGCAAGGAGATCTTCACTTTCTCAGTTCCTGTTCAGTGAATGTCCAAATTTTAGTCTGTCAGTGCTCAGTTAATGAATCACTCAGTCACTGCTCAGTCAATGTCCAAATTTAGTCAGTCTCCGGTCTGTCAATGAGATATTCAGTTAGTCAGTCACTGGTCAGACAATGTCCTACTTTCAGTCACTCAATGAGATTGTCATTTAGTAAGTCACTGGTCAGACAATGTCCAATCTTTAGTCAGTCAACGGGCAATCAAGGAGACCGTCACATAGTCAGTCAATGTCCAATTTTTAGGCAGGCCCTGGTCAGTCAATGTGATCGTCTGTTAGTGACTGGTCAGAAAATGTCTAATTTTTAGTCAGTCACTGGTCAGACAATGTCCTACTTTTAGTCAATGAGATTGTCATTTAGTCAGTCACTGGTCAGTCAATGTCCAATTTTTAGGCAAGTACTGGTGAGTCGAGATTGGTGTCATGGCAAACAAATTTATCACGAATACAAACTGAAATTGTGTAAACTTATCTCAGATCTATATAATATGTTTTAAGTCCTTTGTTTATTTTTAATTTTTTAAAGCAGAAATATTTCAGTAATGTTTTTCTTATGTTTGAAATTTTGAAACGCTTGCTATGATTCGAGGAAGGATGTTGAGTGTACTCGTCATCAAAGCAGATAACAGGGACGGTACCAACGACGAGATCAACGAGCTGTTCTTCAGAATCTTCAGTTGGTTTCAGTTCTGTTCTGTCTACTTGATCCAGTTTGCCATTCATTTTTGTTTCATTATTTGTGTTAAGGAGATTACCAGAATCAATGTCTCTTTGTGCTCCAAGATCGTTATGCGATACAATGCATTCAGCATCCAATGATTCAATAGAGGCATTCAAACTGAATTCTTTCTGGTTCAAGATGGTTATACTGCTATTCGGGCCTATTTGATTACTTGAGTTATCAGGTTTTGGAAAATCAAAATCCTTTTCTGTTTCATGTTGGAGGTAATTAAATTGCTTTTCATCGCTGATATTGTGCACATCATAAGAATTATTATCGAAATCTTTGGCAAAATGGCCTATGTGGTCAGAATCACTATCAATATGCAACTTAAGAAGGTTATTATCAAAAGCTTCGTTATTAACTTCGAGAAGATCGGTGTCACTGTCTATGTCCACATCAAAGGAATCATCATTAAGTTCATTAATATCAGCATATGATTCAAGGAAATTTAAATTACGTACCTTGTTTCCGGCATTAATGTCGTGTTCATTACGGTTAATAGAGTTTTTATCATTATTTTCCCGAATTCTCTCTTCTCTTCGAGAAAACAAAAGGAAGACAGTCGCAAAACAAATAAGTATGCCCAATAAGCTGTCGATAAAGGCTGTTGGTATAAAAAAGAAACACAATACTGTCAAAAAAAAAAGAACTCCATTTCTAAAAATGGTTCGAATGCGATTTCAGCATTAAAAATAACAAGCAAATAAGCTCCACACGTAAGATTTTAGCACCACTAGATTGGATATCTCTAATGATTATGGTTTATAAGCATTGTTAAAAATGTATACATTAACTTCGTTTTAATTAAACAAAGCCTAAAACAATTATTGATAAATTCATTGTTCCGAACGTTGTTAAAAGGATTCTTTGAATATGTAACAATGAAAGGTATTCTGATATATAACTTTACTCACAATAGAGGAAAGATTCTATGAGTCTGTCTTTCGTTCGGTCTGCGTGTAAGCTGATAGAACCAGGCCTACGAATTCGCTACATAGGTGCATCTAGACTAGAGCCAGTGCACCTCGAAACGAGGTTTCAAAAATTCGAATGACTTTTTAAATTTTATTTTTTTATTTTTTTTTTATTTATTTTTTTGATAAAATCGCATAAAATCGGTAATTCTCTCTCATTACATCAGCAATAATGGCACGGAACCATTATTGCTGTTGTATCCCTGTCGCCATTGTTGATGATATCAGCACTGTTGCCATTCGGAAAAATGAAGGCGAAAATTAGCGTTTTAATAACTTTTAATTAATATCTCTGATTTTTGCTATTTTTTGGGATAAAACTGGAAGCGGAAAAGTGGAAAACGAACCAACGCTAAACTGCTGCTGCCATGCATATTCAAATAAATGTTTCGTCTTTGGGGGTTTCTTGCAATACAAAGCATAAACGTAATACTTATATGTACATATATATATTTATATATAACCAGAGATTATTATTATTAAAACGAAAGTACTTGAATACTCTGGGAAAGTATTTTTATACAAAAAGTACTTTCAAAACATGAATTTGTATTGGATTTATTGGTGCAAAGCACAGAGAATCATGTTTACCTGCCACTCTGATGGAAAAGGTTTCATCTACCTTTGAGTGGGTAAAAATGAAAGTAAATATATACACAATACAAAAATATATAAAACTCTTTTTAATTCTTTAATAGTCACCTCTTTAAGATAAAATCAACTGGTTAGCGTAACATGAACTTACGTTATATAATTAGCGAGAACGATACACCATAATGAGTAAATAAATGAGTTTTGGTGATCGATGTACTTAGTGTACATAGTGTTTTTTCTACTTTTCATTATTTACTCTTTATTACATTTACTTAATTATTGCTGATAAATCGATATGGACTTTACGAAACCTTGGGGCAGCACATTGATGTGTATTATGCGTTAAAATTTTCAACAACTGGTCTGTGCAACTATGCTCCGCTCACTTATGTTACATGCCTCAACAACTACCGCCACCATATTCCGTTAGTTTCAAGACGCGGATTAAGGAGGACGCTACAGCCATGTCTATGCCTAATTTAGTGGCACCTGAGTTGATTACCTGAGTTATCAGGTTTTGGAAAATCAACATCCTTTTCTGTTTCATGTTGGAGGTAATTAAATTGCTTTTCATCGCTGATATTGTGCACATCATAAGAATTATTTTCGAAATCTTTGGCAAAATGGCCGATGTGGTCAGTATCACTATCAATATGCAACTTAAGAACGTTATTATCAAAAGCTTCGTTATTAACTTCGAGAAGATCGGTGTCACTGTCTATGTCCACATCAAAGGAATCATCATCAAATTCATTAATATCAGCATATGAATCAAAGAAATCTAAATTACGTACCTTGTTTCCGGCATTAAACTAGTGTTCATTACGGTTAATAGAGTTTTCATCATTATTTTCCTGAATTCTCTCTTCTCTTCGAGAAAACAAAAGGAAAGCAGTCTCAAAACAAATACGTATGCCCAATACATAGCCATATATCTCCCTAATTTAGTGGCACTTCAATGTAGTTACTACTCGTGAAGCTTGGGCATACGTGTAACGCTTGCAAGAGATAAACATGAATTTACTGCGTAAAAAGAAGAGCAAAAGACTTAATACATTGGTTCAGAGAAAAAAAATTTTTTTTTTCTAAAGGTTTTATTTTTCTTACTGGATTCTTTTATAAGGGGAAACTTAAAATAAGGAAAGTAGAAAAAATACCAAAATCAATTCGGATTACAATCAGAAATAACTTTAAACACCTATATTAAAAGACGAAATTCCATCTCTTTATCCAAACAATCTTGACTGTATTAAGTTCCATCAGGATAAGGCTACAAACCATACCTCTAAATCTACTGCTTTATGTTTTGAAAAATTGAGATATGAAACCGCATTTGAAGCTATTCCCTCTAGATGCATATCCACCAAATCTCCTGATGTGTCTCCTATGGATTAATGTGCATTTGTACTTTTAAAACAAGCTCTTTATACGTGGCATCCCCAAACATTGGACGGACTGTGGAACATTGTGAAAGAGAAGTGGCATAAAATCAACCTTGATGTTTTCAGGAAAAGGCTTTTCTCTTACAAATCAAGATGTAATATGATGGTTTAACAAAAGGGTTCTCAGACGGAATATATTAGAAAATGAAATTATAACGTTTGTTTATATATACAATTCTTTGAAAAATCCTTAAAAGGATATCTGAACACCCCCTGCACTCAGTCATATGCGATAGTTACGTTGAATTTTAAATTTCAGACTAAACGTTTCAGGATTATTCATAGGGTTTCGTTTATTCTCATTTTTATTAATAATGCCTCATAAATATTTATTCAAATATATGAAAGTATATGAAAGATTCATTTTCTAATTTATAAAATACTCTGTTTTTAAATATTTTTAACCCAGAGGGACATTAACCCGAATTCTGTCCAAACGTTTATGTCTGCAAATGAAAAAATGATCCCTTTGGGCGCAATACAAAGTCTGAAAGCTTTCAGTTTAATATTTGTTTTGGGTGTATCTGTGGGGTGTAAATTCTTTAACTTCCAGTATATATCCAATCGAGACATTTTTATAAAAGTTATTTAAATTAATTTCTTCCAAATGTCATGTCATGACTGATTTGTTTGAGTAAAAGTTAGGTTATTTGAAAAGGGCAAAGAAAAGGATGGTTACCTACCTGGCGCGAGGGATGGCTTATCGGAGAACGTTCTATGGGAAATCGCCTAATATACATCGAGATAAGGAACGAGAATAATTAACGAGAACGATACACCAAAATGAGTTTTGGTGATCGATGTACTTAGTGTACATAGTGTTTTTTCTACTTTTCATTATTTACTCTTTATTACATTTACTTAATTATTGCTGATAAATCGATATGGACTTTGCGAAACCTTGGGGCAGCACATTGATGTGTATTATGCGTGAAAAATTTCAACAACTGGTCTGTGCAACTATGCTCCGCTCACTTATGTTACATGCCTCAACAACTACGGCCACGATATTCCGTTAGCTTCAAGACACGGAGCAAGGAGGACGCTACAGCCTAGCACTAACGAGGATAAAGTTAACCAACCTTTCTATGCTACAGATGTGCTAATTTGCTTTTACGATGTGAAAATTACGCTTCCGATATTTTAAATCGCTATTTTACAAAAGTTATCCCACTGTTATATATTGCCACATTGGATGTGATTCCGAACTTCAAGTGAAAAGGTTTTTTCCAACATTGGGATTTATTTTTGACTTTTATATGATACCCACTAAGGACAGATAGAGATAGGTAAATATTTCAGGGTATTGTACCTCTTAAATAAGCAAAGACCTATGAACTATGAACTATATGTTATTAGAGTGAATGTATTTAG